>NC_137135.1:9840407-10440407 GCF_949319135.1 Squalius cephalus | reverse complement strand
GATCAGGATTTGAAAGAATGACTAGCGGTGTTACAAGTAGGAGGCCTGTTATATCTCTCTCTTGTTTTAAGACTTAAAAATAGAAACAAGTACTCTATTAAGACATGGAGGATATACTTGAGGCAAAACATGCAGTATGAAATATACACATAAATCAATTATTAAAAAAAAAAAAAAAAAAAAAAAAAAAAATTAAAGATCCATTTTACTAAAAATACAAGATACTAAAAAGAATATTTAAACACACAAAAAAAGCAAACTATCACTGCAATATATGGACACTAATTGGATGTAACTTGAACCACATTAATAATCAAGTACATTTAAGTATAAACTTGCTTAAACATTAGAGAAATAATTAACTGTCAAATCTTGACATATCTTTGCTTGTGTCTATTTGGACGGCTACAGAAATTCATTTCAAGTTGAATAGCCATTTAACAGTGAATTAATGAAAAGGGCTCTTGAGTGGACACATAATTCCATCTCATCACATAATTTCATGGGTGCAAAAAAAAAAAAAAAAAAAAAGATATGAACCAATAAGAAAAAGAAAAGAAAATCATCAGAAATCAGAAAGTGCAGGAGTTCAGCAGCTGTGCTGGAGCGGGTTCTCTAGATTACATCTGCCCTTTCTTAGATAGGGCTTCTGCTTCCTGTGAAGAAACACAGAAAGCCTTCGGATTAGTTCAAATTAGCAGTGAGAACCTGTTCTGTACAGTAGAAGAAAGAGAAGAGCATGTCCATGAAGCAAAGGCCATCAGACGGGACACTGTGTCCATAAGGCTAAACATTAGCACTCAAACATTCCTAAGAGCGGACACATACCGTGCACATGAGGAGGGCATAAAGGACCCTTTTGTCTGTCAGAACACCTACCTTTGAACCTGGGGGCGCAGTCAAGCCAAGAAACGCATACACAGCATTGTCTTCACGGGCATCGAAAAATGCCTCATAGTTCTGGAGCACAGAAGCATCATTTAGGGAGCAGATGGCAAGAGAAAGCATTGCTCAATTCTTAGAGTCTGTGCATGAGTAAACCAGTCAAAACACAAGACTGCAGTTCTTCTGATATTTGAAAATGACCTGTGCAGAAATGTGTCCTGCGCAACACTGAAACTTACAGAAATAGATTCATTTTGAAACCTTCATCACCTTCGTGAAAGGCATTTGTTGAGTTCGGGTAAACTACAGTATTTTCTCTTAAAGGAATAGTCTGGGTTATATCTGTGACAAATTGTTAAAGGATTGGTTCAACCAAAAAAAATCCAGTCATAATTTATTCAGCCACATGTTGTTCCAAACTTTCTTTCTACTGGGAAATACAAAAGAAGATATTATGAAGAATTTTTCAGTTGTTTGTTTGTTATATTGCCAACTGCGTGTGCAACTGATATATTGTGTCTGGGGAGAGGGCGTGGCTTCTGACCATGTAGAGGAGAGGCCCAGTTTGAATCTTGTTTGCAAACTGAAAACCCTGCATAGTGCACCTTTAAAGGGCTTTTGCTTTGAAAGGGATGAGTTGAAAATATTTTATGTGGTTATTGAAAGCGTGTCACAGATACTGTCCAAAGACTTTAGGTTATGTTAACCCATAATATTCCATAATGTTTGACTAGTGTTGAGAACTACTGTACTACCCCAACATATGATATTTCTTATATGTACACACCCCACAATATCTCTCTTCGTTGAAGATCTGAGGAGGTAACGGGTTCCCTGTGGTTGGTCGGAAATCATCTGGAACATTTTCCCGCATCCATTTTCTGTTGTCTTCATCAGCTGCAATGTCACATTCCTCAAACTCAATCTTATTGGCTGCCAAGAAGCCCATGACATCCTGTTGCTGTTTCTTGATCTGAGGGAAATAGAAGATTAAAAAACACATTAAAATTGATGGTCACTAATTCTGATGTCCTCAAAAATAGTAATTATCAAAAATTATATTTTTGATAATTACTGACCTATGAACTCTTACATGTTTTCCTGCACTAGTTTTGTTTTCATTTTGATAAAAATCCAAGTCCAAAAGTATTTTTTCATGTTTTTGATTGTTGTGGTTGATTGTTGCCCTATTAAAATTAAATGTACTCAGACTAAGCTCTTACATATGTATACCCAATTATGTGAAAATACCTCTTTGTATTCAAAAGCTTTAGCCATTTAAAGGCATGAAATAAACATTTACCCTATTTAGTTTCTAAAATAAATATGTAACGAGTGGCTGTAAAGTGAACAATGACAAGTAGAATAAGAGAGAAAAAAAACGTGCAGGAGAAATCACAGTAAAACAACCACACTAACATAAACGAGACGGAACACTTAACAGAGAAAACTAAGGGCTATAAATACAGAACAAAAATAATTATTGAGAACAGAACTAAGAACAGGTGTGAAACTAATGAATAACTATGGAAACTAGCAATGAATGGGAACACAGAAAAAAGAACAGAGAAAATGAAACCAAAACACAATGAAGCTAAACAGAACAGAACATAACCCTGACATTACACCGCCCTCCATGAAAGGCACGTCTTCATACTGTAACAATATAGTCCAAAAGAGGAGGGGAGAGGAGGATGAGGAGTCAGAGACAGGTGGAAACTAGGAGGAGCCGACAGACACCATGGACGAGTTGACGGAGGGAGTAGTAGGGGTGTGATGGTTAGTATATAACCGTGAGACCGACGGTTATAGTTGAACACCGTCATTAGATCTCTATAACCGCCAAAACCGTGTTATTAAAATATTTTTTACAAACATTTTTTATCATAGAGAAAGTTTAAACACTAATTAAAAACAATTGTTAACAGTCTGTGTCATTAATGATCTATGTCGTTTCCAACTGTATTTGATTCTTTCTTTGCCAAGTACCAACGCAAGTTTTGTTTTGTAAATCGTCAGACATGATTTTTACCACTTCATTAAGTATTTCTTTGTAGAAAGCCTTTCTTTAAAGCGAATTTCGTTTTGTATAAATTGTATATTAATTTTAATAAATGTTTCATCAACCAATTGCATGTATTTAATAAAAAGCAAATATAGTAGACAATATAATAACCGTGACATTGAGGCGCCAGCGCGCCGCGTTCACTTGCATTGCATTGTTAAAAGCAATTCTTTTTTTAAGCGAATTTCGTTTTGTACAAATTGTATCTTAATTTTAATAAATGTTTCATCAACCAATTGCATGTATTAAATAAAAAGCAAATGACAATATAATAACCGTGACATGGAGGCGCCGGTGCGCCGCATTCACTTGCATTGCATTGTGAACAAGAGCGCATCTCATCGTAAATGAATGAAACTCAGCGTAGGCCTATGCCTTATACATTAGCAATAAATATCTGTGCTGCATCCTTTCTAGAACAGACAAGGGCTTTCTTGCGGCTCGCATCAGCAGAGCATTGCATCGTCCATAGACCGCAAAACAATCAGCGGATGGCGGGCGGGTGCGGCTTTGAAATTTGGTCAAAAAACGTTGGTGCGGATGATGAGTTTTGTGATGCGGTTGCGGATGAAATAATACCCCATCCGCGTATCTCTATCGATAACAACATTGAACACTACACAAATATTAATTTAATTTTTTTTAATTTAGGCGATCAAATAGCTAATCAGTGTCTGCTCGTTTATTCAAACTAAGTTGTCCTATAACAGACGAACGTCGCAACGCCCCTTGAATTTTCCTTTGTAGAGGAAAGAATTGGATGACATAGGTCCAATATAGGGCGCAGACCCCCGTCCTTCTTTGGAATGAGGAAGTAGTGGCTGAAAAAGCCACGGTTCAAGTCAGAAGGAGGAACCTCCTCTATCGCTCCCTTCAGGAGGATCGACGTCACTTCCTGCTGGAGAACAGAAGCCTCGAGGGTGCTGTTTGTAACAGTGGGATAAACCCCATCGAAGCAAGGAGGATGGTGATGGAAATGGAGGGTGTATCCAAATTGAATCGTGCGGAGAACCCAGCGCGACACACCTGGCAGAAGCCTCCATGCTGCCAGGTGGTAAGACAAGGGTTGCATAGGAATGGGCTCTAGTAGGCTCGGCCGCCAGTCTTTCTGTGTGGCTGCCAGCGAGAGGTGGTGGGCAGAAAGCTAAAGTTACTGGAGGAGGACCTAAGGCATCCTCTGACAGCGAAGAGAGGCCCATGAGGAATAATGAGGAGGTTTTTCTCATTTTGGGGTCTGGTATAGAGGCTGGAGCATCCGACTCGGGGAGGAAGCCCGATGCGTCTCCCGTGGGGGGTGGAGCAGCTCGAGCAGGAAGAGGTGTTGAGGGGAGATAGCCTGAACCGTCTCCGTCCATCAATACAGGAAGATGGTGTTGGTAACTTAACTCTGTATCCCGAAGCGTGCATGGCGCTTGGGATAACAGATTTTATTTCGAAGAGCATCTGTAAATGTCCTCAACTGCTGGAATGCAAGTATAGCCTTGATCCACAGAACCAGCCAGTTTTGGGTTGCAGCATTAGTCAAACAAGCGGACAAAGGCCAGGGTCATGAAATGAAAAATCGCTGAAAAATGACAGCTTCCTTCTAATGGGGCGCAAATTAGATTGGCCGCTAAAAGAATGTCGAGCTTGGAGGACTGAGAATCACGAGGCTCGAGAATGGCAGGCAAACAACATAAGTTTCCTTCTGAATGTGAACTGACAACATCTACATTTCAAGTTTGACAGTACAGTTCTATGTACCGCGGACTTTGCCCTATGCAGATAATTCAGTGAGATTTGACTGTGTTGCCACTATGTCCTGATATCACATATGAATAAAGCTGAAATACAGAGCATTCTTTACTTTATGTCAACAGGTCAACTTCTGAACTGGAGTAATTTAACAATCACATACTTATGTATGCAACCAAGCGCTTCTGTTTCTTCCCTCACTGTACTCACTGTACGCTGTCAAGTTTTCTCACCGGTGAATGACACATGATATAATCAGATAACGTTGTCTCTGGTCGTCTCTCTTCTGGTCTGTGCGCGTTCATGTATTTTGGAGGAGGCGTGGTTTGGACGGTGATTTGCAGGGAGGGTGGGATCGTATGCTTTCAATGCTACCAGGCTAAAGTTAGTATTTTCCAGACCACCTATTGCACCTTTAAGTCCCATGATAGTTTCTATTGCAATATGATTTGCTTATTACGCTTCACAAATCAGCCTGAATGTCAACCATTGTTTTCCAACCCTGTTCCAGGAAACACACCAACAGTACACATTATGGATGTCTCCCTTATCTGACCCATCCATATCAGGTCGTGGAATCTCTACTAATGAGCTGATGAATGGAATCAAATACAGTATCATCGCTGTCTTTCTTATCTTATTTAAAATAAACTTGACATGACTTGAAATGATGATCTGTAAATAAGCCACTCAGCTTCCCTTGGTGATTTTAAAAATACATCATGACATTGTGGTATAGGGGTAAGCTGGGCACAACCTAACGTGGGGCTAGTTGTTACAACACTATAGTTTTAAATACTTCCACACATTCTAGACGAAACTTAGTTTATTTACTAGTCGCCATATGGAGAAAAAATTGCACCAAAATTCAGAAATCTTTGGAAGATATCACTGAACATTTATTTAACCATAGCAAAAGTAAATCTCTTATGTAAATTTTTCATCTATATTTTTGTGTTTATTTAAAATTAGACAAATCTGATATTATTTTAATATTTTAATCTATTTAGCAAAAGACAATAGCCAGGTTTAAATGCCAGTTGTGCAGGTATTAGAACTATGCTATTCTATTCTATACTTTTATGAATTCTAATGAGAAACCATGAGAAAATTATTTCATGAGTTTATTTTTATTATTAAAAAAATGCCATTATTTTATATGAAAAAGTTTATAATTGCATTTTATTGAGAAATTATTTTAGTTTGTCTTGTATATTTTTTGATAAGATCGGATGACATTTTAAGCTGTCATATGGCTATGTTACAATGTTCCCACTATGGGGCATGTTGTCACAAATCCTTCCATTCTTTCAGGGTAAATCAAGAAAAAAGTATACTCTGTATTAATGAAACAAAACCACGTAATTGTACTTGACATGTGGGAAATTAATGTGGGAAAAAAAGAAATACTCAGAACCTGAGCTTCTCTGAAAGTGGATTTACACAAACTGAGAACGTCAAAAAGTGTTGGGTTGTGCCCTGCCTATGGTTACTGCATTTGTGGCTATTTGTGACCAAAAAAAAAATAAACCAAAAAAAAAAAAAAAAATTTGCTAAACAACAGTTCAGAAATAAAATATATAAATGTTACTATATTATTGTAGTTATTTTTTGAAGAAATGTAAAAAACTGTTTAAACAAATTTGATTGACTGAGATATATACTTAACAGTATGGCAATATAAACGTTAGAAATATAGTAGGCTATTGGTTGCTTGCTAATAGTCTAAGATAAATGCAACACTTAACCTGTGTCAACATCAAAAGAAATTGGTATACTATTTGGCAATGGACTAAAAAATAAACAAACAAAAAATACACAAACAAACCAGTGGCATTTGCCTCCTCATTTAAGAAAAAAATAAAACACATGCCACTGGTGGCTGGAGCATGAGCTAGTCGAGACCATGAGATGTGTCACTGTCATTCCAATGTTACATAACTTAGCGTATCTAGAGCACAAGTTTTCGCTAACTCACCAAATTAGGAAGTGCTCCAGCCAAATCACCTGCTGGAGGAATAGCCCCCTCTAGCGTGCTCATTTTACACAGTGTGAATACTGTTACTTAAAACTTCTCGACAGTTAAGATGCAAATAAAACATACTCATTGAAACTGGGTTAAAACCCTTCTGGGTGCAGTCTCTAGTCTATAGTCTAGTTATATGCGCATTGTTTCTTGAGTAGTCGAGCAGGAGTGGCTATTACCAGCACACTAATAAGGAAGTGGTTAACTATCAACTTCAACACCATATTTAGACTGTTGTGTGTTTTTCTCTGTTAATTTTGAAATTTGCTTGGAAACAAAAGAATAGTTTAGAGCAGTATTTATGTTGATGTTTCAGTAATCAATAAACATGTTTTCAGTCTGACTAATAATAATAATAATAGGCTACTTAATAAAATAATATACAATAATTTTAGTGGCAACAATAATTTCCACCCAAATGTATTATTCGTGTCACACTCGTTTATTGTTACTATGTAAAACTAATTTAATGCGTCATCAACGACATCATAAAAAAAAAAAAAAATGAAAAAAAAAAAAAGGGACAAAGATTGTGGACTTTTCTCACACTGCTTGATCCCGCGTTAATTTATTGACTTCACTGTGGTAACAATTGTTGTTGTATTTTGGCTTATCTGTTGTGGTAAAATGTTGTAATGTCGCATGTTCTCAAATAATCTTGTGTCTGAAGTTCTTACCGATGTTGATCCGGAGGATGATGCGATGTAAACTTTAATCACCATAATCACAAATTCCTTAAATCTAACAGGATGCAAACAACAATCTCAACAAAAGGTTAACGGCACAACAGCGATGTAAAAATCCACATTCACTCCGTCTGTCTCGATGAGAATCTGTTCATTCCGGTTAAGAACTGTGCTCATTATTGCCCTTCTCTCTTTCTTTTACCCCTCCTCGTTCTCCGCCTCTACAGCAAAACATGGCTTGCAGAACTCTTTCTGCTTTATCAGAAATAGTCGATCTAGGAACTAGAATGTGTTTTCCATAGAGTAAAAATGAAAACAGGACTGGTGTGAAATGTTAAGCGTTCTCAAAACGAGCAATAAATGTGAGAAAGTTAGGCTATAGCAGCCATGAATGACTACACAAAGCCATCGCCGTGCTGCCTGTGTGCGGTTTGAACTATTTCAGAGCGTTACCTCTGCTTATGTTATATGGGAATCGTGTTATCGATAACACAAAGAGTTCTATCATATTGGTGTTTAGTGGGGGGAAAAACACATTCTTCTGAGTTCATGTATAGCCTATGCTGCACAATCTGTTGCGGTGACACGTAGGCTATGAACTGTGCAGAAATTTCCACCGAATAAAAGTTCTGTTTGCTTGCTTCGCAGTTTTAACATGTTATTTTATCACCGTGCGACAGAACAAACTATAACGCCCTGTTAACCAACTAAACTGACTGTCTACACTTAGTAACCGCGAACGCTTCTCTCTCTCTCTCTCTCTCTCTCTCTCTCTCTCTCTCTCTCTCTCTCTCTCTCTTTTTTTTTTTTTTTTTTTTTTTTTTTTTTGCTTGTAGCAAATCTGTCATCTGCAGGCTTGAGAAACAAACTCTAACCCGACACAATTCCAGGGCGCCATTTTGAACTATACCTAAATGGCAAAGCTACTTTGTAATTGCAAAAGCACAACGTTTTTCCTCGTTAAAAAGTAAACAAATGAAGAGGCACATTTAAGTCTTGAATATATTCTTAGTCTTTCTTTCTTACTGTCGACATTTTTCAGAGATACCGGCTCGGATCTTTGTCATGTTTGGCTCTCGGCGCTGATTGGTTTAACTACACATCAGTCACGCCTAAGCTCCCCCCTTATCCCATTCAGTCCCTTGCTAATGTTCCTCTGTTTACTATTGTGTTAAGTGTACTGAGCTGAGCACGTATATGCCGAGTTCTCCTCTAAAGCTGCAGTTTTCCTTGTGTTTTACTGAATCTCTTTAGGAATCCAACATGCCTAAAAGAAAGGTACGTATCCTTTTGTGCGTTCGCGCGCGCACACACACACCTACATCATGGAGGCATTGTTCGGTATTGATATAGCCATATGTATGTGGTTTATTTATTATTTGTTTTGCTAAATATATAACTTCATACTTTTAAAATATTTAACACTGAAATCCGCACAGCATATATCTACATTTTACGCAGTATGTGGGATTTCGTGCTCAAGTAGGCTATGTTTTGCTGGTTTCCTGTGGGGTCAGCCATGCTGTGTAAGAAGAAACTCTTACAAAAACCCATCACGAAACATCCACTTATACTAAAAATGACTTGTGTAATACTAAAGATTGAGAACGCACTGAAATGGACAATAACAGTGTTATTATTTTATAGTCTTTGTTCTTGTGAGCAGATGGCTGTAATGGCGCTCAAGTACCGAAAGATGGCGCTGTCGTCAGCTCCTCCTCTCACAGCTCACATATAGGGGTTGGTTGTGCTATTAATAAGGGATGGTTGAGCTGAACTAATGAGTTTACTTATACTGGCCACTGGATATGTTTATTGGTCTTACATTTGAATGTGTGCAAATGTAAAATTATAATAAAAGTAATGCAATTTTTTTTTTTTTATATTATTATTTGTACTATATTCATTTAATTCTAAATAAAGGTTTTGTTGAGCTCATGTTTTTTGTTTTTTTGTTTTTCATCCACAGAGAGCAGATGGTGTTGCAAAGGATGAGGTGAATTTATTTTTATATTTAAACTTTTTATGCCACTTGGTTCATACGATTGTTTATTGAAAGGTTTTCCTTTATTAATAGTTGTATGCATATTTTACTTATCTTTTTACTCTTTTCAGCCTAAGAGGAGATCTGCACGGTTATCGACAGTACGTATGTTGCCATTATCAGATGTTGTTTGTGTGTGATATGTTATGCTTAAAAATGCCAACTAGACTGGTTAAAGGTGCACTACTGAGTTGTGACCTCTCTGTGGTCATTTGATGATATACTAGTTGTCTGAACACCATATCAGAGCAGATTTGTCATTCTCCACCAATGGCAATACACTAAAACACGTAAAAGGCATAAATCTGAACAATATGTAATTTGAGCAAATAAGTAGCATACTCTAACTGCCACCATAGTATCCAGACCTTCTTTTCTTGGTTTTGTGGATGATGTAAATGTAAAATTTCCAGCCAAATCCAATACAAATATATAAATATTAATCAAAATATGACTCTAAACTAAAAAAAAAATCATGGGAATCATGTTAAGGAAAGGACACATTTTGAACACTGATTTTATTTTTGTCCTTCATAGAACATTTAACAAATTAAATGTACTTTTTTTATAATTTCAGTTTGAACAATGCCTCAAATATGGTGAATGTGCCTGTTTTTATTTTTTTATTTTTTTTATTTATAGAGACCAGATCCTGAGAAGGCTGAACCCAAATCAAAAAGGACAGCTAAGGTAAATAGAAACACATACCTAACAAACCAACAATAATACTGTAACATTAGAACAATGTTTCAGTACTTTAACAAAGTACTGCTAATGTATGTGAGCGAGTTTACACGCGTGCAAATGTTCAGTGGATAAGTTCTGTTTATGGGTTCAGTTAACACAATGTGCTGCCAATCATTTACTTCCTCTGTAGAAAGACAAAGCAGTCAATGTCAAAAAGGAGGACAAAAAGACCAAGATGAAGGCCAAGGAGTCCTCAGAGTCTGCAGCCAACGAGGAAAACCACTCTGAAAATGGAGATGCGAAGGTCAGTGCGGTGTTATAATTTCACTGCTGCATATCACACATTCAACGCAGAACTGTATAGTCCCAGCATTTTTTTAATGAGCCTGTTATACTTTGATTTTGTGTAATGAAATGGAATGCTGTTACTCTGGGATATTTTATGGCTATACTATTACTATGACATGCAAAATTCATTATTCTCCCTTTATTTTTCTCAACCCATCCTCAGGTCGCAAAGGCTCACAAAGAAACAAAGGAAGCAAAGTCTGAGTAGCACTATCGCATCCCATCAACACTCTCGTTGCAACTTCTCATCACTCCTAAGTGTTGTGTCATTGTCCAACCTCCAAGGCATATTGTTAACAAAGAAATATTTTTATCAATGGTTTTATAAGTATCAGTACAAATCTTTAGCACAAACTGAAGCTAAATACTGAGCACCTTGTAGATTTGCAGTGATTGTTTCTGCGAGAATGCAGTGAGTGTTTTCTTAAATTGTTTCCACACGCTCTCCATTCTTCTTCCTCACACTTGTTTTTAAGTTTTTCCAAGTGATTATACATGGCTGGGGGAAATTGACTTTTTAACCTCATGCATTTTTTCCTTGCTGTTTATCCATTTGCCCTAGATTTTGATGTATTATTCATAAGAGGAATAATAATTAAACAGAAAAAAGAAAAAACAGAGCTAAGGCCCGTTTCAGAAAGGAAGTTTAGTGAAAACTCTGAGTATGTTAACCCTGAAATGAGGGAAACTCTGGGATTCCCATCTCAGGGTAAATCAACTCAAGAGTTCACGTTTTGACTCAGAGTTGGTTGAACCTCCTTATTGAAACGGACCCCTGATGGGCCCAAATACAAACATAATTAAAAATGGCAGCTTTATTAAAGATCATAATGTTTTCATGCAAATTGTAATTTTTTTTACTATGTGATTCCGACATTTATTGAAGTCCGTAGGTTGTTATGTACTCTCTGATGTTGCAGTGTCTGCTAATAAAAAACGGTGGAATTTTCCTCACTTTTGCCTCTTACTTTTTTCTTCCGTTTATTCAAGTTAGCCATAGACCAATTTGGAGTAGACGTCACGGTTTAGGTCATTTGCAGCTGTGAGCGCATTGTGCTTTTTTTAAACTAAAAATAAGAAAGTATACTTTCAGTCTACTTTTTATGTATTTCTCCGAAATTGCACTTAAGGATACTTGACTTGCTATCAGAAAGGTAAGTATATTTGACCTGTACTGGAGCTCAATATTTTGATCAAGATATACTCAAAGTATAATTAAGTATTCTTGGCTTGTAGTTGTGTTTACTCTTTTGATTGAGTAGCCTATTAAATACCCTTTCTACATACTGTCTTATAAACTTACATTGTTTGAAAATATTGATTTATAAAGAAAACAGATATGTTTCTTATTCTGAATTTTTGTGTAGACTTGTGTGAAGCTAGAATAAAATATTTTTAAAATGGAAAGTTACAGAAGTACAGAAAAAGGTTTATTTCAAGTATATAAAAAAGAATACCTAAATAGGAACATAGTAGTATAGCCTACTTAAAGTGCAAAAATAATATATAAATAGTAAACAATAACTATGATGTTATGTTCACTAAAAGAAAACTTATAAGTATACTTGCAGTATAAAAACTATTAAACTATTAGGTCACTGAAAGTATACTTTAAAGTGTACTCTCATAAACTAAAAAAAATGTGCTACAAGTGTTTGACTATTAAACTATCAGTAAACCTATAAGTTCACTTGTAGTATAGTTGCAGTACAAACGAAAAACTTAGTTGTAAACTAGTACTCAGTTTTCTACTGTTACAAGTATACTCCCCACTAGAGGGAGCTGTTGTATTATGTAGGAGGATAAACATCTACAGTGCCCTCCACAATTATTGAACCCCCTGGTAAATATGATCAAAATTGGCTGTAAAAAATAAATCTGCATCGATTATCCTTGTGATCTTTCATTCAAAAAATGTGCAAAATTCTAACCTTTCATTGAAGTAAAAGAATTGAAAGTGGGGGGAAAATCACATTATGAAATAAATGTTTTTCTCCAAAACACGTTGGCCACAATTATTGAAACCCTTTCATTAAATACTTTTTGCAATCTCCTTTTGCCAAAATAACAGCTCTGAGTCTTCTCCTATAATGCCTGATGAGTTTGGAGAATAACTGACAAGAGATCAGAGACCATTCCTCCACACAGAATCTCTCCAGATCCTTCAGATTCCCAGATCCATGTTGGTGCTTCTCCTCTTCAGTTCAGCCCACTCATCAGGTCAGGGGACTGAGACGGTCATGGCAGAAGCTTCATTTTGTGCTCCACAACAAATTTTTGTTTTGATTTTGATGTTTGTTTTGGATCGTTGTCCTGATGGAAGATCCAACCACGGCCCATTATAAGATTTCTAGCAGAAGGCGTCAGGTTTTGATTTTTTATCTGTTGATATTTGATAGAATCCACAATGCCATGTATCTGAACAAGAAGTCCAGGACCTCCAGCAGAAAAATATGCCCACAACATTAAAGATCCAATGGTATATTAAATTGTACACATGGGGTACTTTTTATCCTTGTGTTCACCAAACCCATCTAGTGTGTTTGCTGCCAAAAAGCTCTGTTTTAGTCTCATCTGACCACAGAACCCTGTGTTGTTTGAAGATCCAGTCGTGTCTGACAATTAAATTTGCTGGAATTTGTTTTTGCATGAGCGAGGAGGTTTTTTTTTAAACCCTCCCAAACAACATGTGGGGATGTAGGGGTTGTTTGATAATTTTTTTTTTAGGCTTTCTGACCCTAAGACTCAACTAATCTCTGCAATTCTCCATCTGTGATCCTTGGAGAGTCTTTGGCCACTCAAACTTTCATACTCGCCGTGCATTAAGACAGTATAGACACACGTCCTTTTCCTGGCAGATTCATAACATCTTTAGTTGGTTATAACTTCTTAATTATTGCCCTGATGGTCAAAATGGGGATTTTCAATTCTTTAGCTATTGTCTTACAGCCACTTTCTAGTTTGTGATGCTCAACAATCTTTTGCTACGCATCAGAACTGTATTCTGTGGTTTTACTCATTGTGATTGATGATTAAGGGGATTTGGCCTTTGTGTTTCCTCATATTTAAACTCCTGTGAAACACAAAGTCATAGCTGGACAGTTTCATGTTCCTAGTCACCCTGGTGTACTAAAAAAGGTAAATATTAATGGGAATATACTTCAGAGATATTTTACTCGTAAAAAATTCTAGGGGTTTCAATAATTGTGGCCAACATGTTTTGGAGAAAAACATTTATTTCATAATGTGATTTTCCCCCCACTTTCAATTCTTTTACTTCAATGAAAGGTTAGAATTTTGCACATTTTTTGAATGAAAGATCACAAGGATAATCGATGCAGATTTATTTTTTACAGCCAATTTTGATCATATTTACCAGGGGGTTCAATAATTGTGGAGGGCACTGTATAATAGTAACTTATACAACTACATTTGGATTATTAGACAATGTCGAAATAAAGTGAATCTGCAGAGTGTTGCATTCAAAGGCATGTAATTGACACAGAGAAGAAAGAGTTAAAACTCTTCTCATGTGCTCGCGACTCGCGCTCATGACTGCTACTTAACATCTGAACACAAAAAAAAACCAAATAAAAGTACATCGACGTTCTTCTGTCTGTTCTCCAAAATATAATCAAATGTATATTTCTGCAAGCATGTTTAAACTGGTTAACTGTGTCTGCGGCAGGCAAAGGCATTCGTTTTCAAGTCGAGTTCGCACGCCACTGCGCAACAATACACACAAACTACCGCGGGATGGCGGGTGTTCATAAACTGTGAACAATGGTACCTTTATTTAATGTATAAATTAATGTATATGTCCAAAAAACGGGTAATGTCATACTTTCTAGTAGTGCTATCGTGGCCTAATAATCTGTTTGGTTGTAAAATGTATTACCTGAGTGAAATGAAATCGTACTCGGTTACTAACGTAACCTCGGTTCTCTCTAGAGAGGGAACGAGTACTGCGTAAGTCTTACGCTAGGGGAAAATCTCTTTTCCGCGAGATACTGAAGCCAAAAAATTATCCTTAATTTTGAAATAATGTAAAACATGCAGCATGCAGACACAGGCGAGACGGCTCGCGTGCCTATTGGCTGCCCTGCGGCAACTGCAGCAGCCTATCGATAAGGCCCTATCGTGACGTCGGCTCCAATGGGGCGCTTCGCGCCCAATACGTCACGTCCCGCCGAGACGGGCGTGGCCTAGGGCTATAAATATAGCTTCGAGAGGCTAGCTCACTGGTTTTTCATCGCCGGAGCGAACCAGAGCGTGTGCATGCACGGCAAGATACGCAGTACTCGTTCCCTCTCTAGAGAGAAGCGAGGTTACGTTAGTAACCGAGTACGTTCTCTTACGAGAGGTTCTCTCGTACTGCGTAAGTCTTACGCTAGGGGAACACAGTGTAAAACGCCGTGCATGCTAAGATCCAGCACCAAAGACCCAAGGGCAAGTGCCCGGGCTCATATAGTACATGATCATAAGGGACTCACAGAGAGTCCAGGAAAGAGTGGCTAGAATAGCATCATTCCTGTAATAATATAACATCCTATAAGGAGCAGTTATACTGATGATGTTTCGTACAGTCAGGGCGACCCCCGGCCTGAACTGACGAATATAGTGGGTCTTACACACTGCCCATAGAGCTGCGCAATAAATCAGCGAGCGTTTGCTCAAGCAGTTTCAGTATTCTGGGCCGAAAACATCGGGGCAGACAGTACTGATTTTTAGACCGAAAGCAGCTTAGCCTGCAAAGCAGGAACTTCTAGGTTATAAAACCTTATAAATGTAGACGGGGAGGCCCAGCCTGCCGCCATACAGATATCTTGCAAGGCAATCCCACTAGACCAAGCCCACGACGAGGCCACACCTCTCGTGGAGTGCGCTCTGACACCTAATGGGCACTGCAAGCCCTTAGAGGTATAAGCCAGCGCTATAGCATCGACTATCCATCTGGATAGGCTCTGTTTCGACACGGCAAGTCCCTTAGAACGTCCGTAGAGTGAAACAAAGAGCTGCTCTGTCTGTCTGAAAACAGACGTGTGAGACACATAAGCCCTTAATGCCCTGACCGGGCAAAGGAAGCTGGCGTCCTTTTCCTCGTTAGCCTCGTTAGTACCGCGGCGGGCGGAGGTGCAGTCTCGGAGAAGGATGCCAGGCGAGTCCTCAGAGTCACCATAGGCATTAGCTCGCTGAGGGCAGCCGCCGTCAGCGAGCGCGAGAGCTGCGTGATCCTCACCAGGAAAAGGGGCGTCTTGAAAAAGACGCCCAGCTCTTTTAGTGCAATGAGAGTGTGTGTCGCGGCGGCGAACACACACACACAAAACACAGTAGCAGAGAAAGGATATAACGCCGGATAGCGCAGCAGGAACGGTGACTGAAGGCTGCGCGGCCAGCGGCTTCAGGTGCAGTGGCTCGTCCTGCTGAAAGGCTTTCTCAAACGGCGCGGCTTCTTCTCTCAGGATCCAGCGATGCGTGAGCTCCGCTGAAGAGATGATAAATCAGTGAGCTAGCCTCTCGAAGCTATATTTATAGCCATAGGCCACGCCCGTCTCGGCGGGCCTTATCGATAGGCTGCTGCAGTTGCCGCAGGGCAGCCAATAGGCGCGCGAGCCGTCTCGCCTGTGTCTGCATGCTGCCGCAACGCGTTTTACATTATTTCAAAATTAAGGATAATTTTTTGGCTTCAGTATCTCGCGGAAAAGAGATTTTCCCCTAGCGTAAGACTTACGCAGTACGAGAGAACCTCTCGTAAGAGAACGAATATATCGTCCTGTGGAATCATTCATTCACAGACAGCTTACGAAGATGTTCAACTAATGAGCATCGCTCAAGCCCAAAAAAAAAGATACAGCGCTCTTGGAATAAACTACGCATTTAACAACATATATTGCATTAAAATAAAGTAACAAGAGGAACGTCGCCCAACGTAACGAAGTAAAAGTACAGTTTTTTCATTAGAAATTTACTCCAGTTAAAGTAAAAGTACCCACATTTAAATCTACTCTTAAAAGTAAAATTTTTGCCAAAAAGTACTCAAGTAAATGTAATCGAAGTAAATGTACTTCGTAACTACCCACCTCTGAGCAACACCTATAATCCTACCATGGGACCTTATTTCGGAAAAATATTGTATGGTAGTCAATGGAGAGACAACAAATATTTTGATCTCATTTGAATTGTGCCCTGAATTACACATAATATGTTTGTCAATTTAAAAGATACATTTTAAAGTCAAGAAAGTCGCAGTTTGATGTAAAACTGTTGAGGTATAAGACTGTGAAAATACGTAATTACACAGACTACAAACCCAAAAGGCGCACATGTGACGTCACCTTTTCTCTCAATGAATGAAGCTAACTTTACTGAAGCTAACGTCTGTCATTCGCCATCATTCCTGAGTGTTTTGTACCAGACTGCACACATACGAGCAACGGATGGTGACGTACATAGTGCGAGACGAGAGATGTAGTTCATTGAGCGATTTTCACATAAAACTATAAATGTTACTCTTCTGTTTTATGACAAACTGCGACCTCCTTGACTTTCATAATTATCTTTTAAATTGACAAACATCATATGTGTAATTCAGGGCACAGTTCAGACGGTATAAAAAGATAAGTTGTCTCTCGCCATTGACTACCATACATATTTTTTCCGAAATAAGCATAGACAGTAAAAGAAATGGACACAGCGACCCCATAGGTTTCAACGGAGAAAAGTGAAGTCAATTAGAAGCTCTCACTTCCTGATGGTCGAGCGTACTGCGCAGACTCAAACTGAGCTTGACGACGTAGATGTGACGTGAGCAACCCGTCTGTCTTCTAGTAGCTGTGCCAAGAGAAATCTGAATCATTCCCTTCTGAAACTTGCAGAGACGGAGAGTGTGAGTAGGAGGTGTCCAGGAGCTAGGAGCAGGAGCAACTTTTGCTATGTATTCTGATTAATTACTTTGTCAGTTTGCCTCCAAGTCCCCCCAGTTGCCCGCAAGCTTCTCCTCCTGTCCATACGGTAATTTCTCTACTGTGCGACAGAGAGTCGCGTGGTTATGACGGAATCGTTAGCCTATTTTTACAAACACTGCATCTACGGGGCCATAACGTAAGATACAAGGTAATGGAGCCTTTTATACATTTTCGTGTTTCTTTAGAAAGAAATAATGGACAAATGGAGTCTTTAAACGCCTCAGATGTAAAGTTATTCGCTGTCAAAGTGACGCCAAAATGAATGGGAGTCAATGGAATGCTAACAGCAGGTGATGGTCTGCTAATCAATGGCGGCGCCCGGGGAAGCTTCAATATTTTATGAAACCCTGCCCCCCTGGAAATAAGGTCCCATGAGCCGGAAGCGGAGGGGAGGGACTTAGGCTCTCTATTCCCTCTATGAGCTAGCGTCCAAACAATTCTGAGAGGCCCTCTTAAAAAGGCCAAGCCCATCTTACTTGGACTAAACCATTTCGAAATTAAAGGTAATAAAGAAATTTAAGAAAGACAAAAAAAAAAAGTGATTTAACAGTAACAAAGAGATAAACTGTTATAATAATACAAACAAACTCAATTATTAATGTTAAACCAAGATTTAAACAGAACACCAATCTCCCTCTCATACATGAGAACAATTAACTGTGCCTTTTATTGGCGGGAATGAGATCTTCAAAAATGGTGGCATTTACTGTGACTGGGTTTTGTCTGTTTGGGACAGGAAACATTTCTAGTGCGTAAGTATGACTATTTATAATATGTTAGTGGTTATATGGAAACAATAAACATTTAACATGATCACCCGTCTTGTTTAACTTCTTAACACAACACAATACATAAATCATAATTTATGACTCACTAAATGTTAAACTGAAGAAAAAAAGCTGTGGTGAGGACAGGAACAACACTAAACAATACACAATCAGTGACACACACATATCTGTGATAACTGGTGTTCAAATTTGTGCAAAACAAATAATGTGTTATGATGTTAGAATGAAAAGTGAATGTATGCAAGTATGTTCTCAGTCCAGTGTCAAAATAAGAGTCCCTTTACAGAATTAGAGTCTCTAGTCACAGAGCCTCACTGTGACAGGCCACATGACAATGATAACATGGTGAATGTAGAACTAAAAGATTTAGCCACTCAATGAGCCGCTCATCACTGACCCGCTCGGTACTCCAACACATGCATTCCCAGATACCTGATCGTGCTGATACACTCTCAAACATGCAGGGTGGATGTGTAAGGATTCATAAAGTACAAGTGGATAATAACATTAGGGATATTCCACCCAAAAATGAAATTCTCTCATTATTTACTCAACCTCATTCTGTCCAAGATGTATACCCTAGTGAAGAAAACTACACCAAAATGCATTTATTTCATGCCAAGTTTACTACAAATCCATGAACATATTTATTGACATATCACTTGAGGCTTAGGCTACTTATATAAATATTATAATTAAACTTTTTATTGCACAATGCACATTTCTTTGTATTAAGCCTAAAATGTGTTTAATATCACTATTATTAAAGATAGTATTATTTCTGTGTAATATCATGCAAGATATTTAAAGTGTACCTGAAGTATACTAGCAATTGTTCCACTTTATCACAGTCAAATATAATCAAGTGTATCTTTAGTTGGACCTCAGCACTATTTCTGGGTAACTAAAGTACATTAAGTACAACATTAGTTGTTCCAATTTAGCATACTTTAAGTATACTAATTTAGTATACCAAAACTACAGTCGCAGGGTATTTATATTAAGTACATGAATATTTAAATGTATTTGTAGTATAGTTAGCATAAAATAAATGTATTTTAAATGTCTATTTTTCACTAGGGCTTACCTTCTTCAGTTGAACACAAACAAAGATTTTTAGAAAAATAATCCACATCTGTGATTTCATATCATGTAAGCCTATTATGGGATGCCAAAGTTGATGCTTCAAAAACCACACAAAGTGAACATGACAGTAGTCCATATGATCCCAGTAAATTAATCAATATCTTCTGAAGTGAAACGATAGTTGTGTATAGGGCCCTCGGCCTCCAAGAATTCCTAACCTTCCCCCTCTTTAAAGTTTAGTGTTTGAAAAGCATTAAAAGAAAGAATTAGTAATATTTTCTAAACATTTAATCATCATTCCTGTTCATGGGTTGCTCTCCTACAACAGGTTTACATGCATGGTACTCCATTGCTTTCAATTGTTTGCCTTATGTGTCAGATCAAGATGCAGAATTCTTTGCATTTGTAAAAGTAGACATGGTTTTATAAATATTTATAAGCTACTTTTCTATTTTGGAGCAACTAACCTCACTTCTAAACAATATAAATCACGTAACAGGCAAATAAAAGTACAGTCATAGGTATTTATTGCAAAAACTGACCAAAAACAGTATTAAAGTAATAACTCATGTTGCATTCCAAGTCTTCTGAAGCCATATGATATCTTTATGTGAAGTAGATGTCACAGTGGATGTTAATGTTTTAAAGGGTTAGTTCACCTAAATTGAAATTTCTGTCATTAATTACTCACCCTCGTTCCAACCCCCGTAAGACCTTCGTTCATCTTCGGAACACAAATTAGGTTATTTTTTATGAAATCCAAGAGCTTTCTGACCCCACATAGACTGCAAAGTAATTGACACTTTCAAGGCCCAGAAAGGTAGTAAAGACATTGTTAAAATGTGACTATGTGACTACAGTTGTTCAACTTTAACTTTATGAAAAGACAAGAATACTTTTTGTGCGCCAACAATAAACAACAGTTTCTTCTCTTCCGTGTCAGTCTCTGCACCACGACACATGCGTGTGGTTCTGTTGCAGGAGCTGGCCAATACTGAGCCGAAGTTCTGATGTAGAACCCGGAAGCGCTGCATTGTGTTTACAACGTGAACAGAGACTGACACGGATTTTTTTGCCTATTGTATAACCTATTTTACCTTTAAGTGAGGTTTCTAGAATTTTTTTTAAACATTGTGCTGTAGCATCACAGAATTGTGTGAAAATATTTGTGTTTGCTGGAATTGTTGCAATTTCCAATCATGAGCTGCTTGCATGTAAATGATCAGTGCCAAGTTTTATTCTGAAACACATCACATCAGGCCAAATCACAGCCTTTTGCAACTTTATAATCTATACTAGCTTTTCATCAACAGCCTCCCCACAAACTCCTGTTTGGGAAACTCTGCTTAAGAGATTGGGGAAACATTTCTGTGCAATGAGAACCAGTGTGTGGGACCATTCAGTTTTTAATGTTAAAAAAAAAGTGTGTTATTAAAAAAAGCATGAGATAAATTATTTTGTTTGTTACTGTCATTTTAGTCAATCAAAAGTTCTTTCTCTTGGGGCAGGTCTAACAAAGCCTGTGGTTTGGGTCAGAATATTTTATCATGCATTTTAGTGACAAAAAAAAAGAAGAAGAAGAAGAAGAAGAAGGTAAGTATTTTGTTAATTTTATCCCACATATTCTGCTAAATTGAAATGGTAATATTATTGTTACGGCTTGTCATTGGTTTAACTTGGACGGGCTCCGATGCTGCTGAGTGAGGATGACTACAATGCCTGAGGCAGAGGCATCAAAACATTGCAGCTCTTTAATTTTCACCCCCTCAGGACTGATGTTATATGTAAAAAACTGAATTGATTACATGTGGAACTCACACTTCTCCAGTTTGAGGAACAGACGATGTTCCGGCTGCTAATGTTTGGTCTTGTTCTGGGAATAGATGAGAATGTTGTCAATGTAAATGATGACAAAATGATATTCATAATGGACAGTGAGGGTCACAAAAGCAGTCTGGAATGGTTCTAGGCACTGCACAAGTCCAGCTTTGTGAACACTGTCACTCCTCAATGTAGCTCCATAACTACGGTGACTAGAGGAAGAGGATATTGGTACTCATTGGGTACCTTGTTAAAAGCTCTAAAGTCAATGCAGGGACTCAAACCTCCATTTTTCTTGGCCACAAAGAAACTTGAAGCAGTAGGGGAAGTAGAAGGACGGATGTATCCCTGGTTCAATGCCTCCTCCACATATTCCTCCATGGTCTTCTGCTCCAGAAGTGACAGAGCATAGATCTGTCCACAGTCCACATGGTCTGGAAGAAGGTGAGAGGCACATTGGGGGCTAAACACATCTCTGAATGCCTGATAGTCAGATGGTAAATCAACTTGGGAAATTGTGATGAGTGAATCCTATACGAAGACTGACGTGTTTGGTATGACCAGTGATGATACCCTTCCCAAGTGGCCTGCCCACTATTGACTGAATCAGGAGCGTGGCTCGAACAGGGGATTGAGGGAAGGTGGAGCTGGTGGTGGATCTACCTGAAGACACTGCTGGCCAAGCCAGAGTCATGGAGATTTGTAACTGTGAGAGATATTTTGGCAGTGGTCACTCTGACTTTAGTACACAATGGTAAATTAATTACAGGGAGGAAGTATCTAAATGCAGAAGTGGAGTTAAATTAAAACAAATCAAAACCAAAACAAAGGACAATTGAGAAATGAGGAAGTGCAACCAAACACAATGAGTGACCAGGAACAAAGGCACAAGACATCTAGGAACAGTCAAGACTAATAAACAGGGAAAACTACAAAAAAATATACAAAGATGGCACCAAGAAACAGGAACAGAACAACGTAAGAGTCTAGGGTACATGTAACGGAAAGACAGGGCCGTTTTAATACATTTTCACAAAACACATCGTTGTAGCCCCTGCCTTTCTTGATAAGAAGGTGTTAGGGAAAAAAGTTTTTTTTCCCCTCATGTTTGCTTCCAAAATGAGGAAGAATTAAAAAGAATACTACATTGACACATTCAGATCACCTGGATAAAATGAAATTCAGGTCAAACACTAAGTAAGCTGATGTAAATTAGTGTTACAAATTCAAAAGGGTAAAACTGACCCTGAGTTCCACAGAGGGCTTAAAGTGGCAGCTGTTTCCTGAAAAGAAAATACTTAAGCCTAACCCTTTCAAGTGAATATTATCTTAACCAATGTCCAAGGTCCACTGTGATAAGAACACCTCCCTTGACGTAAAAACCATCTTATATTACCACCTAGAAGGCATCTGATTACTATTGATGACCACAGAGTATGCCAAGACACAGGAGTGTTTACCTGACGCAGTGAAAGCAAGGCTTAGAGCAATGCATGGACATGGCCATTCATGGATCTGGTTGACAGTATTGGTTTTCCAGTACTGTTTCCATCAAAGTGCTTCCTTGATTTACTGGACTGCCTATGTGGAAGTTAGATACTTTGACAGAGGATCTAATGAAACTAAAAGCAGTGTATGTGAGTGTGGTGTGTTCGGGGGGCACTCACTCTTGGAATCAGCTTCTGGACTAATAGTGCTTCCAAATCGGGATCCTCTGGCATGCTCAGGGAACACTACTTTCAGCGCAAGTCAACAGCCATGGATTGCCCTGATAAAAAAAGGAAATTGTACCTATTCACAGAAGGTACAGGCTGCCAAGCAAGAAGGAGCCTCTGCTGTAGTTATTTACAATATAGATGGGACAGGCAATGCGACTAACCTTATGGCACATTCAGGTATGGCAGTTTCTCTAATTGGCAAACCAAGACGATTTAATTTGTTTCAAAGCAGCTTTACAGAAAATACACATTGAGCAAGGCAAGTGTAATTGTGACAAGGAAACAACTTCATAAGATGTTTAGGTATAGTGTGAAGGGAAAAACAGTAAAATTGTATTGCCTAAAAAAATCTACTTTGTAGAATGTCTTAGGAGATATAAAATAAAATATTTTAAAAAATGGCATTGCTAACATACAATAAGAAAATATTTGATACAAAGTCAAGATGTTGACAGACAAAATACAAAATGACTAAGTTATAAACCTGCCATTATGCCAGTGATCTAAGAAAAATAGTGTTTTAATGTTAATGCTACTATTAGCCAATATTATTAATAGAAGTAAAAACAGTACAACAATAAAAATTATGTATTTAATTATATAAAAGTTATATTCTAAGCTATATATACATCATATATATATATGATAAAAACAACCCGTTCCCACTCCCAAGGTGTCAAAACATTGCGTGTGACTATTAAGCCGCGAAAAGTAGCTCTAGGTGTCACTGTCTTTGCTTTTAATTGCTTGCCTTATCTTTATAAACAATTGTGTACATCTTATCTTTTTTATTTAAATGAATATTTTTGAGCACATAACCCCAACACTACCCTAAACCTAACCACTTTTCAACAATATGAAACACATAACAGACAGATAAAAAGTTATTGCAAAAAGGTGCTTAAAAATGTCTAAATATTGTAATGTAAATTAAATTATTTTGGCTGTTCAAATTGATAATCATACCCCAAACTAAAAGGTAAAATGGGGTAAGATGTTCTCTAGAGGAAAGGGTTAATTGATCTAATTTAGTCTAATTGTGACATTGTATTATTGTATAACACTGCCTTTTGTGGCTTTTTGTCAATCAGGGATTTGTGGACACATTAATGTTTGTTGAGTTTGTATGTTCTCTCGGTGAACTTTAATCTGCATAGGCTACATGAAAAAGGTGTTTCAAAATGCTCTCCATCCACACTAGCATTTTCTGTCCAAAGAAAATGTATTGTCCACGCTTAAATCATCTTACTGCACATATGTAAAATGTAATAAAAGCTCACTCATATGATACAGAGAGACCAGAGATAGTTCTGGCATGATCATTTTATTAGCAAAATAAATATCTGGAATATCTAAAGGCACGTTTACACGACAATGATATATTAAAATGGAAATGTTTTTCCTTTGTGTTTTAAGTGTAGACGACAACGTTGTCAAAATGATCCCCGTTCACACAGATCTGTGAAAACGGATGAAAAAAAAGTATTCTGCTGCCAGGCCAGTAGTTTGTGAGGTCCCTTTGTTAAAAAAAAAAATCGCCTATGTCATAATGACAATATATACAACCAATATACACCCATATACAGTTTCATGATGATAAAATTCTGACATATAGGCCCTAGTTGATATAGCAATGCTTACGGATACCTTTATTGTCTTAAAAGTGTATTAAGCAGTTTGATGATAATTTAAAACTTTTTACACTTTAAGAAACAAGTTGTGATTTTGTGAAGAGCCATCTAAATGATGTACAGGTAAAGGAACTATTTATTGTATAGACTGTTCTCTAAAGCTCAAAAGTATCAGTGTAATTAACGTAAAACTCAGATATGACCATACTAGGGCTTCCCCCTAATAGTGGATTAAACGACCAAGATTTTATTAGTGGGTTAGTCGCAGAAAAAAATAAAACTCCACAGGAAGTGTCAAAGTCACGTGAGGGACAGATCGTTAACAGCAATTTCTTGTGATAATTACAGTATGTCGGGCAGGAAATCCAAACGTCCGCCTATCATCCATCGACCTTAAAAATCATTTGAAACATGTAAGTAGCAACTTTACATTCCTGCTCGCTCTAACGTTAACCTAGAAAAAGTTAGCGATATTTTTAGGCACATATCCAAGTGTTTGTGCGGAGTGTGGAAGCTGAAGTATAGTGCGCTTACAGTGCATTCACAGGGTGCTTCTCAACATCCCTCCTCGTCTCTCCGTCCTCCATCCTATGACCCGGAAACCGATCAAGCTCAGCCATCTTGAAGGACATCTCAATTCTTTAATTGCACCGCGAGGCGGCGAGGATCAAGGAGTGAGGAGGCTTCCTGAGGTGTCATGAGCGATATGACAGGTGTATCCTATGCGGAAGTGTTTTATCGACTAAAACGTTACGCACGCATCAATTCTCCTCCCCCTTCACATCGGTCATAATCATTTTAATTTAGGCTATGTCTACATTAATCCGGATACATTTGAAAACGGCGTTTTCGTTTATAAACGCTCTCCGTCCACACTAGCGTTTTCAGGCGTTTTCGGACGTTTCAGTGTGGATGAGAAACTTTTAAAAAATGCCTGAAAACGCTAAATTCATCTTACTGCGCATGCGTAAAACCCCACAAAAGATCACTGATATGATTCAGATGGAAAAATAAATAATGAAGTTATCGCGCAATTCTTCTGACAGGATCATTTTATTTAGTAAAATATCTCACCATTCACTGATGCGGTCCAGGTCGCACGCAGTCACCATATGTTTGGCCTAAAACGCGACGTCTGCTCTCATGTATGTAGGCCTACAGGCACAATACTGGTATTAACATGAATATATATTAGTACAATATGCGTCACATGACTAAATTTACATCATCGTTTTTAAATACCACCGGTTTCACAGTCCACACTACAACGTGAAAACGGCGTTTTCAAATGTATCCACTTTGGTGTGTTTTCATTAATAAAAACGCCGTCTCAGTGTGGACGGAAGGCCAAAACGAAGAGAAAAATATATGTTTTCAAACGAAAACATATTAGTGGACATGGCCTTATACTTTACCTTTGCAGTTTATATAAACCACACATCTCACATATTTCAACAGGTGTCTTGCTTTATTATTATTTATTATGAATTTCTTAAATAAACAAACTTCAACAACATAAGGGCAGATCCTTTGAGCGCTGCTGATGACGCAATGAAGTGACGCTCGGGTGATCAAGTATTCCAATGTATAAAAAAAGCTTACATTCGATTCCTCCGTCCTCCTTTTCTTTCCTTGCAGCCTTCCCTCGCTTCCTACAGGGGGTGGAGCTGAGATGCAAGGAAAGGAAGTGAGGAAAGGTAACGAGGATGCATAAATAAGAACTGAGAAGCACCCACAGTCTGCGTCGAAGCTTGACGTAAGGTATTTCTGAAGCCTGCTGCTGACGCGACCATTATAGTGACAACGCATTACTTCCAGCTTGGACTGCAACACGCTAATATATTTGCATAAAGGCGATATAATTGGCTGTCGCCTGCGTTGGCACTTGAAAAGTGACTCGACGCAACGGAATCCACAATTCAGTTCGGCAACACATGACGTCACTCATTCAAAGTAAATGAGAAGCGTTGGCGCAGACGCCCTGTGTGAATGCACTGTTACTGCATGACATGGAGGTGATCACCTGCATTTTTATTCTTAAAATAATTGTAATAAGAGTAATACATCATTCCAAACTGTAAAGGGTCTACTTATTTGTGTACACTCACAATAACAACACATTTGTGTTTTTGTCAAATAAAGAAAACAAACAGGATGCGCTTTCTACCATCTCGATATCCCTGAACTGCAGTGCGTCACATAAATGAACTGAAGCCGTTTTACTTGGAAATAGGCTACGTCACAACAGGGAAGACAAGACTATTGCATCCTCCGTTTCGTGCCGACTTTAAAGTACATGAAGAACAACAACGTTTACGCTAGCAAAAAAAAAAAAAAAAAACTGAATGCACCTTTAATATACACTCACCTAAAGGATTATTAGGAACACCATACTAATACTGTGTTTGACCCCCTTTTGCCTTCAGAACTGCCTTAATTCTACGTGGCATTGATTCAACAAGGTGCTGAAAGCATTCTTTAGAAATGTTGGCCCATATTGATAGGATAGCATCTTGCAGTTGATGGAGATTTGTGGGATGCACATCCAGGGCACGAAGCTCCCGTTCCACCACATCCCAAAGATGCTCTATTGGGTTGAGATCTGGTGACTGTGGGGGCCATTTTAGTACAGTGAACTCATTGTCATGTTCAAGAAACCAATTTGAAATGATTCGAGCTTTGCGACATGGTGCATTATCCTGCTGGAAGTAGCCATCAGAGGATGGGTACATGGTGGTCATAAAGGGATGGACATGGTCAGAAACAATGCTCAGGTAGGCCATGGCATTTAAACGATGCCCAATTGGCACTAAGGGGCCTAAAGTGTGCCAAGAAAACATCCCCCACACCATTACACCACCACCACCAGCCTGCACAGTGGTAACAAGGCATGGATCCATCTCAATGATGGATCCATGTTCTCATTCTGTTTACGCCAAATTCTGACTCTACCATCCTGAGACTCATCAGACCAGGCAACATTTTTCCAGTCTTCAACTGTCCAATTTTGGTGAGCTCGTGCAAATTGTAGCCTCTTTTTCCTATTTGTAGTGGAGATGAGTGGTACCCGGTGGGGTCTTCTGCTGTTGTAGCCCATCCGCCTCAAGGTTGTGCGTGTTGTGGCTTCACAAATGCATTGCTGCATACCTCGGTTGTAACGAGTGGTTATTTCAGTCAAAGTTGCTCTTCTATCAGCTTGAATCAGTCGGCCCATTCTCCTCTGACCTCTAGCATCAACAAGGCATTTTCGCCCACAGGACTGCCGCATACTGGATGTTTTTCCCTTTTCACACCATTCTTTGTAAACCCTAGAAATGGTTGTGCGTGAAAATCCCAGTAACTGAGCAGATTGTGAAATACTCAGACCGGCCCGTCTGGCACCAACAACCATGCCACGCTCAAAATTGCTTAAATCACCTTTCTTTCCCATTCTGACATTCAGTTTGGAGTTCAGTAGATTGTCTTGACCAGGACCACACCCCTAAATGCATTGAAGCAACTGCCATGTGATTGGTTGATTAGATAATTGCATTAATGAGAAATTGAACAGGTGTTCCTAATAATCCTTTAGGTGAGTGTATAATAACAAAGAAATCAAGGTATTTTAACATGCTTTAGTTTTTGATGCCTTCAGAGAGAGAGCGTGTTTAAAATGAAGAGTTTTGTTTTTATAATCACTGCATGACTAAAACCTGACCATATAAAAATCATAACCTGACCATATACAGTCAAGTGATCCCTTTGGAAGCATGTCATTTAAATACAGTCAGTGTTTGTACCCAACTGTTTCTCAGGTCTGAAAGTTATGAAAGGGTTTGAAATCGTCACTGACTTAACTTTTTATTTGTACAGTACATATATGGCACTGTAAAATTTTATGATCAGTAGAGACCATAAGAATGTTTTTATGACTCACTCAGATAATTATGTTTTCTGAAGTTCATGAGTTCATACTGTAAATTCCAATTCCTTCCCTGAACTGTAAAATCCAATTGTTCTATAATATGTTGAAACTTTGTGTTTGACTTGACAGTTATCTGACAGCAAGATATTTGGATAACAAGTGATTCTATGAATAGCGGAAGACTGGCAGAGACAGTTAAACAAAGTGGAAAAGGGTGGTTCTCGCATATGATGGATGCTCGCGTATGATACGAGAATCTTGACCAATGACGTATCGGAGTCCATATAAGCTTCCGTTTACATCATGGACTATCTCTGCAGTCATTCTCGTCAGTCTGAGTGACCAGAGACTCTGGCGGTCTGCCACTATTCATAGAACCACGTTTACATCAGTGAGCAACGTTCTAATTCATAGTTCCTCCAGATGCGGTTTAACATAGTGGAAGCTGTAAACCACCAATTCACAAGGACTGAGCTCTGAACACTGTACGTAAACACAGCAGAGCTAACTAAAGAAGGAATTTCATGGATATTGAAGCTGGACTACCTACCAAGCGATAAGCATTGGAAATGGTGTTTACCACTCAGTGAGATAGCTGCTGCTTATAGACACGGATGAATCCCTCTGACAGGGGCCAAAATAGACAAACAACTGGTCGATGGTGCGCCACAATGCCCTTGTTGACAAATATTGCTGCACCACTCATACTGGACACAGTTCTGGATTAGGAGTGTTGTCCGAAACACTGAAAATTGAATAGGATGGTTATCAAACTGTGTTGTCCCTTACGAAAAAGAAGTTTATTCAAGTGTGCTATTAGTATACTTCTTTAAAAAAAAAAAAAATAATAATAATAATTATATATATATATATATATATATATATATATATATATATATATATATATATATATACTTCCAGTCTACTTTTTATGTACTTCTCAGAAATATACTTCAAATTCCACTTAAGTATACTTGATTTATACTGACAGAAAAGTCTACGTATATTTGGCCTATACTTGTTGATCGAGATATACTTAAAAGTATAATTAAGTATTCTAAGTATTCTTGGCTTGTACTTGTGTTTACTACTTTGATTGAATAGCTTATTAAATGCTTTTTTTTTTAAACATAATATTACACACTGTCTCATAAACTAACATGTTCAAGTTTATATAGTAACAAGCTTTCGGGTGGAATAGCTTATAGAGTAAATAAAATAAGCATGGAACTGAACCTGATCTTGTACACAGCGATAATAATTCCCTTACGAAAAATAAGTTTATTCAAGTGTTCTTTTAGTATACTTCTTTTCAACTAAAAATAAGAAAGCATACTTTCAGTCTACATTTTATATACTTCTCAAAAATATATTTTATGTACTTCTCAGAAATATACTTAATTACACTTAAGTGTACTTGACTTATACTGAGAGAAAAGTCCAAGTATATTTGGCCTATACTTGTACTCAGTCTTTTGATCGAGATATACTTAAAAGTTTAATTATTCAGAGTATACTTGGTTTGTAGTTGTGTTAACTCTTTTGATTGAGTAGCCAATTAAATATACTTTTTTACATAGTTTTTCATATACAGTCTTATGAAACTTACATTGTTTGAAAATATTGATTAACCCTTGTGTTATGTTGCGGGTCAATTTGACCCGTTTAGATTTTCTAGTTGTTGGAAATACTGGTTAACCTATGTTTTTTTTCTTGATATTTTGTGACTTTTTCTCATTTATCATCATGAACATGCATGCAAAGTTTCAACATGCTGGTGTTTTTTGACATATACAAACAAAATAAATGTTCCTTTCGTGATGTTCGCGGGTCAATTTGACCCGCATATTTTAACGCTCTAAGGCAACTGTACGGACCCAAAATAATAACATTTCTTGGTTATATTTTGTTATTTTATTTTTTTACTACATTATGAAGCTAAAAAAATAGGTTTTCCACACTTATTTCAATACAGAAAAAAATTTTGTCAGCCACAGATGGTAAAAATTACCTATCATTTATTTTTTCAAGCTACCTGAAATAATATTAAACATTTTTTTTCTTGATATTTTGTGACTTTTTCTCATTTATCATCATGAACATGCATGCAAAGTTTCAACATACTGGTGTTTTTTTTTTTTGACAAATACAAACAAAATTACTATTACGTTTGTGATGTCCATCATAGGCAGCTATTCAAAAGCAACTGTACAGACACAAAATAAAAACATTTATTTTATGTATGTCAGGGCATTAACTCCAGTTCTAAAGTGTAAGTGTATCTAAAAGTGCTCTAACCCAAACCAAACACACTTGAAAAAGCTAAATCATGGTGTTCAGAATTAATTGCAAATTACAAATGAAAATCTTTGACAGACACAAATAGTAAAATAAGCTCTCATTTATATATTCAAGATATCTGAAATATCTTGAGACTTCGACATAGACAGCAGGAAAAATGAGCTCAGATTAATTGATTAATTGTTCAGTTATGATGTTCTAAGCAAAAAAAAAAAAAAAAAAGTTGAAAAAATGTATATGCAAATATATATAAATATAACGTATATTCAAATTTTAAATAGTTTTAAAAAATCGTTAAAAAACATTTTCATTAAATCATATCTTCAGATATATATTTTTTGGAATATTTGACAAATGCTGATATTAAAAGTTTACAGTTTGAACCTGAATCTTTGTTGTTTTTCATAGTGTGATTTTTGAGGAATTGTATTGAATCCAATGCGGGTCAATTTGACCCGGACCATAAGGGGAGTGCACAGAATTCCAACATAACACGAGGGTTAAGATATTGATATAAAACAGATATGTTTCTAATTCTGCGTATCTGAATTTTTGGGTAGGCTAGTCCTCTGGTAGTGCACATAGGAATTTACTTTAATTCTACTTAACTCTTTCCCCACCATTGACTGAATTTTCCAGCTATCCATGTTTTCACTGTTATACGGTAGGGGGCACTTTATGACACATCTTCTAGTAGCCTACAGAATCTCCGGATCAAAACACAGAAGTAGAAGCTGAAACAAGTGATAGAAGATTGCTCACTCAAATGTAAAATGATGTGATCATCAAACATTAAACAGCTTGTAAATCAAAACTGATTAATGTTTCCAAATGAAATGAAGCGTAACCCATGAAGAAATAACGACTGTGAAGCTTTGGGGGTGTCGGACTCGATCTACTCCATCTGTGTTTTGATCACGTTTCTGAATTTTCTCATCTTTTTTGTTTAAAATGTTGCCTTTATTTATGAAACTTACCGACATTCAAGTGTTGATAAAAAAAGGATGCATGAAGCCAATAAAATGTTTTTAAAATTAAAGTACAGTTAAAGGTATTGTTCAAGAATAAAAAATAACATTTGAACATAGTAGTATAGGTCTACTGCAAGTGCAAAAATTATATATAAATAGTAAACTATAAGTATAATGTTAAGTTCACAAAGAAAACTTGTAGTATAAAACTACTAAACTAGTAGTTTACTGAGAGTACATTAAAAGAAAACGTCTCAGGTTACGACTGTAACCTATGTTCCCTGAGAACAGGGAACGAGACACTACATCAGAATGACGCTATGGGGAACGCCTCAGGCGTGACAGGTGTCTGAAATCAAATATCAACTCACGTCAATCATGTTGACCGGCGACAGCCCATGAATCATCAGCTTGATTGATTAACGCGCGACCTGGATGTATAAAGGGGAGCCTTGCACACATGACAACATCCTATCATCTGAAGGGACTGTTGTAGGCAGGCCCCGAGGCATGGCAGGAAGACGTAGTGTCTCGTTCCCTGTTCTCAGGGAACATAGGTTACAGTCGTAACCTGAGACGTTCCCTTTCGAAAGGGAACTCTACACTACGTCAGAATGACGCTATGGGGAACGATATACCAACGCCACCATGCTGAGGGGAGTGCATGCCCAAAGGCAGTGACAACTGTCCGAACCAGTAATTCAGAAACACTGGAACCACTCACCCTTAGGTCACATCGGCTGTCAGTGACAGCACTCCCTACCGGTCATAGCCCAAGCTAATGAACCAAGAAACCACCAGAACATAGTTAATGGGGGGTATATCTGGGCCAGCTCAAAGGCTTAGGACATCAGCTTCCAATAGAAGGGGTCCCTTCTAGGGAGTGTGGCTAGGGGACCCAAGGGACTCCCAGCCAGTCACTATTCAGGGGAGCGTGCCACCTGAAATGCCACCAGGCAGGCCTGACCTGGTGTCACTACATAAGACACTACAGTCTGGCCACTTCCTGTCTGTCCGAAGACAAAGCCTCTGGACACTTGCCTTAGGAAGGCATCCAACCCGAGGGACTGCGAAGCAGGCAGTGAACCACTCAGCCCGGATCTCAGAGACGGGACATCCTGGAGAGTATGACTCAGCATAGTGCTTTACAACCCTTGCCAGCGAGGGGAGTTTCTCTACTCGATCCATGGATCTACCCAGTGTTTGTGTTTCAAAACACTGAGGAGGCCTGTGAGGGCCTAAAGGGAGCTACCTCCAGGAAGGCCTGGTAGGACCTCTAACCTGGCGACCACAACATGGGGGAGCTTGTATTCAACCACAATATGTGGGAGCTTACCTTCAGGAAGGCCGGTGAGGCCTCTAACCTGGCGACCACAGCATGTGGGAGCTCATATCAGGAAGGCCGGTGAGGCCTGTAACCTGGGGACCACAACCTGTGGGAGTTTACTTTCAGAAAGGGAATTAAGCGTACAGCGCACAACCCTTACCATAAATATGGATTATAGAAAGTACATGAAAGAAAGTGCATGTACTTAGCCATTCTGAATCCAAGAAGGCCTGATGAGGCCTGTAACCTGGCGACCACAGCATGTGGGAGCTCATACTCGGGAAGGCCGGTGAGGCCTGTAACGCGGTGACCACAGTGTGTGGGAGCTCATCAGAATGTGGAAGTAGCTAGAGAAAGGCGTCTGTCGAAATATACGTGACGACAGGACGCATCTAGAGTGGGACCCGAGGTGAAAGACCAGGGTCTGAGCCACATAGGAAGGGACCGAAGCGTACAGCGCATGACCCTTACTACAAAAAAATGGATTTTAGAAAGTACACAGGACGTTAATCGTGTGACTTACCATAAGCATGGGTTTAAGAAAAATAGATGAAGTAAAGGTGCATGTACTTCATCACTCAATATTCAGGAAGGCCTAGTGAGGCCTATAACCTGACGACCACAGTAAGTGGGAGCTCATTCTCAGGAAGGCCCCTGAGGCCTGTGACCTGACGACCACAGACTGTGGGAGCTTGTATCCAGGAAGGCCGGTGAGGCCTGTAACCTGGCAACCACAGCATGTGGGAACCCATGATCAGGAAGGCCAGATGAGGCCTATAACCTGATGGACACAATGCGTGGGAGCTCACATTCAGGAAGGCCTGATGAGGCCTGCAACCTGACATGTGGAAGCTCACAACTAATGAGGCCTAAACCCTAGCGACCACAGCGAGTGGGAGTTCACATTCAGGAAGGCCTGGAGAGGCCTGTAACCTGACATGTGAAAACTCATAACCAGGAAGGCCTTTAGGAAGCCTGAAGCCTGGTGACCACTGAATGTGGGAGCTTAACACTCAGAAAGGCCTGTGAGGCCTGAAACCTGGCGACCACAGTATGTGGGAGCTCATACTCAGGAAGGCCTGTGAGGCCTGTAACCTGGCGACCACAGTATGTGGGATACTCAGGAAGGCCTATGAGGCCTGAAACCTGGCGACCACAGTATGTGGGAGCTCATACTCAGGAAGGCCTATGAGGCCTGAAACCTGGTGACCACAGTAAGTGAGAACTCACATTCAGGAAGGCCGGATGAGGCCTATAACCTGACATGAGGAAGCTCATAACTAGGAAGACCTGCGACCACGGTGTGTGGGAGCTCATACTCAGGAAGGCCGGGTGAGGCCTGTAACCTGGCATGTAGAAGACCATCACCAGGAAGGCCAGATGAGGCCTGTAACCTGGCGACCACCATGTGTGGGAGCTCATATTCAGGAAGGCCTAGTAAGGCCTGTAACCTGGCGACCACAGTATGTGGGAGCTCACATTCAGGAAGGCCGGTGAGGCCTGTAACCTGATGACCACAGTATGTGGGAGCTCATAACCAGGAAGGCCGGTGAGGCCTGTAACCTGGCGCCACAGTATGTGGGAGCTCATAACCAGGAAGGCCTGGCGAGGCCTGTAACCTGGTGACCACCGTGTATGGGAGCTCATATTCAGGAAGGCCTAATAAGGCCTGTAACCTGATATCCCAGTATGTGGGAGCTCATAACCAGGAAGGCCGGATGAGGCCTGTAACCTGGCGACCACAGTATGTGGGAGCTCATAACCAGGAAGGCCTGATGAGGCCTGTAACCTGATGACCACAGTATGTGGGAGCTCATAACCAGGAAGGCCGGATGAGGCCTGTAACCTGGCGACCACAGTATGTGGGAGCTCATAACCAGGAAGGCCTGATGAGGCCTGTAACCTGATGACCACAGTATGTGGGAGCTCACATTCAGGAAGGCCGGTGAGGCCTGTAACCTGACATGTGGAAGCTCATAACCAGGAAGGCCTGGTGAGGCCTATAACCTGGCAACTACAGTATGTGGGAGCTCATATTCAACCACAGTATGTGGGAGCTCATACTCAGGAAGGCCTAGTGAGGCCTATGACCTGATAACCACAGTATGTGGGAGCTCATATTCAAGGCGGCCTGGTGAGGCCTATAACTTGATAACCACAGTATGTGGGAGCTCATATTCAACCACAGTAAGTGGGAGCTCATACTCAGGAAGGCCTAGTTAGGCCTATGACCTGATAACCACAGTATGTGGGAGCTCATATTCAAGGCGGCCTGGTGAGGCCTCTGACCTGATAACCACAGAATGTGGGAGCTCATATTCAACCACAGTATGTGGGAGCTCATATTCAGGAAGGCCTGGTGAGGCCTCTGACCTGATAACCACAGTATGTGGGAGCTCATATTCAACCACAGTATGTGGGAGCTCATTTTCAGGAAGGCCTAGTGAGGCCTATGACCTGATAACCACATTATATGGGAGCTATATTCAAGAAGGCCTGGAGAGGCCTATAACTTGATAACCACAGTATGTGGGAGCTCATATTCAAGAAGGCCTGGTGAGGCCTATAACTTGATAACCACAGAATGTGGGAGCTCATATTCAACCACAGTATGTGGGAGCTCATTTTCAGGAAGGCCTAGTAAGGCCTATGACCTGATAACCACATTATATGGGAGCTATATTCAAGAAGGCCTGGAGAGGCCTATAACTTGATAACCACAGTATGTGGGAGCTCATATTCAGGAAGGCCTAGTGAGGCCTATGACCTGATAACCATAATATGTGGGCCACATTACTCCTTGACAGTCAATTCCTGGGAGCTCACCTCAGGGAGGCCCAAGCACTGTCCGGTTGCAAAATGGGGACTGTCTGGTCAAGGAGGCCTGTTAAGACCTACTACCTGACCATCGAAAAAAATCTTTAGATTTACTTTCTTACCCATAACATTTTGCCCCAGACTCTAAAACAGGAGACGTGGTCTGAAAAGAAACAGAAATATGTTAATTTCACATTTTACAAAAAGACCAGAATGACACCTGCTCTTTTTGTTCACTGATCATTTTAATTCCTCAATTAAAATGCAGCCAAAAACACTGGATAACGCGATCTGGATGATAGGCTGAATTACTAAATATCTAACTTCTTAAAAGTCAGATAATATTCCACCATTTTAATTAATAGAATTAAATGCAGCCATAATCACCAGACAATACTGTTTTAACATTTATACGTTCTCGTAATCTACACACTGCCTCGGCAAGCGAGAGAAACGAGCCGTTAAAAAATATATGGCTTTCATCCCTCGAGAAGAAAGTCAACAGGTGCGAGGTTGAAACATCCGACAGCTCACGGATTTTATCTTTCTCACGCGCGCCGAGATATTTCTTAATGAACACTGCCAGCACCCTCAGGAACTGACTGTGAACGCCTCGTACCCAAACAGTATTGTTTCACAGATCGCACGCACCACAGCTCAGCTGCTGAACCCTCCTCCCTCGAGAAAAGGGTCCGACGAGAGCGGAGCATTTTTAAATAAAAAACGCTCACAGTTTGCACAAGAGGCTCTCGAGAGAGCCTCCCGCGCGCTTCAGCGATATTCTCAAAACAGACAAACAGTCCCTGAAGACGAAAAGATGTTGTCATGTGTGCAAGGCTCCCCTTTATACATCCAGGTCGCGCGTTAATCAATCAAGCTGATGATTCACGGGCTGACGCCGGTCAACATGATTGACGTGAGTTGATATTTGATTTCAGACACCTGTCACGCCTGAGGCGTTCCCCATAGCGTCATTCTGACGTAGTGTAGAGTTCCCTTTCGAAAGGGAACTTGCAAGTATACTTGCAGTATAAAACTACTAAACTAGTAGTTTACTGAGAGTACACTAAAAGAGCAAAAATAATATATAAATGGTAAACTATAAGTATGATGTTAAGTTCACTTAAAGAAAACTTGTATAAAACTACTAAACTAGTAGTTTACTGAGAGTATACTTCAAAGTTGCTACAAGTATTAAAATAGTAAACTACTAGTATACCCATAAGTTCACTTGCAGTACAAATGAGAAACGTAATTATGAACTAGTTGTGCACTTAAAGTTTACTACTGTTACACTTATAGTACACTTAAACATATACTTTTATATACTAAAAGTGGGCCAATTTAGTCCCAAGCGGTATTAAAATAGTACACTTACAAGTTTACTACTAGTACATATTTACATTAGTATACTTACTACATAATGTATACTTAAAAATATACTTGAACATTACTTAAGTATACTTCATAAAATGAACTTGAAGTATACTTCTTTTTCGTAAGGGGTGTTGATAACACCTTAGGCTGAAAAGCTGGGTTTGGCCAATGCGTAATCATATGGATTATCAATCATAATCCTCAGGTCCCCAGCTAAGGCATTTAGGATTCACTGAGATATGTATAAGAAGGACGTGCGGGTGGCCGAAAATGATAACGAGCCCCTCCAGCTCTTGACAGGGGGCTTTGGGATGCATCGGCTGACGTGGTGATCTATAAGATTGCCCTTGTACGTGCTGCAGCGAAGCTGTCTGATAGGCAGCTGTTACGGCCCATAACCAAATCATATAGCTATTTGATTTTATAGAAATTAGTAATGGATATGGGTCGAACATATAAATCAATCGCAGACACTTGAAACTTAAGCCGTCAAACACTGCTTTTATCCAACAACAAAAATCAATACAAAATAATTCACAAAAGATGTTTACAAAAATATATATTAACAAATAAAGACAAAGAAAAAATAACAGTAAAAAGGTAGGGTAGCTGTGGAAAGTGCCACGGCATTGACGCAGTCACTCCTCTCCCGTTGATTGGGGATTCCCTCTCTCAACACCACCTATGGAATTTATTAAACACAGACACACGTAACAGCAGACAGTCAGCCGATCAGAATAACCTCCCTTGTGCTCAATATATAATTAATAATAATAATTTGTTACATTTATATAGCTCTTCATCAGTCACCAAACACTCTGGAAACCAATGAGTGGTCTTAGATTTAAACACAATAAATATGGCTAAACACAGTAGAACAGGGTTCCTTAAATCCAGCCCTAGATGGCCACTGTCCTGCAGAGTTTAGTTCAGACCCTAATCAAACTCTCCTATCTGCAATTTTCTAGTAACTCTGAAGACATTGATTAGCTTGTTGAACTAAACCTTGTAGGGTTTGAACTAAACTCTGCAGGGCAGTGGCCCACTAGGACTGGATTTAAGGAACCCTGTTCTACTGTGTTTAGCAATATTTATTGTGTTTAAATCTAAGAGCACTCATTGGTTTCCAGAGTGTTTGGTGTTTGAGGAACCCTGCAGTAGAATGATTATCAGAAACCTGGTTAACCAATGAGCTCTATACTACTCACCTGAATATCACTGGAGATCGTTTTGATAACCCTGGATAACCAATGGGCACTCAAGTCAGATAAAATCCTTACCTGAACCCCCGTCGGGATCGCGTGCAAACCCAGTGATATATTAATTCGAAAGTTAAGCTTTAAAGTTTTAAATGTGTCGAGACACAGTTATAGAAGGGAGCTAATACCAGCCCAAATAATCTGTGCTCGCTCGAACGAGATCTCTCCGCGAGAAAGTCAAAGAGACAAACCATGATGTAAATGAAAGCTTATATGGACTCTGCTATGTCTTTGGTCAAGGTCACATGTGACTGAATCAATATGAGATTCTCTTATCATACACGAGCATATGACCCTTTTCGACTTTTTATGTTTATCCGTCTTTGGCATTCTGGAACTATGAAATAGAACTGCATGTATTGTGGGGAAGAACATTGTTTTGGTTGTGCTTCGGCTCTGCGTGACTGTGTGGATAAATATTATCCTACTGTTCATAAAACATTCACTACTAGACTTAAGAGATATAACCATTTTAGATTGAAAGGATCTCAAGTTGACTAGCAGAAGACGTTACTGTAGCTATGCCAAACTACACTAGTTTAATAGTCCTATGGTTATATAACATGCTGTTGTATCAGATTTTGCTGCTGCTAGTCAGAGCTATTGCTGTAGGGTGTATGCTTCCCCTGCCAAACTACACTAGTTTTAGAAGTAGTTCCGTGATTATACAACATGCTTGTTGTATCAGATTTTGCTCCCGCTAGGGGTGTAAGCTCCCAATAGATCCCATACACTGTTAAATTCGCTACATCAACATGCTTGTTGCAATGTGTCCTTGCTTGCTCCACCTTGGGGTGATTCTTCCCTCATAAGATTGGATCTATAGCGCTCAACATTTGCCACTAACATCAGGATGTATTAACCATTCTATCAGCATCAGTCATGTTGAGGGTAGTAAATAAAAGGGTAGTTGAGGTAGAAAAATCGCTGTCAGTTTGTGTTGGGGGATATTGGCATATGGTTTTGTTTTGGGGGGTTATTGCCGCTCTCCCTGCTTTTATCCATGCTAGGCTGCATGGATGCGCAGGGAGTTCTTGCCCAGAACAGAACCATACCACCAATCCTAATTGTATGCAATTCCCAATCGTATTTGACAATAGTGGTCCTGACAGAAATAACTTACTCACCATTTGAGTAATAAAAACACCATCTCCACGCGCTTTTACAACAATAAAAAAAAAAAAGCCAAGCCAGAGTTGATTCTCATTTTATTACAAGCTCTGTCGCGTTCTCATTTTGCCAGCACTCTCCTGTGTTTGGCTTTTTTTTTTTAAATGGCATACACGCATCAAAGTAGCACCTACTCTCTATTTATGGATATGATGAGACACGCACGGGTGAGTGACATAGCAGCCTATGTACGCATTTTTCCAAGAAAACCATTCCATCAGGTCTAAAATAGGCTATAAACAATTATAATAGGCTTACCATAGTGAATCAGGGTAAGACAAAAACATGTTTTGGAAGAAAGATTGATGATGTATTAAATCATAAGCATTTTTAACATATGTGCACAATTGGAATATCGCACAAATCATTTTCTAACAAAACAGCGTTTCCAACCCATGTGTTCAAGAGAACAAAATTGTCACTTCCTGGGAAATTGACGCAAAATAGCTGTAATAAAATTGGAAGTTGCTGCAGTTGGGGAAGCCACTGTGGCTCTTTTTTTCTTACATCATAAATTACTTGTTATCTTGCATTTTGATGCCTGGTGAACGCAGTCATGTGGGAAGCTTCTGCATTGGAATTAAACCAAATTATTCTGATGACAGAATTTGGATCAAGGATTTCAGAATTATCAAACCAACATTAGAGATGCTGTGCAATGAAATTGGTCTGCTGGTTAATCCAGTTATCCAAACACATACACTGTTAAGACAAAGTCATGTCAGTTTTTTGTTGCACATTGAGGGATTTATTTGGTGAATGTTGTGATTCAATCATATTTTATGAGCATGTCTTCTTATCGGATAAAAAATTGAACACCTCAATTGAGTGCATACATTTTTTATGCACATTTTTAGAATTCTTGGTTTCCATCCAGCACATTTTATGCAATATCCCAAAATGCGCATAAAAATAGGTGGATGAAAACACTGCCATAATAATATCTATAGTACAGTGCAGAAGTCATAGAAATAGTACATTTTTCACAATAAAACTGTTTAAGACTATTTTGTTTAATGCCATTAATTGTAATTAAATCCAGAAATAAAATAAAAAATCTTCTGACTGACTATTCCTATTCCTTTAATTGACACTTTATTCAAATACTCTAGACCAGTAGAATTTTAAGGGAAGATGTTTTACAACAACCTACACTTGCTTTCAAAGATGATTGTATACTTTTTGCAATGCTTTACACACTTTTTAGTCATGCAAGTAATCAATATGGCATTGCTGCAATTCAACTGATGGAAATTTGTCCAAGCGATGGATAACTATATTCCCTGTAATCCAGTAATATTTTGTGATGCTGTGCTGTTGATCTCAAAAATAACCAGTCATGGTTAATGTTAGTATTTTATTTCCACAGATGCTGATGACATAGTTGCCATCATGGTTGGCAATATTCTAGGCACAGAAATCATTAACCGGATCAAGAATGGCTCAGACGTCTATGTAGAGATTGCTGTAGCCAATGCATATGGCCTGTGGCCCAGTGCTACATGGGCATATGCACTGTCTTTCACCTTCATTGGAATAACAGCCATCACTTTGTTCTACTTCGCTTTCCTGTTTATCAAACGCATGTACATAAACCGACAGCTTCGTATGCAACAGGTAAAGTATTCAGTTAAGGTTAAGTTCACTGTAGGAGTCAAATCTACTCAAAAATGTAGTATATTCAATCTAAAATACTCAGATATATTCCAAACATTCCAAAATCTCTTAAGGTATTTTTTCTATTGCTAATTCTGTTCTGTCATTCATTTCTGTGCAGAGGGAGATGAAAAAAGTGACTGAAAAAGCAATAGCAAAGTTACAAGTGCGGACTCTGCGGACAGGTGACCCGGTATTGTCCCATTGCTAAATCCTAAAATAAATAAATGTGTTCGGTAAAATAAATTCAGAGAGCATTTAAACTGCAGTGAGTAAAAGCATCATGCCTGTGTTTCTGTAGGAGGTTGAATCAGAGGACACGAGCTGTGTGGTGTGCACTGACTCATTCACACATAATGAACAGGTCACAGTTCTACCCTGCAGGTGCAGTATGAGGAAATCCACATATGATTTTAGTTCAACATTACAGACGTTTCTAACTTCAGTATAGTGTCAGTATAGTATGTTAATTTCTATGCATTGGCTGAGACTATTTTGAAACCTTATTTATTTTATCTATTGTAACTTGCTTAGCATTGAATATTATATCAAGCAGAGATTCTGTTGAATGAAAGGTCTGAGTTTTGTGCCCTGCACATACAAAGCATATTATTTAGAGAAGACATAAAACATAAAATATGTTGTCATATTATAGAGGTATATGTATTATGTATAGAGGTTCATTCAGAGAAGACAGTAGAACATAACATTAAAAAATTCACACTTCACTTTTAACATAGTTGTTTTAATTTTTTGTAAATATGAAAGAAATGCATAATATGAAATACATTCTGTTTTTACAGACATTTATACCATAAGAAATGCATTGAGCCATGGCTCCTGGAACACCCCACCTGTCCCATGTGTAAATACAATATCCTCAAATCCAAGGTCGTTTTGCCAATACACACAGAACCATCTTTATTCAGACAGATGATGTTGCATTTACTAACATGAGATTCTTTGTTGCTGTTTGTGTTTAGATTGATGAGGAAGGAGATGAGCAGCCCTCATCATCACCATCAAACAACTCATTCTGTTTAACTACAGTAACGACAGTCCCATCAGCAGACCAACACAACACATTAGACTCAAACATTCAAACTGCAGAAAGTGAGTAAAGGCTACCACAAAAACATTTGCTGTCCTTTAAATTGTGTTCCTCATTGATGTAGGTGTTAGAAATCCGTCCTTCGGATGAGACGTTAAACCGAGGTCCTGACTCTCTGTGGTCATTAAAAATCCCAGGATGTCCTTCGAAAAAGAGTAGGGGTGTAACCCAGGCATCCTGGCCAAATTTGCCCCTTGGCCCCTGTCCATCATGGCCTCCTAATCATCCCCATATACTGATTGGCTTCATCACTGTCTCATCTCCACCAGTAAGCTGATGTGTGGTGGGCGTTCTGGCGCAAAATGGCTGCCATCGCATCATCCAAGTGGATGCTGCACATTGGTGGTGGTTGAGGAGATTCCCCCATCTATGTAAAGCGCTTTGAGGTCTCAGAAAAAGCGCTATATAAATGTAACGAATTATTATTATTATTATTATAGAAATGAACAACAAAACACTTTTCATTGCATTGCTGAAGTTTTATCAGATTGCAGCTCAGCACTTACAAACCACATACTCCTAAAAGTTGACAAAAGTTTTTTTTTTTCATATGCACATTAATATGTTACTTATTTTTTACAGCAAATATTTAGTTTTGAGTTATTATTATGTCAGTTAATATATTTAAATAGCCTACATGTTTATGATTTATAGATTTTCCATATTTAATTAATGGGAAAAATACATAATGGTGTTTCATTGGTCTCCTGTATATTTTTATCTGCTGATTGGTAATTCAAAATGAAAGGGGTGGTATAATGCCCTTTTCACAAGATGTAAAATAAATCTCTGATGTCCCCAGAGTGTGTATTTGAAGTTCTCTTACGAGAGGTCTCTCGTACTGCGTAATCTTACGCTAGGGGAAAATCACCTGAACGTAGGACCAGACAGACTGTCCAGGAACAATGTTCCGGCAGGGGAATGGTCCCTACACCCGCAGACAGTCCAACTGCTGTGGAAGACATTCGGCAGAGCGAAGGTAGACCTGTTTGCGTCTCAAGAAAACGCTCACTGTCCGGAGTTTTTTTTTCAAGAGCAGGGATGCGCTGGCCCACGTCTGGCCCCGCTGCCCGCTCTATGCCTTTCCCCCCGTCACGCTCTTGCCTCAGGTACTAGAGTGGATCAGGGAAAGTGGATGCTCAGTGCTACTGGTGGCTCCGTTATGGAAGAACCAGACTTGGTTTCCAGCTCTGATGCAGCTGACGAGCACTGCGCCATGGCCAATACCAGTGAGGAGGGACCTCCTCTCTCAAGCCAAGGGCTCGATCTGGCATCCTCGCCCAGAGCTGTGGGCCATCAAAGGGGAACCGCTAACCTCCCGGAGGGAGTACTAAACACGATCATACAGGCTAGGGCCCCGTCTACCAGACGGCTCTATTCCTCGAAATGTTCTGTGTTCTCTAGCTGGTGCACAGCTCGTGGCATATCACCCCCAGACTGTGGGGTGATGGAGGTTCTCTCCTTCCTGTAAGAGCTACTGGATAAGGGTAGAACCCCATCCATGCTCAAGGTCTATGTGACGGCCATAGCAGCATTTACTAAACCGACGCTTGGCCAGTCACTAGGAAGGAATGATCTGGGGCCTCATTTATAAACGTTGCGTACGCACAAAAGAAGGCGTACGCCGCTCTCTACGCAATAATTGGTATTTATAAAAAGCAAACTTGACGGGAAAATGTGCGGTCCTTCACGCAAGCTCTCACCCAGGCGTACGCACAAAAACGGGTGAAATGAGAAATGGCGACACCGTCGGCAGATGGAAGAAACACGTGAAAGTGTGTGAAACTGTAGACCGTTGTGTAAAAGAAATGGCAATACTGCCTCTCATAAATAGCCTAACATGAAGACTTCACAAAGCAAGTCTTATTAACAGCCTACACGAACAGCCGTTTGATCGATTTGCAGTGTAAAACAAACAAAATCCAACGAAATTAGGCTACAACAGAAATGCAAATGAACACATATTTGCGAAAAGAAAAGTGAAATATGTTCTGCAATAATATTGGCATGTTATGCAATTCATCCTTATGAATAATATGGTAAACAGAACGAAATAATGTACAAAACTGATATTCTCGTCAATGTGTCCGTCTGGCGGAGCAGATAGATGCAAGATAGACAGATAGATAGATAATTAGGGAGATATATAGATAGATAAATAGATGTATTAATTGTCCACTGGGGAAAGTTATTTTCATAGTAAAAATTTCTTCATCAGCTACGGAATCATGGTATTCATGCAAAGCCTATATGCCTTTAGTTTGTTTTATTTTGATAAAATAATGTATGACGTAGGCTATGTCTCAACCATTCAGAAAGCTGCAAGAAATTACATTTGTGCTGAACTATTTCCCATTTCCACGTAGATTATAACCGACATCAGTGCCTAGCTTGTCACACTCTGGCGATGGAGCGCTATAAACGCTTTTTTGCCTCGACTTTGATGTCCGACCATTTCTTTTTTATTTCAGCCACAGTCCGAGGTTGTGAGGCTACAGCATTTACGGCGTCTGCAACTTTTGCCACTCAAGTGCCTTTTTGGCATTAGTAATGCCCACACTGTGCCCTTCAAACAACATTTTTTCTCCTCTTTTCCACCTCGCCAACGATAAACTTCTACTTCACATTGAGTGAAGTTATGTTTTTTGATTTCCTCTCTGTGTTTGCCATGATTTCGCAATCGATGAATATTAATTTGTGGGCGTTTCACGGACTATTTATGGGCAACTATGGGCGTGACATGAAGCCGCAAAAGCTGCGCTACATTTAGAATTGATTGTGATTTATTAAGGGAAAACTGCGTAGGATGTGCGTGCGCACGGTTTTATAAATCCGAATATTTCTGTGCGTACGCACGTCCTATGTTTCATCCGTATGCCACTTATGACGCAAATCCTACGCAAAGTTTTATAAATGAGGCCCCTGGTCATCCGCTTCCTTAGAGGAGCTAAGAGGTTAAATCCTCCCAGACCTCCCTCAGTCCCCGTGTGGGACCTTTCTACGGTTCTGGAAGCCATGAAAGGTGCCCCATTCGAGCCAATCCAGTTGATAGATATCAAACACCTGTCGCTCAAGACGGTGTTGCTTCTGGCTCTCGCTTCGGTAAAGCGTATAGGGGACCTGCAAGCGCTCTCAGTGAGCGCGACGTGTATGGAGTTTGGGCCTAATGACTCGAAAGTCATACTCAAACCAAGGCACGGGTACGTTCCTAAATCCTTCAACACACCGTTTAGGGCACAGGTGATTTCCCTGTCAGCCTTGCCGGTCTCTAATGAGGAAGAGCTTTAAGGGCTTATGTGTCTCGATCATCTGTTTTCAGACAGACGGAGCAGCTCTTTGTCTCGTTCAGCGGACGTTCTAAGGGACTGGCCGCGTCGAAACAGAGCCTATCCAGATGGATAGTTGATGCTATAGCGCTGGCTTACACTTCTAAGGGCCTACAGTGCCCATTAGGTGTCAGAGCGCACTCCACGAGAGGCATGGCCTCGTCGTGGGCTTGGTCTAGCGGGATTGCCTTGCAAGATATCTGTACGGCGGCAGGCTGGGCCTCCCCGTCTACATTTATTAGGTTCTATTACCTAGAAGTTCCCGCCTTGCAGGCTAAGCTGTTTTCGGTCTAATAGGACCCTTATTATTCATCAGTTCAGGCCGAGTTTCGCCCTGACTGTGTGGAACACTTGATATAAATGCTTCCTAATAGGACGCTACTTATTACGGAAATGATGCTGTTCTAGCCCCTCTTTCCCGGACCCTCTGCGAGTCCCTGGTGATCATGCACTATATGAGCCCCGGGCACCTGCCCTTGGGACTTTGGTGTTGGATCTCAGCACGCACAGCGTTTTGCATTGTGTTCCCCTAACGTAAGATATTACGCAGTACGAGAGACCTCTCATAAGAGAACGTACTCGGTTACTTACGTAACCTCGGTTCTCTCTTGAAGAGGGAACGAGTACTGCGTATCTTGCCGTGCATGCATCACGCTCTTGTTCACTTCGGTGATGAAAAACCAGATTCGATCAGCCTATCGAGCTATATTTATAAGCCTAAGCCACACCCGTTTCGGCGGGACGTGACGTAGTGGACGTCATGAGGGGCCTCTCTCGATAGGCTGCTGCAGTTGCCGCAGGGCAGCCAATGGGTGCGCGAGCTGTCTCGCCTATGTCTGCATGCTGCCGCAACGCGTTTTGCATTATTACAAAATTAAGGATAATTTTTTGGCTTCAATATCTCGCAGAAAAGAGATTTTCCTCTAGCGTAAGATATTACGCAGTACTCGTTCCCTCTTCTAGAGAGAACCGAGGTTACTTTAGTAACCGAGTACGTTTTAGCTCAAAATACCCCCACAGATATTTTTATATAGCATGTTAAAGTTGTCACTTTTTGAGGGTGAGCAAAAACGCACCGCACTTTGCTTCTCTCATCTGCACAAACGCAGCAGTTGCCATTTTTGCAAACCATACATAATTACAAGGAAAAATATTCCACACGAGGGAAATCATTGTGGTGTCCATGAAGATGTGAAAAAATAGGCATAAATCTAGCTTACACATTTACCCAAATTATTATACGCCTGTTTAACCGAAGCTTATTTGGGTGGGTTTCTCCCATCCCCATTTTTTATTTATTTATTTATTTATATTTTTAAAACAGGAAAAGATTAAGGACAATCGGGCCTGGCTCAGTATAAAACTGATTTTCAGCAGGTTCCTGCTCTGCAGAACATAAAAACCACATACACAACAAAGTTCACACACTAGACAGCTAGAGACAACAACAAACACCCATACAATGTCACTTCTCTGTGTTTTACGGCCCTGACGAGAACGTCGGTCTCCTCGGCTGTGAACCAATCCTGCCGTAATGTACTGTAATAACGGTTCCCTGAGAAGCTCTGTAGAAAACGTCTTGGATTACGACTGTAATAACGGTTCCCTGAGAAGGTGTGTAATGGTGTTGTTGTTTCTTGTGAACCAGTGTCTGAAGCGCGTGTGTTAAACGCCAATCTTGATTGGCTACTGCCGCCAGGTAATGTCACAGGCACGCTGGCTTGCTATATAAGGGGTGCCTAGAGAACATGTCATTAGCTTCATGTTGTCTGAAGGAAGATGAGTAGTAATGCCGGAAGTATGGCAACGCGACACAGTGTCTCGTTCCCCTTCTCAGGGAACTCGCACTGCGTCATGGTGTTGACACTATGGGAACTAAATACCCACTGCTCCATACTGACAAAACGCCTGCCCACTGTGCTGTAAGTCTCTCAGTGAGCTCTTAGCAGTAGCCAAGACGCTGCCACACAATGCACCTATTGACCAGAGAGCTTATCACACCCTGGTGCACTCAAGTCGACACCTCCAATATTACCCCTCGCCACCCTTGGTGGGAGAAGAGGGGGGGCACGGATGGCAATAGAATGGTTCTTGGTCAACCGAATAGCTTACAAGAGAGCTCGCAAGTACTTCCTGAAATAGATGGTGAGAGGATGGAGTGCCTCTGTAGCTTACACATCCTCCTTCTCTTCCCCAGTGAGCACATAAGGCCCTTCTAACCATGTGAAGCATTAACTTGACCCTTCCCTAATAAGGGAGCTCAACCTGAAGAGACAACCAATGAGGTGGTGATAGGTGGAGAAGACAATGACTAAAGTCAGACTTTAGTCAGACAATGACTAAAGAAGTGGCACGCAAGAAGCAGAATAGCCCATCTTCTTTCAGCTGCGTCTGGCAACCCTACATATGCGAACCAGTAAGGAGCATATGCTTTCATCTCCATGATATAAAAGGAAAGGCGACATGTGAGGAAGTGGGAGATGAAAAGCGGATTAGCCCATCTTCCCCAACTATGCCCTAGAACATAATACTTCTACTTTCTATTACAAATATGAATGCAGAAAGAGTATATCATTCTGTGTTCATCCCTAACAAGTAGGAAAGGAGGTGGGACACTAGAGGTGGCATTGCCCATCTTCCTGATCCCATCCACAGATGTTACTTCTATCTCTGTATTCACAGAACTAGGGAGATAACAGATCATGAAGTAGGACTCTACAAGTGGAATAGCCCATATTCAACGTTTTCACATGTAAACTGAGCATTTTGTGCAAAAAGAGCTGCATGCAAGGCATTCTCGTCCTCTCTTGTCAATGCCGTTACATAAGCATATCACTTTCACTTCCGCACGCACAGTTCCAGAAGGCAGTAAATGAAGAAGTGCAATACGAGAAGCGATATTTCCCATCTTCTCATCTGATGTTATCTAAGCCTATGTGAACTAGCCCATGTGCAGAAGGAGTAAACATGCTTCTTATCACTGTATAATCTCGGAAAAACTGTTTCATTTCCTTCTGCCTGAAAAAGAGTGCCCAGATCTCTTCGTCTAGCATTGCATTGTCATTAGTGCCCCCTACTGGGAAGTGACCCCCTACTGGGAAGTGACAGCAAAAAGATATCAATCGCCAATAACCTTGTATCGTTCCCCTGAACATAATGCAATAGTTGGGGATGGATGTAAAATAAACCTGTATATGTACTCTTTATTTGTGAAGAGACAGCGATATCATCCATCATTCATTTTAAAAGAAAACATTTTTAACTGTACCCAGAACCAACACAGACACCCCTGTATTGTAATCTCTTTCTTTTAAGGGAATGAAATGCTTTCCCTTACATTCTTTCTCTTTTTTTAAACAACCTCTTGAACCCCAACACCCAGAAAGGGGTGGGGAGGGAAAAAAAAGAAAAGGGGATTAAAAGAAAAAGAGGATGAGAAAAACACCAAAAAGGACTCTCAGCGTTTAGACCTCCATACTTGTTCTTGAGCCAGATTGCCACCTGGATCCCCGACCTCTCTAAGGCGGAGCTCTAGCGGCCATACTCACTTTCTGCTCCTGTCACCAACTGGACCCAGCGACAGGCTCAGAAGGGGGAACTGAAGGACATTGCCTGCGGCGGGGAATTTACAGTAGCACTTGAACACCACCGACTTAACCCTTGCCTCCCTAAATTTCTGGACTACAGTCTCAACAGCGGTGCCAAAAGTTGAAATTTGGAACCAGAGCGTCAAGGAGGAATGATCTCTCCTTCTCCTTTAGCCTCGATAGGTTAAGCCATAAATGCCAAAATTTGCAACAAAAGCAGCAAGCAGGGTAAGGTCAGTGTTGTGGAGGAGATCTTCGATCGCGTCTGGTGCCACACCCCCTGCAGCGTTAACGTCCTTCAGGAAGTCAGCTTTGTATGCCTGCAACATCACCATGGTATTCATGGCACCGCCGACTTGGCCCGTCACCGTGTGCGCCTTGCTCACAAGTTTAGATGTAAATTGGAAGGGTTTAGAAGGAGCGGGAGGCTTTCACGAAGATGCCGCGCCAGATGAGAGGTAACCCGCCAGTGATTCCTCCATCCAGAACATTTTTGTATACCCATGTTCCTCCAACCCTTTTACATAGTTGGACTTGCTGGGAGGGAACACATGGACTGAGAAAGGATTTCCTCAAGATCTTAACACCTCACTGTGGAGAGAAATAGAAGGTTCGCCGGGGACACGTTTATAACCCGCCAGGAAGTACTCGTCTAGCCTGCCTGGAGCGCTTTCCTGTTTGTCCACCATCCAGTCTAAGCTCAATCTGGCGGTGGCGTGGGTAGTAAATAGCAGGTAGTAATTATCACGTGTAGTAATTCCCTGTACATGGTTGACGATGAGGAGGCTGGCTCATATAATACATCCGCCTCAACTCCCATCACGTCTAATTTCTCTGAACTAGAGTGGCCATGCAGCATATTCTCCGCCAAACCATAAGCCGGAGAGCAGGCTTTCGGATTCGGCGCAAGAGCCTCGGAACTAGCGACAGAGGATTGAGAAAGGGAATCTGCGAGCCCCACTATCCTAAACACTGCACTGCCTCGACAGCAGTGGGTCCTGGACCATGGGGCGCTAACACCTGGCTCCCTTTCCCCATAAATAGAGCCAGTTGGGAACGTGATATATCTCTCACATGGAGGCACACATTTTTTAAACTTGCGTTCACTCATTTTGTTTCTTTTCTTTTTCTTTGAGATACACATACACAAACAAGCGGATTCCTGAAGACAAAGAGGCTGATGACGTGTTCTCAGCCGGCGGGCCTGTGACGTCACCTGACGGCAGTATCCAATCAAGAAAGGCGTTTGGCACACGTCCTTCAGACACTGGATCACAAGGAGCATTTCTATAGTGTCAAAACCATGCCTTTGAAAGGGAATAGTGATGTTATCGTCCAGCTCAGTTCAGTTATCATCAAATAGTGCAGTGTTCTAATCTTAACAAAGGACTTTGACCCCTGGTTTCACAGATGAGGCTTAAGCCTAGTCCCAGACTAAAATGCATGCTTGAGCAGTTTTAACTGAAAGCATCTTGCCATTGTTTATAAAAGCTACATAAATGTCCTAATCGAACTAAGGTCTAATCCTGGCTTAATCAAAGCCCTGTCTGTGAAACCAAGCCATAAAGTTTTACCAATCCAATATCTACATCTTATCTACTCAGCTGGAGACTCAGCAACACTTACTATTGAGTACTGATGCTTGGAACCAAGGACTGTGTGTGATACCAAACAGTAACCAAATGTAGAAAAAGACAATAAAATCAGAAATTAAAATTCCAGAAAAACATAAAATTCAGCAGTAACACTAAAAACATTGTTTTGTAAAGGTAAAGGTAATATGCTGTATCAGAATAATGAATAAATTAAACACAATATATGAATACATAAATTCAGCAGTAACCTATGCCCTTTGTCATTATCAATGTCATGCTGGATTAATCTGTATATGTACTATATAATAATCTATATACTGATGTCTCATGGTTTTTGATTTTTCTTTATGACAGCAGCTCTTGGACATCCATCAGACCGTGTGTATTATGACCCGGATATCCAGACACAACACATTTATGAGAACCAAGCATTTGAAGAAGAACCAGAGATAATGGAGCAGCAGGATATCAACAGCCAAGATTAATATACTATAACATATTTCAAATATTTCTACAGTTTGAATATCACAAACAGCCAATAAAGTGTGTGAAATGTGTCAAAAAGAATGACATACAAAAAAGAAGAAACTTAAAATGGGATGCTCAAATTGTGACAGACTATTTATTAATAACTGAGAACTGTTTAATTAATGTAGATTTTAATGAGTTTTAAGAGGAGACAGGTAAGAAAGTATAAAAACAAAAATAAAAAAGGGATTCATTACTGTGACAGCTTGCATACCTGTCATAAGCTAAATAAAGCTTGCTCACACACACAAACACACTCAAACACTGGCTAAGTAAATTTGACAATAGAATGATAAAATTATAAAAATGACAAGTTCCTTTTTTTTTCTCCATAAATATACTTTCTCTTTATCCTGCTCTCTCTCCCACATAAAGATATATGGAAACATTCACACAAAAAAACAAAAACGCTTCAGCGCTGCCCTGTGACTGAAAAGCTACATGACTATTGAAGGCCAAATTATCTTTAGATGTTCTCAGTAATGTTTACTAGAGAGCATTCCAATTAGAGATTTAATCTGTAATTTCATTTTTACAAGCAAAATCCAGTTTTGGTGGCATTACAAGTAATTTGAGTAATGTAATTAAATTACTTTTTTTGTGTAGGTTGTTGGTTGTTGATTTTGTTTTTCTTCCATTGAGATGAGTTAACATTGGATGATCGAACAGTGAGCTAGCATATTTGCACAGATGTCATAGAACTGTACATCTCCCTATGGAGTGTATTTCAGCATCTTGATGCATCATGAGTTTATGGATACAGATAAATAAAAACAATAACTGTTAAAGAATAACAGATAATAAAGATATTACCCCACACTGAACACTTTGGAAAGTTTGGGTGACAGTACTAAACTCAGTTGATTGCTGATTGTATTCTTTCTGTTGTTGATTGCACATTTGTACCCAGATTAAATTTTTGATGGTACAATGTATTTCCTTCATCATATGCATGGTGTAGGTTGCTGTTTGAAACCTATCCCTAGATGATGCCATTCATTAATAAAAATAAAAACCTTATAAATATGACGATTGAGTGGAGAAGTATTATTGTTACTGAAAAGAAAAGTAAATCTGTTTGTAATATGTTGTAATATAATCTAGTAATAGGTTAGGCCATGTAGTGGTATTTGTGGTATTTAGTGGAACTAAGAATAATACGGCATAATGTACAATAGGAAAGCAATATCCAACTGCAGAGCCACATGTAACAGCAGTTTCTGTGTCTCAGCTTGCAGACATCATAGGACCACATTTCTACCTTTTTTTATTTTATATATATTAGGACTATACTATTTTAGAGCACTTACTATTCAGTTTTCAATGCGCAAGTAAACCATTTTTTTTTCTACAAACTATTGTGTTTATGATTATGATAATAAATTAAAATAATATAACAAATAACAATTTTCAATAGCAAGCGACATAATGAATGACTTTTACAAGGCTGAAAGACAGCTGTGCAACCGCAGGCCTTACACATTCTATTTTAAAATGACCATGCCCACTCTTATGTTAAAAAATAATGTAAAAAGATAATAAAAAAAAAAAAGAAAATAAACAATTTCCGTTGGTCTATCTTTGCACGTGTTTATTTCAGGTCTCCACTTTTAGAGAAAAATGGCTCTGTCACAAAAAACCAAGGTCCTAGAAATGTGGTGATACTGCTGTGCTGCCTCAGGTACGGCATGATTATTTGTAAAATTAAGCTTTCTTAAGCAATGAGGCTCTCAAAAATGTATTAACTTTACTACTATCTGGTAGTCAAAAAAATGACACACATTTACAGAGCAATTAGATATAAATATGATGTTCAAGCAACTTAATGAATAAAGTACATGTTTATACACCTTTAACTAGCCTGCTATTGATGAAATACAGTTATTTATGCTGAGCAAAACTCTGTTTTTTTTTTTTTCATCATCCTCTGTTGTTTCTTAAATGATTGAATCCTTTACTTGTGTATTCCAGAAATCAGGTTATGCGACATAAGTAAACGGATAACCTCAGTGTTTGGTTCCAAAAACAGAAACATGGAGGTGCAGAGCATTTAGGTACTTTTCTTTTTTAAATCTTTTTTATTTTATTTTATTTTATTTTATTTTATTTTATTATTTATCTTTCTTAATTCATTATTGATGTTGTGTATCTGTTTGTTTTGTATGTGGTGGTAATTTCCGTGCTGAAGAACAAATTGTCCCTATAGAGAACAATAAAAGGTTAAAGTCTAAAGTCTAAAGCATTTGACCAGAAATCACTTTAAAGGAAACATTACTCTGCAGTAAAAACTTTGCTGTGCAGCACAAACATTACTGTGCAGTATAAGCTCTGCATTTTCCTGCAAAAACATTTGGATTCTTGTGTTCTCAGCATTGCATTTCTAATCAACTCCTTACAAATACACTTTAACTATTATATGAATCATCACTAATTTATGGATGAAATGCCCTTGAGGGCCACCAGAGGGCACTCCCTTGTTACAGTTTTTCTCAGTCGCTTTGGTGCATTTCTCACATCACTATTTACATTTGCACAACAGTTAATGCAGTTCTCAAAACAATTAGTACAAACTGCAAAACCTAGTTGATAACCTGCAAAAGCGTGTCACTTGCTCAAAATGGATAGCTCATTCCTCAAAAGCAAGTATTTATGTCAATGAATGTGTCAGTGTCATCAAAATGAAAAGTCCTGACACCATCGTTTATGAACAAGATAGTCAAATGGCTTAGTCATGTTTTCATTATGACAGTTTACTCTGTAAATGTTTTCCAATGCAAAAAAAGTCAGATGACACTACCTGAAAATGCTCAATACAGCACTAAATACTATTTGCACAGCCATTTGAAAAATACAGTAAAGTTACACATTACTGTATTTAGTGAGGTAACTGAGTACAAGACACTGAATATGTATGTTTCACATTTTTACCACATATGCTCTTTGCCATTCTAATTTGTTCACAGCATTGTGCAAAAGAAAAAATACACCATTCTTTACAACAAACATAAACTCCCTTTGGGTAGAGCTGTGCACAACTGTAAACAATATTGCAGTAGGCCTATATACTGTATTGGAACTGAACATACAACATACATAGGACTGTAATCCTTCATGCACATCCAGACGTTCCTCTCTGTCTGGTCACATAATTTCATCTACATCCTCAGCGAATATCATCTCTTGCTCAATTGCAAATTGTTCAATTTAGGAGACTTTTTCAGGATTTTTTTGTTGTTTTTTTAAATGACAGATTTTGACAACTAGTTCAACATTTTTGTATGTAATGACTCAAGCAATGAAATGAGGACTATTAGTTTTATATGGAATGACTATTCAGCATTCACAAGTATAGTTAATTTTGACTGACATGACATAAGCAAATGATAATGTTCTAAAACAGCAGAGAGTTGTATGAAAGCAATTGATGCATGTCCAAAAGCATTTGCAATTTGTTGGAAGGAATGAGAAACTGCTACTATGATGTGCACAAATGACTAAATGTTGTGGAGGTTGAACTAACAGTTGTGCAAATGTAAATAGTGATGTGAGAAATGCACCAAAGCGACTGAGAAAAACTGTAATTGCCATTTTCAACTCGGGACTTCATTACCCATAACCCACGGAGGCAAATCTGAATTTGAGATTTTTGTCAATGGACTGTTATGATGATGAGGAAGGAGAACCCAGGCGCAGACAAAGTACACTAAACACGATTTATTATAGGCAAAAAGGGGAAAATAAAGCCCACAATGGGGTAAAACAAGACAAGACTGAGGATACTAACTAGACTATAAACTTGACAGAAGTCTAGACACTAACTAACAGCAAATACACAAACAGGATCTTCACAGGACTCGTAACGAAGACAGGATACTCACAGGAACTATTTTGCAATGACTCACATGAAATAATAGCACAGGCAAGATTCACAGAGTAACATCACAGCAGTATTCACATAAAGTATGGCAATGAACCGACACAAGACAGCAAACACAAGGGGATTAAATAGGGAGAAACTAATGAGGGAAACAGGTGACGGCGATGATACAATAATGATAACAAGATGATAACAAGGGGGCGGGGTTACATGACAAGACAACGCAAGCACACAGCCAAACAAATGGCCATGTGCTTACACACAAAACATGGGCCTGTCATGATCCTGCCTCAAGACCAGGGAAAATCAGAGACAAGAAGGCAGAATCATGACAGAACCCCTCCCTTAAGGAGCGGCTTCCAGACGCTCCCTAAGGGAACACTAAACACGTGACATGACGGACTGAGACATGGACACAAACCAACAAAACATGACAAAAACCAACAACGGCAAACATGAATAAACAATAGCAGGGTTGGGGTGAAAAATCAAAAACAACAGACAAGGCAGAGGAGGTGGAGACAACACAGAGTTCATGGGGGAATGTCCAGGGTGGGTGGATGGGACTGTGGTCTTGGGTGGACAGGATGATGGCTGAGGGCGAGGGGTCCGGGCAGACTTGGATGGGGAAACACGAGGAACAGTCTTAGGAGAAACAGACCGGGGTGAAGTGGTGACAGGGGTGTCCGGGGAAACAAACAGAGGTCGGGTGACAGCTGGTACGGGGCTGGACAAATTAGTTGGGACAGGACTGGACACAGACATCCTCCTGTCTGCTGGGACAGGACTGGACACATCTGCTGGGACAGGACTGGACACATCTGCTGGGACAGGACTGGACACATCTGCTGGGACAGGACTGGACACATCTGCTGGGACAGGACTGGACACATCTGCTGGGACAGGACTGGACACATCTGCTGGGACAGGACTGGACACATCTGCTGGGACAGGACTGGACACATCTGCTGGGACAGGACTGGACACATCTGCTGGGACAGGACTGGACACATCTGCTGGGACAGGACTGGACACATCTGCTGGGACAGGACTGGACACATCTGCTGGGACAGGACTGGACACATCTGCTGGGACAGGACTGGACACATCTGCTGGGACAGGACTGGACACATTAGCAGGAACAGTGCAAGCGGTGGCTGACTTAGGAACAGCGCTCTGAGTGGCTGGCCTCAGATCAACACTGGCTGCAGCTGACTGGGGTATGGCGCTCTCGGCAGCTGACTGGGGTACGGCGCTCACAGACTCAGGACAAGACATGGCGGGGACTTCAAGGATTTGGACAAGACGTTTTAAGTATTGAGACAATGTTTCGGCAGCGACGAGGACAGGCATCTTTTGATGAGCAGAAACCGACCGCAAGACAGCTTCAGCAGCTGAATCGGCCGCTGCTCTCTCTGCAGCACTCACGACTGCAGACTCGGGCACGGCGCTTGCAGGAGCGGGCCCTGGAACAGCGCTTGCAGGAGCGGGCCCTGGAACAGCGCTTGCAGGAGCGGGCCCTGGAACAGCGCTTGCAGGAGCGGGCCCTGGAACAGCGCTTGCAGGAGCGGGCCCTGGAACAGCGCTTGCAGGAGCGGGCCCTGGAACAGCGCTTGCAGGAGCGGGCCCTGGAACAGCGCTTGCAGGAGCGGGCCCTGGAACAGCGCTTGCAGGAGCGGGCCCTGGAACAGCGCTTGCAGGAGCGGGCTCTGGAACAGCGCCTGGGACAGCTAGAGATGAAGAGCGAGAGGCTCCCTTTCTCCTCTTCTTTCTCTTTGAACGCGAAGCCGAAACTGTAGCTGGGCTAGCGACCAGTTGGAGATGTTCAGCTGGAACCGTAACAGGAGCAGGGATGGCGTTCTCGGGCAGCGCTGACTCGGTCGAGGAAGACTCAGACGGGGAATCCCAGGAAACTCGTCTCCCTCGTTTACCATGGAGAACAATGGGAACAGAAGAGGCCTCAGGAGAAGAAGTGGAACCAGCCTTATCACCAAGGGCAATAACGGCCAGGACGCGACCCTCTGGGATCACAGGAAGCTTGGCAGAAGGTGGAGAGGACAACCACCATTGTTCCCGGAGCTCCGACTGCCACTTGAGAAGAGACACACTGTCTGCTGGGTTCAATGTTGGTCGGTTCATTCTGTTATGATGATGAGGAAGGAGAACCCAGGCGCAGACAAAGTACACTAAACACGATTTATTATAGGCAAAAAGGGGAAAATAAAGCCCACAATGGGGTAAAACAAGACAAGACTGAGGATACTAACTAGACTATAAACTTGACAGAAGTCTAGACACTAACTAACAGCAAATACACAAACAGGATCTTCACAGGACTCGTAACGAAGACAGGATACTCACAGGAACTATTTTGCAATGACTCACATGAAATAATAGCACAGGCAAGATTCACAGAGTAACATCACAGCAGTATTCACATAAAGTATGGCAATGAACCGACACAAGACAGCAAACACAAGGGGATTAAATAGGGAGAAACTAATGAGGGAAACAGGTGACGGCGATGATACAATAATGATAACAAGATGAGATAACAAGGGGGCGGGGTTACATGACAAGACAACGCAAGCACACAGCCAAACAAATGGCCATGTGCTTACACACAAAACATGGGCCTGTCATGATCCTGCCTCAAGACCAGGGAAAATCAGAGACAAGAAGGCAGAATCATGACATGGACCCTTTTTACATTTCCAGGGTTCTCTGAAGCGGATGTCATAGTTTGGTAAACTTCTATAGTGGTGAACGGTAGCAACTTTAATTTTCATATTACCATTTGCTCCATTAGCAAAAGAAAAAAATACATGATAGCATACCATGACTCTCAAGTCAAGTCACCTTCATTTATATAGCACTTTTAACAATATAGATTGTTTCAAAGCAGCTTTACAGAGATAATAGGAAAGTAAAGTAACAGAGATTGTTTTGGCTTTACAGCAGCTCTAGAATAAAGTTATTGTCCAGCTAAAGTTAGTTTTGGTTGATTCACTTCGGTTGCAAAGATCATTAGTTATTAACATAGGGCCCGCTAACACGTCACCATTCTAACAGAAAACCCTTATGGCTCTTCAGCCCGCCCATGTGCAATATAGGTTCCAAGGTGCAACCGGTGAAAAATTTTGAAAAACATTATCATCTCCGTGTAAAATTCAAAAAACGCCAATCTGTGAAAAGATTGATGATGTCATACACATGCATTTTACGTGTTCAGTCTATAGGTGTGCACGTTTGAATATATATGTGCGCAGTCGCGTAGTCTGTCTTTACAAATTGACCTCACCAAATTGCTTTTCTGGCCTTAAAAATTCATAATACAGAATTTTTTGTCGCTTCCGCGTATCCATGGGAATTGGAATCCAGAGAGATGGCTGCTGGTGATGATGGATATCTTGGGGAGTCGGAGTTAGTGATGCTGTCCTCCTAAGGCAGCATTTTTAAGTTTTCGGACGCAGCCGACGTGTGTTCGACTTGAAGCGGTGCTGCGCAGAATGATCGGTGTATGATATCATAGTATCGGGAGAGCGATTCGAAAGCACACAAAACTTTTGGTCTATAATCGCTCTTGCGGTACTTTGATGTCATGCACCGATTGGTTTCCACGGCGTCACATAAGGTCAAACACACCTAGATTTTAGATGAGGCCATTCCATCACCATTAGATGAGGCGAATGATAGGCTTCATTAAAGAACTATAGTGCTGCAAGTCAAGAGTAGCGGATTCACTAGGGTGCATCAGGTATGCAACAATATAAAGTAATAACGATTAAGTAAATTAATAGGCTGCAGGCAAAATCATAGCCTGGCCACCAGGTTTTTTCATTTCGTCCGCTGCTCCCGCAATGTGAGGTGACAGAGATTTCTGAAATGGAAACTGTGGATATTTCCTATTTGAGTGGTCAAAATACCACTGAAATCTCATTTGTTATTATCTATTAATGAAAAAACGGGGACAGTACACCTTTGAATGTTTTTTTTAATTGTTGTGGGTTCCCTATATTATTATTATTATTAACAATAATTATTATGATTTAGCTTGATTATTATGATTTTTGGTCTGGTTTTAATACAATTCACTGCATCCACAAAAAAAAAAAAAAATCAACACAATGAAAACAATTAAAGCTACAATATGTGATTTTTTTCCGCTGCTGGGGGTCGCTAACCTCTTACAATAACAAAGGCGTTGGTTGATGACGCATAAGCGGAATTATAGAACTTGTCGTCATGCCGAAGGATCTAATAATGTTTATGGATGAGTGAATACATTGACTCGCCACACGCGAGTCCCGCGGATATAAAGGAATGAGGACATTTCATTCTACAGAACTACACGCAAGTGCTGTATTACTACTCATACAGGTCAGTTTATTAGACGAATGAAACTTGTGAGGTAACGCAGCGCCGTTCCCTTTCGAAAGGGAACTCTACACTACGTCAGAATGACGCTATGGGGAACGCCTCAGGCGTGACAGGTGTCTGAAATAAATATCAACTCACGTCAATCATGTTGACCGGCGACAGCCCGTGCATCATCAGCTTGAATGATGAGCGCGCGACCTGGATGTATAAAGGGGAGCCTTGCACACATGACAACATCTTTTCGTCTTCAGGGACTGTTTGTCTGTTTTGAGAATATCGCTGAAGCGTGCGGGAGGCTCTCTCGAGAGCCTCTTGTGCAAACTGTGAGCGTTTTTCATTTAAAGATGCTCCGCTCTCGTCGGACCCTTTTCTCGAGGGAGGAGGGTTCAGCATCTGAGCTGTGGTGCGTGCGATTTGTGAAACAATACTGTTTGGGTACGAGGCGTTCACAGCAGTTCCTGAGGGTGCTGACAGTGTTCATTAAGAAATATCTCGGCGCGCGTGCAAAGAAAAAATCCGTGCGCTGTCGGATGTTTCAACCTCGCACCTGTTGACTTTCTTCTCGAGGGATGAAAGCCAAATATATTTTAACGGCTCGTTCTCGCGCTTGCCGAGGCAGTGTGTAGATTACGAGAACGTATAAATATTAAAACAGTATTGTCTGGTGATTATGGCTGCATTTAATTCTATGAATTAAAATGATGGAATATTATCTGACTTTTAAGAAGTTAGATATTTAGTAATTCAGCCTATCATCCAGATCGCGTTATCCAGTGTTTTTGGCTGCATTTTAATTTAGGAATTAAAATGATGAGCAGCGAACAAAAAGAGCAGGTGTAATTCTGGTCTTTTTGTAAAATGTGAAATTAACATATTTCTGTTTCTTTTCAGACCACGTCTCCTGTTTTAGAGTCTGGGGCAAAATGTTTTGGGTAAGAAAATCTTTAGATTTACTTTTTCGATGGTCAGGTAGTAGGTCTTAACAGGCCTCCTTGACCATACAGTCCCCATTTTGCAACCGGACAGCGCTTGGGCCTCCCTGAGGTGAGCTCCCAGGAATTAACTGTCAAGGAGTAATGTGGTTATCAGGTCATAGGCCTCACTAGGCCTTCCTGAAAATGAGCTCCCACATACTGTGGTTGAATGAGCTCCCACATTCTGTGGTTATCAAGTTATAGGCCTCACCAGGCCTTCTTGAATATGGGCTACCACATACTGTGGTTATCAGGTCATAGGCCTCACAAGGCCTTCCTGAGTGTGAGCTCCCACATACTGTGGTTGAATATGAGCTCCCACATTCTGTGGTTATCAAGTTATAGGCCTCACCAGGCCTTCTTGAATATGGGCTCCCACATACTGTGGTTATCAGGTCATAGGCCTCACAAGGCCTTCCTGAGTATGAGCTCCCACATACTGTGGTTGAATATGAGCTCCCACATACTGTGGTTGAATATGAGCTCCCACATACTGTAGTCGCCAGGTTATAGGCCTTACCAGGCCTTCCTGGTTATGAGCCTCCATATGTCAGGTTACAGGCCTCACCAGGCCTTCCTGAATGTGAGCTCCCACATACTGTGGTCATCAGGTTACAGGCCTCATCCGGCCTTCCTGGTTATGAGCTCCCACATACTGTGGTTGGATGAGCTCCCACATACTGTGGTTATCAAGTTATAGGCCTCACCAGGCCTTCTTGAATATGAGCTCCCACATACTGTGGTTATCAGGTCATAGGCCTCACTAGGCCTTCCTGAGTATGAGCTCCCACATACTGTGGTTGAATATGAGCTCCCACATACTGTAGTCGCCAGGTTATAGGCCTCACCAGGCCTTCCTGGTTATGAGCTTCCACATGTCAGGTTACAGGCCTCACCGGCCTTCCTGAATGTGAGCTCCCACATACTGTGGTCGCCAGGTTACAGGCCTTACTAGGCCTTCCTGAATATGAGCTCCCACATACTGTGGTCACCAGGTTACAGGCCTCACCGGCCTTCCTGGTGATGGGCTTCTACATGTCAGGTTACAGGCCCATCCGGCCTTCCTGAATGTGAGCTCCCACATACTGTGGCCGCCAGGTTACAGGCCTCACCCGGCCTTCCTGAGTATGAGCTCCCACACACCGTGGTCGCAGATCTTCCTAGTTATGAGCTTCCTCATGTCAGGTTATAGGCCTCATCCGGCTTTCCTGAATGTGAGTTCCCACATACTGTGGTCACCAGGTTTCAGGCCTCATAGGCCTTCCTGAGTATGAGCTCCCACATGCTGTGGTCGCCAGGTTTCAGGCCTCTCTGCCTTCCTGAGTGTTAAGCTCCCACATTCAGTGGTCACCAGGCTTCAGGCCTCCTAGGCCTTCCTGGTTATGAGTTTTCACATGTCAGGTTACAGGCCTCACCAGGCCTTCCTGGATGTGAACTCCCACGCACTGTGGTCGCTAGGGTATAGGACTCACTGGTTGTGAGCGTCCACATGTCAGGATGCAGGCCTCATCAGGCCTTCCTGAATGTGAGCTCCCACGCATTGTGACTATCAGGTTACAGGCCTCGTCTGGCCTCCTGATCATTGGTTCCCACATGCTGTGGTTCCCAGGTTACAGGCCTCACCGGCCTTCCTGGATACAAGCTCCCACATTCTGTGGTCGTCAGGTCACAGGCCTCAGCGGCCTTCCTGAGTATGAGCTCCCACATGCTGTGGTCGCCAGGTTAGAGGCCTCACCAGGCCTTCCTGGGTTCAGAATGGATAAGTACATGCACTTTCGTTTCATGCACTTTCTAAAATCCATATTTATGGTAAGGGTTATGCGCTGTACGCTTCGTTCCCTTTTTTATGTGTGGTTCAGACTCCGGTTCTTCACCTTGGGTCCCACTCTAGATGCGTCTTCTGTCGCAATGTTTTACGACAGGCGCTTCCCTTTCAGGCTATCTCCCACATTCTGTGGTTACAGGCCTCATTAGGCCTTTCTGAAGGTAGCCCCACATTGTGTGGCTGTCAGGTTACAGGCCTCTCAGGCCTTCCTGAATACGAGCTCCCACTTACTGTGGTCACCAGGTCTCAGGCCTCACAGGCCTTCCTGAGTATGAGCTCCCACATACTGTGGTCGCCAGGTTAGAGGCCTTACCAGGCCTTCCTGGATTTGGACTGGCCAAGTACACGCACTTTCGTTTCGTGTACCTTCTAAAATCCATATTTATGGTAAGGGTTATGCGCTGTATGCTTCATTCCCTTTTTTATGTGGCTCAGACTCCGGTTCTTCACCTTGGGTCCCACTCTAGATGCGTCTTCTGTCGCAATGTTTTACGACAGGCGCTTCCCTTTCAGGCTATCTCCCACATTCTGTGGTTACAGGCCTCATTAGGCCTTTCTGAAGGTAGCCCCACATTGTGTGGCTGTCAGGTTACAGGCCTCTCCGGCCTTCCTGAATACGAGCTCCCACTTACTGTGGTCGCCAGGTCTCAGGCCTCACAGGCCTTCCTGAGTATGAGCTCCCACACGCTGTGGTCGCCAGGTTAGAGGCCTCACCAGGCCTTCCTGGATTCAGAATGGCTAAGTACACGCACTTTCGTTTCGTGTACTTTCTAAAATCCATATTTATGGTAAGGGTTATGCGCTGTCTGCTTCATTCCCTTTTTTACGTGGCTCAGACTCCGGTTCTTCACCTTGGGTCCCACTCTAGATGCGTCTTCTGTCGCAATGTTTTACGACAGGCGCTTCCCTTTCAGGCTATCTCCCACATTCTGTGGTTACAGGCCTCATTAGGCCTTTCTGAAGGTAGCCCCACATTGTGTGGCTGTCAGGTTACAGGCCTCTCCGGCCTTCCTGAATACAAGCTCCCACATACTGTGGTCGCCAGGTTACAGGCCTCAGCGGCCTTCCTGATATGAGCCCTCATGTACTGGAGCTCCCCACATGAGGGGGTCATCAGGTCTTAGGTCTCAGTAGACCTTCCTGGGTTTGAACCCTCTCTTACTTCCCCAGTGTTCGGATCGAGCACTGGGTAGACCCGTGGATTGAGTGGACGACTTCCGTCGTTTCTTGAGGTTAAGTCACACTCTCTGGGAGATCCCATCTCTGTGATCCGGAACTGAATGGTTTCTGCCAGCTTTACAGGCCTTCAGTTTCTGGATGCCTTATCCAAGGCAACTTCCAGAGGCTCTGTCTTGGACAGACAGGCAATGGCCAGACTGTGAGTCTTAGTATAGATCACCAGGCCAGCCTGGTGGCATTTCAGGAGGCCTGAATAGTGACTGGCTGGGAGTCCCTTGGGTCCCCTAGCCACACTCCCTAGAAGGGACCCCTTCTATTGGAAGTTGTGGTCCTAAGCCTTTGAGCTGGCCCAGATATACCCCCAATTAACTATGTTCTGGCGGTTTCTTGGTTCATTAGCTTGGGCTATGACCGGTAAGGAGTGCTGTCACTGACAGCCCGATGTGACCTAAGGGTGAGTGGTTCCAGTGTTTCTGAATTACTGGTTCGGACAGTTGTCACTGCCTTTGGGCATGCACTCCCCTCAGCATGGTGGCGTTGGTATATCGTTCCCCATAGCGTCATTCTGACGTAGTGTAGAGTTCCCTTTCGAAAGGGAACGTCTCAGGTTACGACTGTAACCTATGTTCCCTGAGAACAGGGAACGAGACACTACGTCTTCCTGCCATGCCTCGGGGCCTGCCTGCAACAGTCCCTTCAGACGATAGGATGTTGTCATGTGTGCAAGGCTCCCCTTTATACATCCAGGTCGCGCGCTCATCATTCAAGCTGATGATGCACGGGCTGTCGCCGGTCAACATGATTGACGTGAGTTGATATTTATTTCAGACACCTGTCACGCCTGAGGCGTTCCCCATAGCGTCATTCTGACGTAGTGTCTCGTTCCCTGTTCTCAGGGAACATAGGTTACAGTCGTAACCTGAGACGTTTCACTTGGTCTACACTATCACACTAAACTGCATTTGAGTGTGTTGAAATTTATAATGTTATTCAATGTGTTTGTTTGTCTGTATGAGACTAGCAGTAAGCTAGATCAACATTAGAATAACATACTGATCATATTCTAACATTTCATCATGTTGAGCTTAACATTGATTAGTTTTATGTACATTTGCTCACCTGTCTAATAAAGTACATGCAAGAGAAGTGTCTCTGTCAAGTCAAAGTTTGTCACGGACGTGGAGCTCTCGGCATCTCGAAAACGTCACGCTGATATTGATCCTCGTTTTAGTTCTCCTTTTGTCACAAAGTCTGCTAGCCATGGTCCATAATGTTTGAACGAAACAACAACAGCGTGAGCGAGCCGCTAGACGTAACACAGTTGTCCACGTCTGTCGCCATGGTTACTATGGCAGTATGAGTGGAAACCAGGGATAACACGGATATTACGTCATTGACAGGCGACAAGTGAACAGGGACAAGCCATTATTTAAAATTGGAATTTCTCTGAAATTAAAAATCTTTGGGAACTTTTGGGATATTGTAAGTACACAACTGCAGGAAATATAAAACAATGTGCAAGTGATTTTTGGATATTTTATTACAAAAATCTTACATATTGTAGCTTTAATAGTAGCCTAAATAGCAAGCAGTTCAAAACAATATTACTGTATAACAAAATTATGACTTTACAAAAACACAACAACATAAATATGATAAAACTATTTAACAAATATTTTAACATTTTATAATTTTATTTAATATTCCCAAGCTGTTTTACTGTATACAGAAATTACAAATTTTTTCAACTTCAAATGTTTTGTTACGTTTGTGCTTGAAAATTACTCTTACTATCCTAAATTGAGCCTGTTATTTAGCGAGTGTAATTGTTTGATAGATAGATAGATAGATAGATAGATAGATAGATAGATAGATAGATAGATAGATAGATAGATAGATAGATAGATAGATAGATAGATTTAATGTTATAATCCCTTGCAAAAGTTAAAGACCTGTTCCAGAGAGCTGAATCCACTATAGAGAGCATTTCACGTGTCGTCTTCCTTTAAATATGTAGCGGACTGCAGCTCTTGAGTCCAGCTGCTGCTGTTTCAGCTTCAGTGTCATGCTGGAGGCATCATAAGCGCATCCCTTGGCCGTTAAAAGCTTTGGTGAGTACCTGAGTATAATGTTCTCGTTTCGAAAATATCGCGATTTTAACGGTAGCAGTAGCTATGTCATGTGGTCTCTGACTTTCTCAGTTTTGAAGGTTGTTAGGAAATATACAAGACTAATAGAAGATATTTATTTGACACATTGAATTCACGCGACAATAATCTGTTCAAGTAATCAGGAAACAAATAAATCAAAAACGCCGCATTTATTTTATTAAGGTGTTTACCCGAGCGTGTGAGCATCAGTTCACATGGGACCCGTGCTTAGTCTGATAGATGAAGACAACGGAATGTAACAGAACTCAAAGCTCCCGAGACTCTTGTCTGAGCTATTTTTAACTTGGCACGCATCTTCGAAAATGCGCGTAGGCCAGCAAAAAAAAAAAAAAAAAAAAAAAAGCAAAACGTGGTAATTGGTAATAATAATAACATTAATCAAAATAATAATAATAAACAGAATGGTTGTGACAATGAGGCATTTGACAGTCTTTGTCGGTATATTCACTACTTGCAGTGAATCGAGAGATAGTTTCGCTATTTCTTTATAGTCAAAGTAGCTGATATGTGGGATCCTCCTCTGCGCATCTAGAAAGCTGACAAAGAGCTCAAGACGAAAGACATGTTACACATTGTTTCCTTAAAGTATTACCTGAGTGCATTAATAATAGGCTATTCTCTTTCGTCTGTTTTATTATATAACTGATACAGATTTACAGTTTAATAGATAGTATTATAATAAATTGCATGAGAATGTTAATATGGACATTTATTGGCTGTACAAGTGTAGTTCAGACTCTTCTCTTAGATACAGTATTTGAATTTCCCATATTGTTCATTCAGTAGTTGATTATAAAGTTGAATTCTTCATGTATGCAGGTCTATAGAGTGTCTCTGCTCTATTTTCATTTCCATGCATTTCATATAAAAATGTTCTATTCTTGTTGTTGCATGCATATGATAAGTACTTTTTGTCATCAGTAACTGAGCAGTTGTCTTATGTTAAACAATATTTTTGATAAATTAGATGTAGGCAGGATATGTACATATTTTGTTTACAACTGTTTTAAGTAAATCAGTGTGAAAAGACTGAATGCAATACATTTGAATACATTTGAATTACAGTTGGGTATAAAGACTACATATATAGATCAGGTTTCAATGACGTGAGGATGAGAATAACCCATGCAGTGTCATCAGTGTGTGTTTGGATGTGGAGGTCACGAGAATGCTGAGTCATACTGCAGAGTAGCTCTCTCATGCTTAGCTTTCCTCTGTATTGAATAGTGACCACGCTTTGTAAGTTAATCCAATGTCATGACTAATTCAGCAATTTCCACAGAATGACTTTGAGCCAGAGGAGATGGTTACTGGTATAACGTTATTTTTTTATTTACCTGATGCTAAAGTCTTAATAGAGGTTATGCACTGACATCACTTTCCCGCCAGAAATGCCCTCTTAGGACTGAGTGGCAACTTGGCTGGCGCTAGTAGGGAAAACTGCTAGAACTAGAGTAAAACAAATTAATTACTCACCAAATGTCGTTCCAAACCCATAAGACTTATTTCATGATTTCAAAAGAGGGATCAAAGACCCCCATTTTTAAACTTTATTTTAACATTAAGCATTTTGCAGAAAGATGGAGGCATGTCTGAGAAATAAATATACTCATTTAGTAATAACAGCACTGCCTGTTGAATTTATAAGGGCTATAATTAAGAGGTCACGATGCTTCAGTGCTCTGTCACGGCTTTAACGTTTTAAAGATTAAGTTTATATAATATAACAATTATAAATACAAATAATTTGAAACTTTATATAAAAGCTAAATTATGTGTATGCTCTTAGTATCGACAATTCATCTCACTACTTTGCTCTGAACAACCATAACAACTATTGCTGTGAACGGTTTCAGGCGTAGGCCTATCTCAAAATATCTCAACTTTCTATTTCAAATTTATAAAAAAATTTCACACTATAGATGTCGCTCTTTAATACGGCGTGATATATTTCTGTAGCGCGTCAGTGTAAGCGGCGGATCAAGCGCACGTGGACCGATCTTCTCTTCCTCTTTGCCATACAGGATGAAATATGAACATCAGAAGGTGATACTGTACAATTCCCCCACGGAATGTCACGTTTTCACCTCTTGGTTAAAACATGAATATTCATCATAATCCCGCTATCAAGCGGACAAAATAATTACAATATTGCAATAATTTTGACACTAAATAAAATGTGATAATTTTGACTCACGACTGTGCTTTGAACTGCTTAAACTGGCTGAAAACGGTGCAATCATTTAGACACAAAACATAAAACTGACATGATTGCGAGTGCGACTCACACCTACGGACAAGAGTGTCAATCAATTCACCTGACTGTGGAGGAAACCTGCGATTTGAACTCCTATATGATTTTAGTATTTTAGCAAGCAGTGAACTGCACACACGCTTGTCAATTTGAGAAATAATCCATAACCATTTGAAACAGAGCGATTTATAATGAAGATGATTAATTGTGCAATCTTACCACTGCATCGCAGATTTCAATATTTGGTGGTTTAAATGCCTGCTTGAGGTCTCTGTAAAGTTTTAAAGCAGTATTTTAGTGCCGCTTTCAGAGTGGTCACGTCCGTAACGGAGAACTGTCACGCCCGTAACATTGTTTTTTCCTCATAAATGCGAACACGAAAAATTCAATAAAATGTATATTTTAATGTTCTGTGGAGAGCCAACCCTTCTACATTTGGTGGGTAGTATTACTTTTGTGTAATTCACAGAATTCCTAAAAAATATGTTGCCACCTAAAACTTTACAATCGGAGTTTACATGTCCTGAAAAATGTCCTGTCTCTTCCAAGCTTTATAATGGGAGTGAATGGCTGGTGAAAATTTGAAGCCCAAAAAAGTGCATCCATCCATGATAAAAGTAATCCATATGGATCCAGGGGGTTAATAAAGGCCTTCTGAAGTGAAGCCATGCATTTGTGTAAGAAAAATACCCATATTTAAAACTTTATAAACTATAATCACTGGCTTCCAAGTTCCGACAGACGGGCATACACATTGGTGGAAGACAAACCCCTGACCCGACGCACAACATAAAGACGAACGCGGAAGCTCAGAGGAAAGAGCAAAACAAAACACCGGTCGCAAATTAGAAATTTTGAAGAGAAATGTCAGAGGATTTCTATATAATAGAAGAGGAACTTTGTTTGTTGTACAGCCCTATAAGTTTAAACCGCGAGAGGCGTCTAAGCTTACGATACTCCTACATCCTACGTCATACATGCATCACGGGTTACTCTTTTGGCACAAGTCGATTTGCGTAGTGTGCGTACGGTCGTCTGGCGGAAGCTAGTTATTTTAGATTATAAAGTTATAAATATGGGTATTTTTCTTATAAAAACCCATGGCATCTCTTCAGAAGGCCTTAATAACCCTCAGTGCCGTGTGGGGTATTTTTTATAATGGATGGATACACTTTTTTGGGCTTCAAATTTTCACTAGCCATTCACTCCCATTATAAAGCTTGGATTAGCCATCAGGCCATTTTTTTTAGTATAACTCTGATTGTATTTAAAGGATTGACCCCCTTTAAAGGGTTAGTTCACCCAAAGACGAAATTTCTGTCATTAATTACCCTCGTTCCAAACCCATAAGACTTTTTGTTCATCTTCAGAACACAAATTAAGATATGTTTAATGTTATATGTTTTATGTTTTTTGAATCAGCCATAGGCAGCAACCTCATTGCAACTTTCAAGGCCCAGAAAGGTTGTTGAGACATAATTAAAATAGTCCATGTGACTACAGTGGTTCAACCTTAATGTTAGGAAGCGACAAGAATACTTTTTATGCGTAAAAGTCAAACAAAAATAACGACTTTATTGAACAACTTCTTCTCTTCCGTGTCAGACTCCTACGCTGATCATGTTGTAAACACAGTGCAGCGCTTCAGGATTCTACGCCAGAGCGCTGAGCCCCTTATTGGCCAACTCTGTTCACGTGATCACCACGAGACGTGTGTGTGGTGCTGACGCAGGAGATGGCCAATATTGAGCCAGCGTTCTGAAGTAGATCCCAGAATTGCGAGACACCCGTTCCAGCACTGCTGGCCCCTCCCACGCTCCCTGAGCTACCGGCTCCTCCCTGGCTTCTTGTATTGCCGGTGCCACCTAGGAGGCTTCCTGTCCTGCCTATCCCACCCCTGGCCACCCCCTTCCCCTCCCCTGTTGGACTTATTACGGCACGAGGACGCTCCTTCCGGGATGGAGTACTTCCGTGTACTGTCACGTTTTGAGATTGTGTGTTCATGTTTTTGATCTGTTTTTCTGTTTTATTGTTGTTTGAAGTTGGTTGTGTTTCCTCTGAGTTCTCCTGTTTATAGTTTTGATTCTTGGATTAAATATTTATTTTGAGTATCTCCTTTGCCAAGCGCTTCATTACAGCCACCAAAAATGACACCTGGATTCCTTGCTTTTTCTGCAAATTGCAGTGATCAATTTGTTTCTATTTTCTGTAGCTTTCAGCATTCTGAAAAAGGATATCGCCGATTTCTTTCTTTTTTTTTTTTTTACCTATTTGGTTTCCATAATGTAGCCAAAATGGAGAAACATAAAATAAAGGGGTAAAAAGACGTCTGTCAGGCTTGAAGCAGGCACTCAGTAAATCTGACTGAATTAGAATCGTTTAAGCAGCTTTATTTGTTATGTTGATTAAATTTGTAACAATTATCAATGGGCGAAATAACAATAGCCATTATTAAAGGAAATACACAATACGACAGAAGAATTTCTGTCAATGCTGTTGCAGTTATACTGTTGCTCTATTTGTATGCTGCGGTGAAAAACAGGCCTGTTATTTGTAGACCCCAACACAATCTCATGGCAGTTCCTTACGTTTTGGCGAATAGGCGGCTAATTCATATGAATTTTCGGACGATTCTCCTATGTTTACGGGTGGACTTTCATGCTAGAATTTTACAATGCAGGGAAATTTGGTGATACACTTGATAAACACATCACATAGAAACTGCAATTGGAATAAACTGGAAAACCTAATATCAATCCAGTTGCCTCGTTTTAACTGATGTTTTGGTGAATGGACATGTGAATGGGTGGAAAATATGCTGTACTCCAAAAGTTATGCCATTGGTTTTTATGCCAGTCGTTCATGAATCATTTAAATTGACTTGAATGTTAAAACAACAGAATGAGAAATGTTTTGCAGGCTGTTGAAGTTGCAACATATATCAGTTGCTGAGTGAAAACAGAGGGTGTGGGCCAAGCTCCTCTCACCACACGCCTGGATGGCAAGATAAAGGTACTCGCTAACAGGAAATATACCCTGATGGAGCTGAGTGGCTGATTATCTCTCTGAGCCAAGAGAGTCAGATGGCGTGACAAAGACAACTTTCTCAATGCTGGAGAAAAGAGTTTTAGGTTGTGTGAGCATTACCTGCTGTATAAATGTAACTACCATACTTTTGTCCAATTTGCAGCCAACTGCCTTTGCAAAGAAGACAGTGGGATGACAGACCAAGAGACACCCAATGTGGGTGAACCCCCTCCAACATACATAATCTTCCTCCTTGTCTTTTTCTTCTTCATCACTGGCCTTCTGGGTTTCTTAATCTGTCACTTATTGAAGACGAAGGGCTACCGCTGTGAACTGGAAGAGGATCAAGTAAATTGTGACGACAAACTGGGGACAGACAAAGATGGCAAGTCATTTCAGCCTTTGTTTTATAAAAATATACATATGTTTTATACAAAATACGGTCACACTTTAGATTAGGGTCCAATTCTCACTATTAACTACAACTTTTTCCTCAGTAAAATCCTAATTACTGCTTATTAATAGTTAGTAAGGTAGTTGTTAAGTTTAGGTATTGGATTAAGTTGGATTAGGTTGGATTAAGGGATGTAGAATATGGTAATGCAGAATAAGGCATTAATATATATATATTATATATGTAATATGCATGCTAAAATGCAACTAATTAATAGTGAGAACTGGACCCTAAACTAAAGTGTTACCCAAAATCCATACTGTTTGAAGATAGTTTCTTGTCTTTTTATTTTCTGTATCTTTATCCCATGGAGGTTTTATTTATCTCAAAATTCCTGGCTTAATACCTAGTCATCCCTAAAACCCTCACCATCACTTTTTTTATTATTATTTGCTTGTATAATCTATACGGTCCAAAAATAAGCACTATTTTTCAATAGACGACCCACCCACACACACACACACACACAGATTTCTGCCAACCATTGGTAACTGCGATATTATAATAATAGATTTATTTAAAAAGATGTCTGCCCTTGCAGTGCAAAGAGAGAGGATCACTCTCTCAAGAAATGACACAGTCCATCAGTGACAATTTTTGACTTAAATAAAACATGGTGGTGTAAAAAAGGTACATGCTATTTATATAAATAGTGGTACATACTGTTTGCACAAGAATAAATAGCAAGAACATGTTGCACTAAATGTAGACTATATGAGAAATGGTGGGTAAAGTTAGTAAAAATGACCTTTGCCAACAGTGCTATTTGCACTGTTAGCAAGATTGCACATAATACTGCAATATTTTAATACATAAAATTGATGGGGACACTATACTGTCAATGAGCACCGTCCTTCGGATGAGACGTTAAACCGAGGTCCTGACTCTCTGTGGTCATTAAAAATCCCAGGATGTCCTTCGAAAAAGAGTAGGGGTGTAACCCCGGCATCCTGGCCAAATTTGCCCCTTGCATGGCCTCTGTCCATCATCATAGCCTCCTGATCATCCCCATATACTGATTGGCTTCATCACTCTGTCTCCTCTCCACCAGTAAGCTGGTGTGTGGTGGGCGTTCTGGCGCAATATGGCTGCCGTCACATCATCCAGGTGGATGCTGCACATTGGTGGTGGTTGAGGAGATTTCCCCTTTCATGTACCTAGTACCTAGAAAAGCGTTATATAAATGTAACGAATTATTATTATTACTCACTTTATTAACTATATAAGGATCTAAATACTCGGCGCTCAAAAAGCACATTTTGACACAGTAACAAGCAGTTCACATTGACAATACAAAAAGCGATTAATAAATTAAAATTCTTACAATTAGCCCCTTTAAACTGAACAAATACACAGTATGATTTTGGTCAGTTCATCCAATTTGTAATGACATTATTTTAATTACCATAATTATGTTTATATGACATAAAATTTGAAAACTGCTTTTGTCCAGATGAATCAGAAAACAGTCAAGACACTGTGGAACAAATTCTGAAATGCATCATTGAAAATGAAGGTACTGACAATTCGTTCTGTTCTATTCTGCAGTATTTACTATTGTATTGGTCATGTATTTAAACAATTTTCACCACTTGTTTTGCTATTTTTGTCACAGCCAATATGGAGGCCTTCAAAGACATGTTTACTGGGCAAAATGTTTGTGAACATCACGATCCACGGTATAATCATTACATTTGTGATTTTTTTATATTTCTTTTGTTCTATAGTGTGATAAATAGATAAACACCAACCTTTACAGCACATTTGACTCAAAGAGGATATATCAACTTTGTATAAATATGTTATATGATATGATGTGAACTGTCTACATTGAGATTATTTAAGATCTTCCAGTTTGTTTCCAGATATTTTAGTTTGTAAAGTATAAAAAAACATATTTATTTTAGTACTCAATTCAACATTGGCCCCACACCTCACAATGATGTAGGACAAGTAAAGTAATGTAGATGTGTAAATTAGTTTACTGACCTCTGAACTAATCCAAATGTAATAGAGGAATAGTGGCCATTTCCGTTTTACTAAAAAAAAAAAAAATGTTTCTAACCAGGTTACATCAGAAAGAAGGTGCAAGTGGTCTTCCCCTTCACCATCATACAGTTCATCTGGGTGGTGAAATCAGCTCCTGTGTCCACTGTATGCAAGAACATATATTAAAAACACGACGCAAAAGCCGTGTGGCTAGAAGCAAACCTCGGCCAGCGGAGCAGACTGTGTTCTCTGTGGGAAGGTGAGGATCTATTATCTGTTATTATATACCAGTCAGAAAGTTACAGTAATGGACAGACTCATTCTTTATTACTGTTCCACATTTAGAATAATGCTAAAGTCTTAAAAACATGAAATACCACAAATGGAAGTACAGTATGTCCATGACCATGACCATAAATGTGGAATCGAAACATTTGTATATTTGAGTTTCTTCAAAAATGAATAGAATCTTGACTAGATTAGAGATGCATGGTTTGTACATTTATTATAATATTGGGGCAGGATATTTTTTATTTCATACACTAAAACTAAATCAAAATAAATATCGAAATGAACTTATTCAAGTCAGTGAATGTATGAATTGCATTTTAATGCATTTTTTTAATGAATATGAACAAAATTTTTTACAGGATAATGTGATCCAGTTTTGTAAAGAAATTCAAAAACTTTTTGAAGCATTTAAGCATCATCCTTCAGGTCAAAAGCGTTTTAGGACAACTATAAACATAAATTGTCAAGTGTGTCCAGACTTTTGACCGTGTTGATTACAGTTTACACCATAAGTATTGTAGAATATTATCAATGGATGGAAGATAACAGTAGACTAAAATTAAGATTTGCGCTATTTGCAAAATGTATAGAATACAACCAAGCTAACTTAACTAATACTTTCACAGATTTCGTGTCACCCACATGGAGAAGAGAAACAGCCTGCAAGGTTCGATCAATCTTTCTGCCTCTAAGCCAGGAAACACGTCAAATGACACAACGCTCTCTGATAGCAGGACGGGATTTAAAGACGCTTCAAAAAAACCTCAGGAGGAATACAACATCCGCAATATGTTCAAAGACACTGGAGCAACCAATGGCAAAGTCCTAAATGTAGGCAAACGGAAGAAGAGTGTCACATTGCTCGGCTTCTTTAAAGGTGCTGATCCTGTGGAGACCAAAAGGGAAGCAGAAGTGTTTGAGGAGGACAAGGAGGGGTCAACCACTGCTGATCAGTTATCTGTCTCTCTAGGAGAAGGCTTGAGCTCAGTTGCACTGTCTCCCACTGATGAAACAGCTTTAGATGAAAATGCAAATAAAGGTTCAGGTAGTAAATTAGAGGAGACCAGCATAGAGAACCAAAATGCTGATGAAGCGACTTTAAATGTGAAATCGCATGACAAATTAAGTACAAACACAACAGAGATAGTTCGTGATAGTTCTAATGACTGCTCTAGATTTTTGGTGGTACGAACTACGGAAGAAACTGTCATCCCACCTGCAGCCGCTGCGGACCATAGAGGAGATGATACGACGAAACTCAAGGACATTAAGACCGGCCAAGTTAGTCAGGAGAGTACAGACAATCAGCAGATATGATTACAGCATCATAGCCCTACAAGCATAACATTATACAATTATCAGATGGTCAGACAGTTGTTTATTAAGAACGAGACTCATGAAAAACAACACTGCTTTTACCAAAAATACACCTTGTTCTCAATTAATTGCATATTTAATCTATAAATATGATGGGCTTAATTGAAAAGCAATGGCCATTAAAATAGATCGACAATTTGTTGTTTTTCTTTTCGCATCTTTAGAAAGCAGCTTAATTCATTGGGCAATCACAGCTCATATTAAAATAACACTGTACTCAATTGTGTTATAGGGGAATATTTTTACATGAACTATTTAAACATGTGTCATGTGTCCTTGTATACAAGACTGCTAAAAAGACTGGCAGTTATGCAGGTCATCCATGAATAGAAATGTATTTATAGGACTATACGAACATTTCTAATTATTAAAGACATTTCACCACTCATTCAGACGGCTTTATCAGTTGTGGAATAGTGGGTTTTCCCAGACATTGAATGCCAAAATACATTTGATGTCATGCGCTGGGAATTGTGTGAATATGGCTGAAATGTCTGGGTTTTAAAAGTTTGAAAGGTCTTCACTGAACAGAAGAGGGACAAATGTTACTTGTTAACCACTTACAACTCATCAAACTAATAGCCTAATCATCAGTAAACACCAGCAATTTTGTGGACGCGGACCTCTGTCCAATTTTTCTCCGTGAAGCACGTTTTAATTTGGAGCAAGAGATACAGTATGGAGAAGAAGTCTCAGCTCGGTCCGTCTCACTATAACAATCAGATGCATATTGCATACAAAACTGGAAAACACTTTTTCAGTCTATCATTATCTAATCTGCACATACGCATTTTTATCAGTTTACTTTTTTTTATCAGTTTTGAGGATGATGTCATCACTGATTTGATTGCCAAAGTTTTGCCAAGTTAGTAACAAAATAATTTGATAGATATTTAGTTTTGTTTGAGATTGTCGTACCATTATTTAAATACATGATTAATAGCATAAAGTCCTGGGGTGTTCCAACTGACAGATGTTACAAAAGTGCTTATTTAAGCAGTAATTGTGGTAAATAGGAACTATATATGTAGGTTTTTGACATATATGTTGGTGGTAGACTGATAAATTCATCTCATGATATATTTTTAAAAAATCATGTTCATTCAGTCTTTATGCAGTAAACAGTGTACTCAGTTTACCCTATGTTTGACATTTTCCCTGGTTTCCATTGATTTCTTTTTTTTTTTCTCCATGTCAGCTGTATGTGTCCCATGTATGTTTTTGAGAATAGAAAATAAAATATTAAAATAAAATTGTCATGGTATCAAATGAGGAGAAGGATTTGCAGGTTAACAGTGTTTAATAAAAACATAAAACTCACAGCCGTACACAAAATGATAATCCAAACAGGTGACACAGAGAAGACAACAGAACAACCAGTGACATCAAACAATGAACCAGCAAAAGACACACAAAGACACAGCTTATATATGCAGGTTAATGGGAAACAGCTGGTGACAAATGATCAATGATTAACAGACAGGAGTATGGGAAATGCAGTTCATGATCCATATGACAGTGAGGGGAAGAGACATCTGGTGGCAACTCAGGGAACAACACTAATACAATACAATAAACACAAAACACAGTCTCACACTGTGACAAAAATAGTTTCAGACAGCTCTGTTACAGTGCTCAATGGTACACATTTACTGACATTTGATGACCTAGATATAATGCATCAGAATTTTTTATATTTTGCATATGTCACAATCATTTCACAATCATTTAAATTTTATGTGAATCAGCTGTTGGAACTTGAATGAATGACTCAACTCACTCATTAAGGCAGTCAGCGTGTCCAAAATCACTTGCTGTATAGTAAGTATTACATTTGGTTTAAATTTTGCTTTACGACCGTTAAAAAAGTAAATTCTATAAATGAATGTTTGGATGTAATACAACTGTTGTCACAGTCATGTGACCTACGGCATCAGTTACGTTGCTTATGCTTCACCGTCATTCACAAATCTTCTCTTGTGGCCTCATGGGATAGTAAAATTTGTTCATCAGATGCACGCTTCAGAATTTCCCCGACAGTAGTGGAAAGTAGTCGCAACCACCTACAGGCTTTTTTGTTTCATATTGAAATTATGTTTCTTTTTTATCATTTCATATTAAAATATTCAATTAAAAAAAGCAGTCTGATTCACTCAATTCATTCACCTAATAATTGAGGTTTTAATTGCAGTGTAAATGCATGTGTGCCACATCTGTGCTACATTAAGCACATATACATGATTCAATCTGTGTAAATGCATCTAAATGGGACTCCATATGCGGCTTCTGTGTGACCCTTTGCAGTGATTGATTTTGTTCATTTGATTAACAGCCTTATAGTATCTTATCACAGTGCTTTCCAAACCTCTCCTAGGCCCCACACTCTGCACATTTTGTCTCCCTGATCTAATACTATTTATTCAAATCTTTAGCTCAGAGACGGCAATATTTAAATTGAGTGTGAACGATGAGGAAGACGTGCAGTGTTGGTGGGACCACAGGACAGGATTGAGAAGCAATGCCTTATCCATTAATTCTGAAGACATTGATTAACACGTTCAAGTGTAATTCTATCGGGGTTGGAGCTAAACGTTGCCCATCCCTGTATCATAGTTTAGGACAGTGGTTTTCAATTCTGGTCCTTGGGACCCACCACTCTGCACATTTAGTATGTCTCCATTATTCTATAACACACCTGATCAAGATCACCAGTTCATTAGGTGTGTCAGTGCACTCGACCTGGGGTGGGTTTCCAGAAAGCATCGTTGGCCAACTATGGTCGCAAGTTCCGTCATTACCAATAGAGTTCAATGGACATTGCGATGAACTTGCGACCATAGTTGGCCAACGATGCTTTCGGGAAACGCACCCCTGGCTGATGCAGCAGATTAAACATGATAACTCAGCTGCTCATTCATTCAAGAGCATTGCAGTGGACAGGTTCTGCATGGGACGTTGCCCATGCCCAAAAATCTGACACCGGACAGAAGTCTGAAATCGGAGAGACACAGTGAGTAGAAGACAACGCAAGCAAAGCGCGGCTGACATAAACTGGTCTGTGACTGGACTAAAGATGGCAGAGAGTAGTGATGGTGAGGGTGGGTATGAGGATATGGATTTAAATGACTGGACGGAAGTACAGAGAAATAAACGAGTTAGGAGTGAGGTATGGAGGACTTAAGTTGAAGATGAGGGGTTTCAAATAATTTTGAGGTTCAAGGAAGGAAATGATATAAGAAAAGTCATTGGCATTGACTTGCAGTTTAAAGGAGAAAATTTGAGAAAATTTGATGCCGAAAGTGTTGGAAGATGGTGGGTTGTTAATCAAATGTAAAGATGAAAAGCAGAGGGAAAAGGCGATGAAGATGGCTAAAGTAAGCAGAAAAGTGGTGGAGAAAGCAAAGAAGACAGGTGATGGAACCTTTATGAAAGGCGTTATATATGGTATCCCAGTTGAGGAAAAGTTGGATGATTTAAAGTCAAACATAAGAGGTGGGAAAGTTATTGACATTAAACGTCTGCAAGCAAGAAAGGGAGGAGAAAGGGTTGATAGTTTGTCAGTGTTGATTGTTTTCCAAGAGAAGGTGTTGCCGGAGAAAGTTAGAGTGGGATACATAAGTTACAATGTAAGAGTATATGTTCCTCTTCCTCTGAGATGTTTCAAATGCTAAAAATATGGACACATTGCAGCCGGGTGTTAAGGAAAACAAAAGTGTGGAAGGTGTGGAGGGGAGCATAAGTATGGGAAATGTGAGGACGGGGCAGAGATTAAATGTGCTAATTGTGGAGGTGCACATGTGTGGCCTATGATGTGTGAGAAGTGAGGAAGAAGGCAGTGGAAGTACAGCAGCTAAGGCCCCATCCACACTACTGCATTTTAGTTTAGAAACGGAGAATTAAAACGAATACGATCTCCGTCCACACCAGCGTTTTAGCTGCGTATTAGATTGATCTCCGTCCACATTAGAACGACTGAAAACGCGAATCACATGAGCATTCACCAACACTGGGCATGCGCGTGCCGGTGTAAACCTAGAGACTTTCAAACATCAAAATGTAATTTATTCATATGTATTTGTGTCAACATGACATATAAACATCTTTTCCTATTCTATTTTGCCTGGAAACGCCTGGAAACGCTTTCAATACGCTTGCGTGTCGCATTAAAAATAGGCGTCGGTTCTATTTCTATTATGCATGCGTTTTTCGCGCGAGCCGCGCCTGAGACGCGGCAGTTTCTTACTGTAACGCCCGTTTCACACATACTCCGTTTGCAGTGCGTATGCGGTGCGTATTTTTTTCCGTACCCATGTTAACAGGTTAGAGCTTTCACACTGCACGCGGTTGCAGTCCGTCGATCCGTTCCAGTTGCGGTGCGTATACAGCAGTGCAGAGATCGTTTCCGCACCGAGTCTATTTTTGCTGTGCTGCAAACGCTGAATTAAAGTGACAGCGCATGTTTCGTGGTCAAAATGAACACAGATTGACCTGCAAATGTTGTAATTTCACCATAAATGTGATTGATTAAATAAAACGTATAAATCTCACCATAAATGTATTTAAATAAATACTATGTTTTTGGTAAAGCAAGGAAAGCTACTATTTACCTCAACAAGGCGACATAATGAACACTTGTCACATTCGTGGAGGTGGAAAAACAAGTTGTGACATGCAAGATTTATTGTATTAAAATTTAAATGAAAAAGAAAAGGCATGAGAATCGGCTGTTCTTATCAATTTTAAGTTTTAATTTAAAATGTTTGCGATTTAATATAAGTACATGGTTAAATATTTGACCACTTGCTTGAGCAACTTAAGTAGAAGTAATGCATTGAATAATAGGCTGCCGTTGCAATTGTGTTTAAACGTGCATACATCTATTAAAGAGTATGTGTACAAAGATAATCGCAATGCTGAGACGTTAAGACCGCGGGTAAATCATTCGTGGAGGTGGAAAAACAAGTTCTTTGTGACATGCAAGGTTTATTGTATAAAGATTTAAATTATGCAAAAGAAAAGGTATGAGTCTGCTGTTTTTGTCAATTTTAAGTTTTAATTTAAAATGTAGGCTATTCGATTTTAATATTTGTACATGGTAAAATATTTTACCACTTGCTTGAGCAACTTAATATATAATTATATAGAAGTAATGCATTTAATAATGTTGTTTAAATTGTGTTTAAACGTGAATACGTCTATTAAAGTGTGTATAGGTGTACAAAGAGAATTGCAATGCTGACAAAAAAACTTTTTTTAAATAAAAGTTGCTGATAACTTCTGGATTTGAAATACAAATAGCGAGTATGTATGTGTTATAGCCTACAGCAGCGGATCAGTAACGCACTGCAAACGCAGCATATGTGAAAGCACTATTGCATGTGCTGCTCCTGCACTGCATACGCACTGCAACCCGCACCGCACACGCACTGCACACGGAGTATGTGTGAAACGGGCGTAAGAAACTGTTCCAGCGGGTGGAGTTTACTGGTACTGAATATTACCTGTGTATACTCCATGACTGATGACACCCAATCATAGAGCCGAGCGTGAGCCTCTGCGTCATCGTTTCTAAAGTCCTCCGTTTTGATCCGTCTTCACTAAAACGCCCTCCGGAGATTCAAAACGCAAAACGGGGTCGGCAGCTAAACTTCGCCGTTGTAGGTCTTCGTTTTTTCCGTTTTAGTCTGGACGGGAGGTGCAAACGTAGCAAAAGGTCTCCGTTTCTAAACGAAAACGCAGTAGTGTGGACGGGGCCTGGAGTTAACAAGGACATATCCTTTGCAGAAGCAGAAAAGTTGGTTCAGAGGGAGCGTAGAGTGGAGAAGAAAGAAAAAAGAAAAGGAACATTCAACTGAACAGCTTGTGACAAAAAGTCAGATGGACATAAAGTAGAGATAAAGAGTAAAAAAGGAGGTTTTTGTGTATTTCATGGCTGAAGTAATTAACTACACGTTTCAAGCAAAAGGGAGATCTGAGAAGATTAAAATAATTGTAAAAAGTGCAGCAAGATATTTAAATATACAAGGAATGTCTGGAAGTGGAGTGCAAGAAGAGCTTAATAAACAGGAACAGTCAAGCACAGACTCATGGTCACAAGATTAATTCTACTCAAGAATGTTAGTTCTTCAGTGGAATGCAAGCAGTCTACTGTCGAATGGCCAAGAATTTAAAGGATTCTTGAGGGTTTAGAATGTAAACCTGATATAATATGTGTTGAAGAGACATGGCTTAAACCTTAAACAAGGATATGTGTGCATAAGAAGGGATAGAGAACAGACATCCCGGAAGTTCCGGGAGTCTCCCGCATATTGATAGAGGCTCCCTGATGCCCGCAAATTAGTTAAAATCTCCCGGAATCTAGAGCGAACGAGCAAGAGCGTGCATGCGAGCCAGAGACAGTGTTCCAAACAGCGAGAGACCTACCTTATATATTATGCTTTTATATATTTTAGTGACCACAACTTTGTGGTGAAATGTCATATGCTTGTCCTCCTTCCTTTTTATTTGGGGGGAGGGGGGGGGGGGGGGGGGTACCTCCCTGAAATGACTTTTTGCAGGTTGGGATGTCTGAGAGAAGGGGGTAATGGGGGAGGATGTGCTACTTTTGTTAGGCAAGGTATTTCGTATAGAGAAATAGAAAAAGGGAAAGAGCTGGAGTATGTAGTTCTGAGTTTGGTTTGGGGATGGTAGGTTGGTCATTGTACATTTCTATAATCATGTCAGAGGTTGGAATTGGAAACATTAGAGGATAGTAGATAGTAGAAGGATCATTTGGTGTGGTGACTTTTTATGCTCATAGTACTCTTTGGGGAGGGGAAAGGACTGTTAGTAATAGTGGAGGATTTGATGGATGCCTTGGGACTTGTGTGTTTAAATGATAGGAGTTTTACAAAGGTTAATAGGGTATATGTCGAACGTCGCATGACGAAACCGGAAACCTGGTCTCATTGCATCCGCTTGTCATAGAAAGTGTTAACAGCCGTATGAACTGACGCCGATATCTATGGAATTTTAAGGTAATCAGCTAACCTACCTATCTCACTTTGTTATTGCCGTTTTATTCTATTTAAATATCTAAACGTTAGTGTGAAGATTTTTTTTTTTTTTTTACTTTTAAATATCGATCTTCACATGCGAGGGACATTGGTTATGATCATCTTTGCTCGCCCCTTTTAAGTTATCTTGAGTAAAACAGTAAAAAAATGCAAGAAGCACATACAAAAGACCTGAACCGGAAGCGATGCGTTCTGTTTTCCGGTTTCGTAATGCGACGTTCGACATATACCCTATTGTAGTACAGGAAGTGAGTCGAGTTTAGACTTCACATTAGTGTCACAGTCCTTGGCAGCTATTTGTTTGTGGGAGGTCATGAATCAATCAACTGTTGGAAGTGATCATTACCCCATTAAAAATGATAGATTATTAAAATATATAGAAGAGGGGGAAAGGAAAAAACAAGTGAAATAAATAAAGAATAACTGGAAAGAGAGGAAGAGAGGGATGATGCTGATACTATTAACTCTCCCTTCACATTGGAGCAATTGAAAAGGTCCATCTCTAAATCAGAACTAACTGCTCCAGTAAAAGATCAAATCTGCTATACCATGTTGGATCATATGTCAGATGTAGTGTTAGAGGTCATTTTACATTTATATGACAAGGTTTGGCAGGAAGGGAACTTACCAGGAAGTTGGAAACAAGCACTTATAGTACATGTTACAAAATTGCTCCGAAACTTGAAAGGTTTGTGATTCAAACGCAGCTTTTATTGAGTAATAGTTCAGGGGGCCAGGGTTGTGATGGTACGGTTGATACTGGGGCTCCAACTCAGTTTTCACTGTGCGGACGCTTGTATCCAAATGACAATACCACGTGATTGATGACGTTTGAAGCTTTGAACGTCATGCAGTATCAAAAGGTCGGGACAGCTGGTTTAAAAAAAAAAAAAAAAAAAAAGGAGCTTCGCGAGAATCGCGACCTCATCTGATGCATAAAAAGTGAAATGATTATGGAGGAGGCATTATTTAAATGATTTAACACTACACTTCTCTATAACATAATTTATTTATTTTTAAAACAGAACACCCAAAATATTTTTTCAATTACAATTACTATAATTATGATCATATACTTGTATATTTTATATTATTGATCAATATGTGAATCCATTGACCAGTCTACACATGACACGAGTTGTGGTCTCATTGGCACAAATTCATTTCGATGAGATTAGACAGAACTGTATTGATCCCACACTTCAACGGACTTCCGAAGCTTTGTTTGGTCACATGCTTTTTCTGCTGTGCTGTGATTTGTTAGATATGGTGGAGAAAACAAGTGTGACCACCAGATGTCACTAATGCGCATTGTGTTAAAAGCTTTGAGTAATGAACCTTTTTTTGGCACAATTTTATGAAAGCCTCAAAATGCTTCAGAAAGCCTTGGTTTCCCATCACTAGACCAGGGCAGAGCTCTGGGCTGAACTCAGGGGCTGGGGCCTTCACTGGTCTCTTGTCAGGGGCTGGAGCTGATGTGTGTGCACTCCACACACATAAGATCACCGTAGCCCATATGGTCAACACTGCAACCTCTGTAGACTCAGGCGTGGTGTCGGCCATCTTGGCTGAAGACTCTGATACAAATGACACTGAAGCTTCAAAGGGCATATCAAGCTTCAAGATCCGTGCCGGAGGGCCTATTGTTTTCAGAGAAACACGCGATCAACCAAAAACGAAGCCTCACTTTCTTTCCAGTCACGTGAATGCTTCACTTTGCGTGTCGGAATGTTTGAACCCAGACCACTACTGTACAAGTTTTTGGAAGTTTAAGTCCATTTACTAACTTTTTTTATATATATATATATATATAAATAAGCCTATAGCCAATTTGATCATTTTGATATTCTACCACAGAAACCATCAAATAACTAGACCATCATTTACTTGCATCAAGCAACTCTGTTGGTATTTTTATAATTAGTATTAATATAACTTGTTACATTTAATTTATTGCCACACTTCAGTATGGGAATTATATTATCAGCAAGATGGCACTGTTTTTCGACACACTTGATGCTTCAAATCTTTTCCCAGAACAATCAGGGGAAAGCCTCAGTGCTTCATTTTCCCATCCCTACCATGGCAATCGAAGGAAGGAAGGAAGGAAGGAAGGAAGGAAGGAAGGAAGGAAGGAAGGAAGGAAGGAAGGAAGGAAGGAAGGAAGGAAGGAAGGAAGGAAGGAAGGAAGGAGACACAGGCAAACCAAGAGCCACGAAACCAGGGAGGCCGCTCAGAATTGCAGTGTATCTACTAAAAAAAAACCTTGCTGTGAGTGCACAGGATGAAGCAGGCTTTTAAAGGCAGAGCTAATGAGGCTAATGAGTAACAGCTGTATGTAATCATGGCTGATAAGTCCGGGCAAAGGATTATGGGAAATGGAGTCTGTGAAGGTGTGGGAATAGTCTGGGTTTATGATTCACTGGTGATTGGAACGTATGATTGCAGAAAGACTAATTTAATATTTTGAAGCAAGGAATCTTAGATCAAAATATCAAAGTGGATTTAGAAAATTATTCAAGTTCTATAGAGGTCCTGCTAGCATTTTTACAGGAAGTGAAATCATGCCTTACACAATTTGTTGGCCTTAAATGAGAACAAAACTGAAGTAGTATTGTTTGGACCAAGTGATACCATGGTCACCGTCATTATGAGTTTGTTTGGTTCAGCTGTGTTCTATTAATCATCCTCATTTGTGTTGGACCCTCACATTCTCTGTCCGATCACTGTTATGTTAAGTTGTGTTTGTTATCACCTGTCTGCCTGCTTGCTTAAGGAATTATTCAACCACGGAGAAGTCAAGTGAGCCCCCGCAGACCGAGCGGCACCACCCGCCGCGACGAGCGAGCCAGAGCCCGAGGATAAGAGGACAGAGCTTGCAATCACCCCGGATGAAGTGCCCCAGCGTGGATCTGACCAGGGGTGTGAGCCCGAGACACCAGCGGCCGAAGGAACTGAGACGTAGGACTGGCTCATAGACTTCAATTGGGAGTTGTCAACTCCCACCCTATCCCACCTGATATCTAATTCATCTGTATTATCCAAGGAGAACTGTGAGAACTGGGAATTATTTTTTGCTCTATCCTGTGTCATGATTACCTTTGTCATCTCAAGTCTCGTTTCATCGCCACCACCACAGAGCTCAGCCAGTCCTGCAGTCCCATCGCTTGCCAGATGCTTGCAGCCCTACGCCGTCTCTGGGGAGTCCTTGCATTGACAACAAGCAACCACCAGCTGCGCCTTTCCAGGAGGATCCTTCAGCTCTGCCTCCGGCCTTGGATCCCTTCGCTCCATCTCGACCTGTCGGCTTCTTCTTGGCTCCTCCCACCTTCGGCTCCACCAGAGCCCTCAGTCTAGTGGCTCCTCTGGATTCGCTCGTCCCACCGGCTCCCCCTTGGTCAGTCGTCACACCACTTCCAACACGGACTTGCGGGCCATGCGCTGCGCTCTGTCCTTCCACCCCTTCGCCTCCTTCCCATCAGCATCGCCTCTGTCCTCGCTCACACCGTCGTCACCCTTGGGTACTCTGGCTCCACCTATGATGCTCACCTCCCATCATCTCCCCCATGGATGCTCCCTCCATCTGTTCCTCCATGGAGTCTCTGCCTGCTCCTCCTTTCTAGCCCTTCTCCAGCTCCTCGTCCGCCTCCCTCACTCCCTCACTTCCTCATCTGTTTGTGGTTCTTACGGTGCAAGGTCAGTTTTTCCGCCACTCCTTTGTTACCATGGTCACCGTCATTATGAGTTCATTTGGTTCAGCTGTGTTCTATCAATCATCCTCATTTGTGTTTGCTATATAAGTTGGTCCCTCGCATTCATTCTCTGTCCGATCACCGTTATGTTAAGTTGTGTTCATCACCTGTTTGCCTGCTTGCTTAAGGAATTGTTAAACTTTGAGTGTTTTGATCTTGATTTGTCTGTCTTCGTCTTCTTGCCTGAACACAAGTGTGACAAAATTGAGAATTTAATTTAAACTCGTAGTTTTTGTTTTTAAATCATTACACGGCTTAGCACCAGGCTATCTATCTGACATACTATGTACTCATAACCCATCTAGGTAACTTAGGTCTGGCAACCTTGGATTGCTCTCTGTCCGTAGATCAGATCTAGGCTAAAACATTGAGGAGAACAAGCTTTTGCAATAGCAGGCCCTAAACTCTGGAAATAGCCCACCGGTATCAATCCAATCGGTGCTGCCATCACTCTCCATTTTTAAATCAAAGCTTAAATATATTGTCTTTAGTTTTGTGTTTGTTATTTTATAGATTGTAATCTGTTCTGTTTTTATTTGAGTATAATGATCTGTACAGCACTTTGGTCAACCCTGTGTTGTTTTTAAATGTGCTTTATAAATAAATAATGAAATTAAATTAAATTAAATTAAATTAAATAGCTAATTTGTTGAATGTTGAAACAGTTACAGGAAACAATTAAAAGAGTGGAGTAGTGGTCCTTGGGGATTTAAATTTTCTGTTGAAAAAACAAAAACACTTTTCATTTACATGGAAAAAAATGGATTATGGGTGTGTGGTATATGGGGTCTAAAACCTTGTTGAAAAAATTGGATGTAGCACAATTAACGATATGTAGTGAGGCTTTTAAAACAACATCTGTGCCAGCATTGCTGGTAGAAATGAGGGAAATGCCATTAGAGTTAAGGAAACAGCAAATCATGATGACATATTTGGGTGAATTTACAAGGACATAATAACCATCCTGGCAATAAGCGCTATTGAGCCATGTTGGGAACATGGAAAAAGGCAAACAAATAGCTTTGGTTGGGTTGTTAGAAAGAAGGCAAGTGAAGTGGGTATATTGGATAGGAGTTACTCTCCAACTGTAGTTCTGCCTGCTATACCCCCTTGGTTATTGCCACAGCCAGAGAATTTAAAAATGTGGTCATGTGGTCAGGACAGAGGCCATAGGAAACAGACAGAAACAGACCTTAAAACAGACTTTCCTGCATTAATTTATAGACGAACTGATCTATAAATGAATATTCATCCCAGAACATTGTGTGAATGATTTACTGTCTTGTATAGTGTCTTTTAATTCTATTATTTAATTTTTTTGATACTGTGTATTCTATGATCGAACGGTCAATGTAACCTCACCTATACAATGTTTGGTCTCTATAAATTGGTACTTTGAAGATCGAAATGATCATGTATATGATATGTAGATAGCTGTGCTCTTTCATAGTTTCTTCATCAGCAACCAATCCAGCTGCACATGCAAATGAGCACGCTTGAAACAAAAGATCCATAAATCAAATTCTCCCGCTTGGAAATTGCACCCTTCTCATTGGTCGAGCAAACCCGGAGAGGTTGGTCTTTTCTCAGACTTTATTAGAGACAAATTCATAGTGACTTCCATGTCTTCTTTTCCGGGCTTCTACTGCTGTTTCTTCGGGTTGATGTCTGTGGGGACAACCACCGGGGCCCATGGGCGCCGGCAGGCCTTGACCACAGCCTTCAAGCCTTCACAGCCATGCCTTCACTCTCCCAACAGAGTCAGACTGTAACTTCTTCATTCCAACTCAGAAGAAAACTGCAACTTTCTCACTCCTTGGTTGCCTGCGTGGCCTCTCTGGCCCAGGGCCGGCAGGTCACAATCTGCATGTGCATTTGCATGTGCTCAGCCATGTGCTCATGGAGAGAGAGAGAGAAAACCTTCAACTAGAACAAACAAACCATTCAAGCTCATCAACATTTCTTCATTCAACGGCGAAGAAATAGATTGAGACTCATGGAACCATCAAAATCCTTCTTCAGAAACTTGCAAGGCCATGCAAGTATACATTTAATGAGGTGCTCTGAAAATGATAAGCTGATGTTTTTTTTTTCATAGTTAAATGGTTCTTTCCCATAGTTCCATTTCCTGCTTCTGGTTTCATTCTGTCACTTACCAGTTACTTATTTTACTTATGCATCTATGTATGTATGTTTAGATTAGTTATGTTTGTGATTTCTCTGCTTTCTCTGATAGGCGGATTTCGCATAGGCGGTGTTCTGGATTAGTGGGAGTGGCTTGTGCAGCTGTACAAATGTGTTGCATTGTGGGAGTTGTGGTTAAATGTGCCCTAAAGTTACTTTCTGTCATAACTCGGTCAAAAAGGCACCAAATTCGAAAATTCTAATACATTTCGACTACATATATGACCCACTTTCAATGAAGATCAATGTTCCCATGGGTGAAATGCTCCTTGTGCACAATACGTATTTGGTTCTGATTCTCTGCTTGCAACAAAGTTTATTTTACGATTTAGATTTTGACTACAGGCTCTTAGTAGTGTTGTGAACTTAGAATCGAAAGACCTGGGGCCTCATGTACAAAGACTTGCGTTGAATTCATACTAAAACATTGCGTACGGACAAAGCTGTAAATGTGCGTACGCACAAAAAAACCCAGATGTATGAATCTCTGCGTACGAAGGATACCACGCATATTCTCTTTGTACATCCCAGTTAACGTAAAATTGAGCGCACATGCACGAGCACAACGCCCCACCCAGTCTCCTCCCTTAATTAAATAAATTTAAATATGGTAATGAGTCCACTTTGGCAAAATAAAGCAGTAAGAAAATGGTGACAAGAAACGAAACTTTACAGAAAGTGAATTGGAGGTGCTACTATCGGAGGTAGAAACGGAAAAAAAATGTTTTATTTGGAAGTTTGTCCTCCAGAATTAATAACAAAATGAAAAAAATATGAGTGGGAGAGTTTGGCTGATGTCGTCAATGCGGTGGGATCTGAAAGTCACACTGTAGAGTAGACTGAGTACAGTTGAGAAACTTTTTTGCGTTTTGATTTTTCATACAAAAATAGACACTGAAAAGTTGAGACACCAATTTATAATGATGTGAAGGTAACTAACCATTCATTGAAAATATTAAAAAATTAAGACAAATAAAGAAAATAACAATTGGGCAACATTTTTGTTTATTCATCCATTTATAGGCTACTCATTCATTTTATTTAAATTAGCACTGGTTAAAATGTATAAAGCAGGAACAAGATATGTAGCCATATTTATTTTTAATACACAGTTTAAATATCACAAATATCACATTTTATTTTCATTTGTGTCCTGCTGGCTATTACGGCGTTTAAACTGTTAACACTGAACAACTAAACAGTGTGTTTCCTAATATAACTCTATCGGGGGTACAGTTGATACACGTGTGTCTCAACTGTCCCCCGCTGGCCACCTCGCACATTTCTCTAGATTTTGCATTTACCTTGCATGACACAATAGCCTACCATGAAATATGCCAGTTTTTAGGGCACAGAATAACGTTTGTGGTGATACCAGTTACGTTTAACAGTCACATAAAGATAATAAGCTATTCATTGTGGAGAGTGCATGGTGAAGTGAACGTCATATCTTAGAGAAAAAAAAATAAAAAATCCCGATATCTTCGGATCGGAAATGCGTCCGTTGTTCAAATTTCCCACGATCAAAGAGGACACTAATACGCACGTGCACAGCAAAAATCACAACTTGGCTTGCTGCGAACGCAAGTTATTTAAGGTGTCTCAACTGTACACATGTCTCAACTGTACACCGTCTACCCTAAATTACCTTAAAAAGAAATGGTCTGATATAAAGGTGGACATTAAACCAAAGCTGTCATTGCCATAGACTAAGGGTTGTATCAGTTTGCATATGCTTTTATATGTTCTTACTTAATTGCAAAATTTATAGAAGAATATTCCCATAAGGCTCGTGTGACAATATATGACAATTATTTTATAAATAGCAAATTAATAGTAATGCTTCCCACGGTTGGTGGTGCGATAGACTTGTAGAACAATTCGTTATGTAATGTTTGCAACTTCACTTCATTGCCTGTAAGACTCGCCAACGGACAAAAACAATGAGAAATGTACGTACGCCAGACATGAAATTGGCGTGGAGGAACGCACATTCTCGCGTTAATTTCACTGTTAGTACATCCGACCGTGAGCGTGAAAGCTGGCGTACGCAAAGTTTTTGTGCGTACGCAAGATTGATACATGAGGTCCCAGGAGACTTGGTTGTTTCTTCAGCAGGATTCTTTATTGAGAACACGAGCTGTCGGTAGCTGCAGTCACCAAGTCTGACGTGAATGTTCTCTTACAGTTTATATACATTTAGGGGCAGGAACCGAAAAAGACAGGTTCAGGAACCGGTTTTAGACTGAGAGCATTGCCCACCCTAATCCACTCAGCATATCTATTCAAACACTGAGACCCGAGTACAGGACTGGCTGGACTTTCTTGCTAAAACACAAACTCCAAGAGTTTCAGTAAAACAGGACTGACCAGAGTCTTTTGCTTAGAAAACTCTGATAATCATAATTTATACCTAACCTTAACATGCTAAATTCAATGTAAACCTAAATTAAACATTTTAACAAATTTGCATTCCCACAGTAATGTACAGTAAGAAAGACATTTCCCTCCCCAGGAATTGAACATTTCTTAGAATTAATAAACAATTAACACTGAGTGTTCACGGGACAAACAGGTTGATTAATTGTAATACTAATTTTACTATAACAAGTTATGATTGATTATTAATATTTCTTTAGAGCTACTTTGCTACAATATGCAGCATTAATGAGTTTACAATTTTGTAACTCCAGGAGTAGAGAGGATTTATTGTATGAAATACTACAATCATTATTCATAATTCACCAAATGCATTTGTCTGTTAGGTTCATGTGGGTCCCTGCACAAGTTGGAGTTGATGGGAATGAAAAGGCAGATAAAGCAGCAAAATGGGCTTTGAAAAGTGGGAATAGTTAGAAGTTAGAAGCTAAAGTGGTGACTAAGGGACAAATCAAAAAGATGTGCCGACGTGATGGTTACTCTCAAGGTTTGACAAGAAAATTAGAAAATTTAAACCAGGGAGAGAATTTCCAGTACCGGCAACCCACCCCCAGAGGGCAGACTTGAAAACCTACACCTCTAAAGATACCCGACTACGCCACCCCGGAGGCTTGAAACAGGGGTGAAATATAAAAAATAAAAAATAAAAAATAAATTCTTGGAAACCATTAAATAACATGTACGAAAATCAAAATATAACACACACACACACACACACACACACACACACACACACACACACACACAATTATGCCTCCACTCCAGGGCTGGGGCCTGCTCTCCTACTCTGAAAAACACAGCAAACACACGTTCACTCACTTCACTGCACCCCCAAATGTGGAACACTGACCAAGAGACCGCCACCAAGCAGAGAGAAAAGGCTCATCCGCACACAAATCACTGGTCACCCCAACATCTGGAGAGGAAGCAAAACTACAGTTTAGACATACAAACATACACACACACACGTATCCTTATAAAATTTGGTAATCAATCAATTAAAAAAACGAAACAAAAAATATATATAAACCATTCAACAAGTTCACAGAAACGTTAATTAGCAAAAAGGAACAAAAAAATAATAGTAAATAACAAATTCACAAAAACTGATCAAAAGAGACAAATTAGGAGTGTAAGTAGCAACAGGTTCACAGAAGCTTTGTTTAACACAAGAAAAGAAATAATAGTAAATAATAACGAATCCACATAAACTGATCAACAAAAGAGAAAAAAAACCAGATCACACTGGCGACTGTTGGATGGTCATCCAAACCATTCGAGGCCTCGGAGAGAGGGAGTAGGCTACACAGTGCTGTATCTACTGTTCAAGTGTCTAGCGCTGAAATAAACACACTAGTAGCATAAAGCAAGTACAGCACAGCAGCACGTCCGTTCAAAGTTATCTTGTCTTTTAAAAAGTTCTCAAAATGCTAGAACACAAATGTTATTTAGGCTATATATTGTTCATGGAACGTGTTTTCTGGAATGGTTTAGTTGAACGTTCATCTAAAAAATTTTAAACGTTACTACTTGTTTGATTATGAAAGAGAAATCAGAAATGAAATCAGAAAAACTGCTTTGGATTATTCTTAACAAGCCATGGGTATATAGCATACCTTATCATAACCTTTAATTGTAATTCTAACTGTACACTGTTAATTATTTCACTGTAAATTTACAATAAATTGCAGGTTAATAATTGCATGACTTTCACAGTAAGTTACCGTATCATTTTTACAGTAAATAATTGTGAAATGACAGCTGTTTACTGTGACTTCACAATAACTATGCCGTCATATTACTGTGATTTAGCAGTAAGCTGCTGTATAATTACTGTATTTTACTGTGCAATTACAGTTAGTCTATCATATTACTGTAATTTAACAGTAAGCTGCTGTAGAATTACTGTATTTAACCATGTCTATACTGTGATTTAGCATAAATGATGGACCAAACAAAACTGATAAAAACAATGGTTTAACTTTTATTTTTTTAGAAGAAAAATACATTTTAATAACAGGAATAAACACTGTGTAACATGAATGAACACTGGGTAACATGAATGTCTGTCAATATGTGTGTGAATGTGTTTACTGTGTTTACCATTATGTGATAATGGTACTTGAAAAATACAATTTAATAACAGGAATAAACACTGGGTAACAGGAATGAACACTGGGTAACAGGAATGTGTGTCTATGTGTGTGCACTGTGCATGTGTTTACTATGTGATAATGGTACTTCACAACGTAGGACCTGAAAAGAGAAAGAAGGAGAGAGAGAAGAGAAGAGAGAGTGAGAGAGGGAAGAAAAGACAAAAAGGTGGGAAAAGAGAGGGTTGCAGGTGTCTCGCTCCTTCCCTTGCAGCAGGCACCTGCATAGAATGGGTTCTGTCCACTATCTACAAAAGATAAGAAAGACAAAAAGTTTAAGTTACTCTGTGGTGCAAGTACCTGCAAGTATGGTACTCGCATTGTAAAACTAATCCTAAAATGTGTACAATTTAAGAAACTACAATTGTAAAACTCATGATAAATCAGATAAATCATGTGAATAGTACTATATCAATTAATATTAAATCAACAAACCAGAGGACTCTGAAAGTAACATGATTGAGGTTAAGCAAAAATTACATGACATGCGTACATAGTAATGCAACTCAGTAAGCCAGTAATGTGATGTAAATTTACACTTAAAACTATTGTAAAGTACGTCTGTAAATTTGACGTTTTTATTCTAACCTATCAATAACCTATAACATTGAAAAGGCATGTTTAATTCAAATAAACGTAAGAACAATGAATTTTAGACATTTTGCAGCCTGTCTAAACTCGTAGAACAGATTAAAGGGATAGTTTACCCAAAACCCCACCCTCATTCCAAACACGTTAGCCCTTCGTTCATCTTTGGAACACAAATTAAGATATTTTCTGAATCCTCCATGGACAGCAATTTTATTACCACTTTCAAGGCCCGGAAAGGTAGTGAAGATTGTTAAAATAGTCCATGTGACTACAGTGGTTCAACCTTAATGTTATGAAGCGATGCAAAAATACTAAATAGTGCGGAACGCACAAAAAGTATTCTCGTCGCATCATAGCAATAAGGTTGAACCACTGTAGTCACGTGGACTATTTTAACAATGTTTTTACTACCTTTCTGGGGCTTGAAAGCGGTTATAACATTGCAGTCTATAAGCGGGATCAGAAAGCTCTCGGACTTCTTAAAATTATCTTAATTTGTGTTGAACAAAATTCTTATGTGTTTGGAACATCATGAGGGAGTGTAATTAATGAGAGACTTTACATTTTTGAGTGAACTAACCCTTTAATAGCTTAAGTAAACATCTTACTGCATAACTAATTCTAGCTTAAAACAGAGACAGTGTTTCGTTAGTCTGTTCTGAAGTTGGAACACAACTTACATTAGACTGACATCCATTCAAAGTCAATGAGCTTCCTGATCAGTGTACAGACTTGCTGGTTTATGTGTCCTCTCTGCCTCTTTGATTTTGTACCTGTCTCTGGGTTGATGCCCAAGAAGCACCTATAAACAAAAAGACAGAGAAGAAAGATGTTAGTTTAATTCAAGTGGGATTAAAAAGGTTTCAGTTCCCAGTCATCACCTTCAGTGGGTCACTGCTGTTGCAGTACTGAGCAAAACTAAAGTTAGCTCAGTTTTAACAAGGTGACATTACTTGGATTAAATTAAACAGCAACCATTTAAATAACTTAACAGCAACTGAAAAACATTTACATCACAAACACACAGTCAAGAATAGTCCTGCAACAAAGTAAGTTAGATGTGTGTGATTTACCCAGGCAATGCATTTGCACACAACAATTTACATCATTTACACGTACTTTTTGCAGAGGATGGAGGAAGAGCCTGTTGCCAGTCCATCTCCATGTGGCTGTTTCTGCTTGCACTCTTCCTCCTAGAATTATTACCCGTTCACAGACAAAATGGCTCCTAATACCTCCAGATGTCGACCTGTTTTACTTTAGAATAGCACAGCTAACGAAGCTCCACTAATTCAGTGATAAACACATTTATTTTCCTATATCTTTTTTATAATAAAATGCACTTTATTTTTTCTGTTGACGAGACAGACAACGGCTGCTCCGTTTCACACACGGCAGAAAAATATGGACGACGCCCAGCTAGCTAACGTTACTAATTTGAGATTAATTTATTCCACCTTTGCACAAATCCACAACACTATAATGTATCTAGTTGATCATAACTGTCATAATACACACATTAAGGCCACAGCTTACCTTATAACTTTATTTCCCGGTGGTAGAAAAATGCTGTGGGAAAAGAGAGAACGCTGTTAGAGTAACTAACGTTAACTAAGAAAAGCATTAAGCAAAGCTAAAGTTCAATTTTGACGGTGTAGCTAACGTGAAGCCTCACAGTTAATAACTTAATACGACTACTAATACACTTATTAACGTAACGATCAACGTCTGATCATTCAAATTTACGCGCTCAAACCTAGACGCGAATCTGCTCCAGCTAAGTTACAAAAACATAAAACAGAACTTAACTAACGCTAATTTGGTTCATACTTTTAAATAACATGCAATTTCATATTAAAAACAGTCATCAAATTGACAAAGTTTGAAATTAAACACTTACCGCACTGAATCCGTCGAGTGAGACCATGGAGGATATCAGGCCAGGGAGCTCCGGGGGAGCTCAGATGACGCAGTTGCAGCGCGAAAATGACGGAATTCACAGTAGTTTCTTGTAAAAGCCCCGCGCCTGCATTATTTTCACAGTAAAAGTCTAAATACGGTATTATATTGTGAAATATCACAGTTAAAGCCTGTGAAGTGGTAATAATGTAATTACCTGTGAAATATTACAGTTATATATTGTGAAATCCTGGAAATATTTTACAGTGTATATTTATTAATAAAATCATTATGAGATAAGAAATACCCATTATCATTTAATAAATCATGAATAAAATGATGTGACTTTGTTAAACACTTTTTCAGCCATTTAATTCGGAATGTACCAAGAAGAGATTCAAATGTTCATACTCTTTAACCATGTGGCATTTACGTAAATAATGTTTTTTATTTTTACATGAAATTTTAAATAAAATTGAATTCCGATTTAACTTCTTTTGGGGTGGTATACAGAGCAAGAGATATATAAATAAGTTTAGATATTTCCTCAATTTTAGTCAAGAGGAGTCAAACTAACCAATGTACCCAAAATAACCAATGATTTAAGGATGTTTTCATACTTTCTATTTTACACTGATTAGAAACTGATTAACTGAGAAACTGATTAACGTAAGCTGTAACTGACTGTCTTTTTTATTGTATTTTTTATTGCAGAGAATGGGAACATACAAAAGAGAAAGCATACATCACATAATATCAACCACAAAAATAATAAAGGAGACAACAGCAAAAAAGAAAAGAAAAGAGAGAGAATGGGCCATTAGGCCTACATCAAATAAAAATGTTCACATGAAGAGATCAAAGGCAGTGCAAATCCTAACAGTCCTTGTAACGTTCTTATTAGCATATACTGGAAATACATTTGAATAATTTTCCATTTCTTTTAAGAAGACTGAGACGGTTTACAGTTTGAAAATTTGCATTTGTGAATGTAAAATTTGCTTAGGAATTCTTTTCCTAGGGGTCTGAGTCAAAACACTCAAATATAATGTTTCTCATATGTATTGAGAAGCCTGGCAAAATCTTACACTTGACAAATACACCAATATAATTCCAACGCTTCTGGCTGTAAAGGACTGTCATATTAAACTTTGAACTGCGGGCACTGACGTCACTGCCATTACACGATAGGCTGAGATGCCTCACGTGATCCAAGTTTTGGATACAGACCCTCTTATCATCTCCCTATAATAAGACATCTCTGCCTAAACCCACTGCTGGCCCTGCTCTGTCTGGACATATGTTCAACTTAATGGAGATCTCAAGCGAAAAACACTATGTCGAGTTTCGAGTTGAATTTAGCGCATGCATCATATTGTTTTGAACGCTTGCAGTTATATTTAAGCCTTGCCCTTGATTATGCCTATAATTAGCTTGGTTTACAACGGTTACAATTATATTGACACAGTATCTTTACTTTAGTCATTCGGAAAGAAAGTTTGCATATCGCAACTGCAATCGTGTGCTGAAAAAAAAAAAAAACCACACATGACACAAGCGCGCTATGACAGACCATAGACAGACCCACAGCGAGGCATTGAGGCATTGAGGCATTGGATCGTTCAGCGGAACTGAGCGGATGTCTTCCATCAACACACCGGAACTCATGCATATTAATTAGATAACGTGAATGGTCGCCCCTAGGAAGCGACAAGTTATTCTTTTTTGCAACAATAAGCGTTCTCACGATGAGGTAGCCTATGACTTGTGAATTTCCTTTAGCACCTTCGATTGTTTTGCTTACTGAACAGTGGCGTCGACACACTTTTGGCCTAGACCTGTAGGCTATACAATGGCTTGTATGTTAAAAGATCTCCGGAAATCGTGATACAATCGTCAGAGTTAGTTTTTTAATTCAACGTCGGTGCGTCTGAAAATGATGACGCTGTAGGCTACTAGTTACAAAAATGTATCAGGCTAACTGTCACATCGACATCGTGGATTCATTAGTTGGCTCAGTATACTGATCCTTATGAGAACACAGAGCTAAAGCTAAAGGTAAGTGTCAATGTTGATTTGCCATTATTAGCCTATACTAATTCAATCATGTTCATGTGTAAACAAGAGCATGAAAAACCTCAAATTACTTTGTTGATAAACTGTTTGGATGATGTGATGTACAATATAGGCTACTTGCTCCTAGTGTATTACCGTATATAAATCAAACGAGCTGCTTTTTGAAATGTAGCCTAGTGAGTGAGTAAAACCTTATGCTTTGTTTGGGGTCCGCAGACCCTCTGAAAGTAGTGGAAAAAACAAATACGTCATTAATGTTTTTATACTGATATTTCATGAATTTTCCAAATTATCTAAAATCTTTTAAGTATTTTCTTTTGGTAACACTTTACATTAAGGTTTATTAGTTAATGTGTTAACTAACATGAACTAACAATGAGCAATTAATTTGTTACAGTAGGCCTATTTATTAATATTTGTTAATGTTAGATAATAAAAATACAGCTGTTAATTGTTTGTTCATATTAGTTCACAGTGCATTAACTGTTAACACATAAAACTTTTGATTTTAATAACGTATTAGTAAATGTTGAAATTAATATTAACTAAGATTAATAAATGCTGGATAAGTATTGTTCATTCTTAGTTCATGTTATAACTAATGTATAACTAATGTTAACTAATGAACCTTATTGTAAAGTTACCTTTTTTTTATCTGTCAGTTAGATCAATACAAAATGTCCCCAAACCACACACACTTGTCTCTCTCACTTACATGCACACTCAAGTCAAGTCACCTTTATTTGTATAGCGCTTTTATACAATACAGATTGTTTCAAAGCAGCTTTACAAACAAGAAAATGATGCATTTCGACTGTTGTTCAGCTGAAGTCAGTTCAGTGTTGATCCTGTTCCGTTGTAAAGATCATCAATAATTAAATCTGTAATCTAATATCTATAAAGCAGTTTAAAAAAAAGTCATCGACCAGTTCAGTTTTCATACAAAAGGGTCAGTACAGTCAGATAAATAATATTATTGTTAAATATTAATTCAACAACACACACACACACACACACACACACACACACACACACACACACACACACACACACACACACACACACACACACACACACACACAAACTCTCATTCACACACTCTCTCAATTCAATTCAGTTTGATTAGTAAACAATATGTAATACAATTAGGGTTGGGTATCGTTTGAATTTTAATGATTCTGATTCTTCTTATCGATTCAGATTCTTCTCAATTCCTAGTATTTCGAATTCCAGTAAGGTAAAAAAAATATATATAAAAAAAAAAAAAAATATATATATATATATATATATATATATATATATATATATATATATATATATATATCACTTAATTAGAAGCACCACAATTTAAAATTGTGCCTTTTGTAACATAGGGACTACTTACCAGACATTTAGAAGTTTATTTTAAAATACAAAGTATTGAAAATCAAAATAAAGCTCTGTAAACACTGTCATTTTTTGCAACACTATGAGTGTGTCCCATCAGGTAATCACACCTACTTGATCACATGGGCCAAATACAGGAAATATGTAAATTGAAAATTCTTTTCATGGAAAAGCAAGAAGAGGATGTGTAAGAAGATATGAGGGGAGCTTCAGGTGTTAGAGAAAGACATAATAGAGTGTGTAAAAATGAACAAGCAACTGAGAATTTTCAGTTTACATGTAACACATTTCTGCAAAAATAAATGTACTGTATAATTACAAATCTGTATTTACTGTAAAATACTCAGTGTGATAGACAAAATGAATAATGACATTCATGTATAGTATAGAAAGCAGTTAGCGTCAATAAAAAAGTAGAATTTAATTTTTTTGGTTTTATTTGAGAAGCAGTCGTCAGTAAAATGATGGGAGCACAACCAAAGATCGGGACTGTAGTTGTAGTGCTGTTGGGGGGACATGAGAGCATTATACATGTTTAACATTGCATTTATTGTGATATCTACACTATAAAAAAAGAAATCTGTAGAAACAGAAAAGTTACATGTTATTTTCTGCCAGGACATTATCCATTAAGTCCGTGGACCTTAAACCCTGAAACACAATGCAATGTGTAATTCAGAATATGGGTAAAACACCTGTGAAAAATTAAACCTTAAAGGTATAGCGGAGGATTTTCCCAAATTTTAGAAAAGAACCGCCCTCTCCACTTTTTGAAAAAATGCACATGCGCAACACTCTGCTCCCAAACTGCTCCCGAGAGGGAACGCCTATTAAACGTGTGCACATTAAACGTGTGAAAACTTTACCTGTCGAGTAGAAACTTCGTGACTGAGGCATCAGTGGGAAGCCCAACCTGTGTTTTGAGCGCACGCCATCGTGTGAAATATTCTCCCAAAAACACTCTGGTCTTGTTTCTATCTTCTGCGGCCTTTCTCTTCTTCTCATACACCTCGTAGACTTTTTTCCTCTTGCGACCCTCAGCCATTTTCAAAGGAATGGCTGAAACCGTAGCTCACCACACATATACACCGGAAAGTGCGCATGCGCAGAAAGCGAAAACTACCTAGGGACGAGCACGTACGACGGCCTTACGTAAACATATCACCAGAATGATTGACACTTAGGAGGACCAATAGTCTTGATGATCCACCCGGAAAAAGAAAATCCTCCGCTATACCTTTAAGTAAACTTCCTTCAGAAAATTAATCTCTTTTTTTATTATCAGATTTGCATGTATTTACCTTGATTTTGCAGCATCATTTTGGGCATTAAAGTTTGGACCTCCATCTCCGTAGGAGCGCCTTTAAAACCCTGTGACTAAATATCAGACCATGGACTAATTATTAATACATAATTAAAGTAATTATGTTGAGGTGTATTTAAATGTGTGTTGGTTTGCATGTACAAAACATTGGTCATGTACATGTTTTGTACTAAATTTGCTATTGTCATCATCACTAATTTCCTGGAGAAAATTCTGGAAGAATGCCATTTATTAAAACCTTTGTACCTATAAAACGCTATGTATTTCCATAACTCCACACGCCCTGCTCTTGCAGACATCACACGTCATCAGGGCGTTCTGTAAGACTGTAGAGTTGTGGACAGACATTTACTGGGCGCCATGAACAAGTCAAGGCACATTTATTTATATAGCGTTTTTTTTTTTACAATAAATATTGTTTCAAAGCAGCTTTACAGTGATAACAGGAAAGTAATCCAACAAGTTTGTTTAGGCTGTAAAGTAGGGCTGGGTAAAAAATATCGATTTCTCGATTTTAATCGATTCTCATTTTTACGAAACGATATCGATTCTTAAATCCCAAGAATCGATTAGTCATCCTGTTTTCAGTTGATGAATGAATGGAACATTGTCTTAATGTTCTAACATCGCCTTAATAATACCAGTTACAGCGCGAAATAAACATGAATGAGCATCTGCAAGTGTGTTAAAAGATAGAGTACAACTTATCGAAGTCCGTATCATGTCACATAGAATCGCTCAATCAGTGTTTCAACCGTGGAAAGACGTTAGTAAACAATGTCATGTAACGTCATTTCCTCAGAAAAACCATATCCAGTGACCATAAACTCGTTAGTCAGCTAGAAAAATTAACTCTGGAGATGAGCATTTTGTTAAATATATGCACCATATTACATATTCATTATAATTTTTAAAGGTCCCATTCCATGGATTATTTGTATTATTTTATAATGTTTCCAGGGGTGCCCTTATAATGTTAGTATGTTTTTTAGATCAAAAATTGTTATAATTTAGAAATAAAAGGCATATTTCCTAGCCTGATTTCATTCCCTGGTTTGAACACTCTGTTTGAAGGGGCGTGTCTGCTGTGAGACTTCAGTGTAAACGCCCTCTGCTGTGATTGGCTGACATGCTTGCATATGAAATATCTGGCATTACATGTGGAACTATCTGGAAAACTTTTACTATTACAGCTATTATACGTTTTTACTATTACAGCTATCTGGATTAACGAATCATGAGAAGTTTTTTAAAGTGGGGGTGAAATGCTCATTTTCACTCAATCTCCTGTTAATCTTGAGTACCTATAGAGTAATATTGCATCCTTCATATCTCCAAAAAGTCTTTTGTTTTATTAAATTTTTAACAGAAAGATTGGCTGTACCGAGTCTTTCCGGAAAAAACCGAGCGGCTGGAGGCGGGCCCTGTGGGCGAAGCTTAGCTGTGCTAATGCGCCAAGCTAGTGACAACACACAGAGACATTTGTTCAACAAACAGTTTTACTCACCGTCCGGTTCCAACGCACGACCGCGAAACTTTATCATTGTGACTGCTCGATCCTTAAGCATTAGACGATCTGCAAATCCGTGGATCTGGGCTTTGTTTATAAAACAATCATCGTCGAAATGCAGGGAACAACAGTCTTACACAACTCCGTTTATGCTCAGGAAAACAAACTCCATCCACGGGTTCCTTAACGCTGGGTTCTTTGGGAATCTGTGCAGGGTTGTCTTGCCCTGGCAACCAAAAACACACTTCTTTGGTGACATTGACTTCCCAAAAGCCGGGCAGGGCGCTTTGATGGCGAACTGCTTTCACTCTCTTGCTCTAGTCTACGAGTGCGCGCGCGGCCGCGATCTTACCGGAGAAGTGCCCTTAGAACCCATATAAGGAAATTCCGCCCTATCTTACGTAAGACAGAGCCATACTCGAAAAAAACTTTCCGAAACTTGTGACAAACCGGAAGGAGTATTTTTGGAACAAAAATACTCCTTCAAACGTACAACTTAGTTTTTGAAACTTTGTCCATGTTTAGCATGGGAATCCAACTCTTTACCAGTGTAAAAAACTCAGTATGCATGAAATAGCATTTCACCCCCCCTTTAAGTATTTAGATCTATCCCATTCCCATCACATAAAAGGTTGCAGTTATGAGCACTGAGCAGATGACAGCCTGTTGATCGCGTGAAAGATCTTATCATTGCAACGCAGTTTCTGCACTCTCACTAATGATTTCACCAATGCAAACATGAGGTATATAAATACAGTAAGAGCTTCGTTGTACAGTGTAACAGCGTCATTGATTTCATAACGAGTTTAGGCAAGTGTCCAGATAAACTCGCGCTGTGTGATTAACAGCTTGGGCGATTGGAAAGGGATTGTTCTTTGATCGCTTTCTGTATATTAATCACAGTTTAAGTAAGATTATTTTCATCCTACTAAGAGAAACGAACGATGTGAAGAGTGATCGCTACTTCCATATTAAATCACTACTTACCGCTTGCTGGAATATAGTTGAAATTGCCCCCTTCGTCAGTATGAAACGCTGAGAGAAGTCTGCTTGATATTATCCCAGGTTAGAAAAACAGTCCGTGGTGAAATGGACAGAGCAAACTAACAACTTCGAATTAAACTTTTGCGGTATCCGATTATAGATAAACATCAACCGTCTGTTGACATTTCGCCATCAATACGCCTGTGTTCCTGTGGGCGGAGGTTACGGTTCTAGTGACATCATTAAAGAAGGAAGTAGAGGGGTGTAGTCCAATCCAGCCGTTTTTTGTAGTCAACTTCTGTTAAATAAAATATCTCGCTTGGCATTGAACTTTGAGCTTTATAATTTTACAGATATTATTTATACTCTAACAACAACATTACACACTAACTAAAGTTTGAAACATGGGATCACATAGAATGGGACCTTTAATGTTCTTCAATATTTAATGCATGTTTGAATATATCTGGAAAGTTTTTGACAGCCACCATTAAAATTTGTATATAATTTCATATAACTTTATTATTATAAAAATAAATAAAAGTGTATTTTAAGTGTTTGTATACAAATCAGTTAATTTTTACCAATATTATAGTTGGCTAATGAAGCCTAAGGCTACAACTGATTCCCATAGTTTACAATAATAGTTAAGAGATTTGTTTTCCTTGAGAAAACTTGCAATGTATTGTACCTGATATCCAAAATAATCGATATTGAATCGAATCGAATCGTAATTGAAATCGAATCGAATTGCAAGCTTATGAATCGGAATCGAATTGTGAAATTTGTGTCAATACCCAGCCCTACTGTAAAGCAGATATGTGACCCTGGATCACAAAACGAGTCACAAGTCGCACAGGTAAATTTGTGGCAATAGCCAACAATACATTGTATGGGTCAAAGTTATACATTTTTCTTTTATGGCAAAAATCATTAGGATATTACGTAAGATCATGTCCCATGAAGATATTTTGTAAAGTTCCTACCGAAAATGTATAAAACATTTATTTTTGTGAGTGAATGCAGCTCAATCGCAAACATAAACTTTAAAGGTGATTTTCTCAATGTTTTGATTTTTTGCACCCTCAGATTCCAGATTTTCAGATAGCTGTATCTCGGTCAAATATTGTCCTATCCTAAAAAAAATACATCAGTGGAAAGCTTATTTATTTAGCTTTCAGATGATGAATACATCTCTATTTCAAAATATTTAACCATGTGACTGGTTTTGTGGTCCAAGGTCACATATTGAAGAAATATGTCCATAGATCCGGTAAGTTCATTTTTGTGTAAAAAAGTTTAGTTCATTTATCTATACGCTCTGGAGAAAACAGTGATGACAGTCATCTTCCAGCTTAGTTCAGTTTGTTTGTTGAGGATCAGTGCCAATGGCTGTCGTGTCAATGAGGCGTTCACAGGGGAGTGTCTAGTTGACACAACCTTTGCTGACACTTCAGGCGTAGGGCTGGACGATATGGGCAAAAAAAAAAATCACGATAATTTTTTTAATATCAGTCGATATCGATAATTATCACGATAAAAGTCAAATCTTTATTTCTTTCAAGTTTAAAGGCAGATTTTTGCTCTTAAGTGAAAGTTGTAGAAACCAGAGCATTTTTCCTTAACAAAATTTATTTTCAAATATTTATATATTTCAAATATTTATTTTTGATATTTATATCTTCATTAATTTCTTAGTTTCTGCATGTGCTAATTTTTATTTGGTAAAATGTAATATTCTGACTTTGAGTTTTATTAAACTTAACCATTAGTCATCCAGTATCCTGCATTTAGATCATGATAACCTCACCATCATGGCAAAATGTAACTTTATGGTTTCTATGGTATTTGTATGAAAAACAGTAGCCTAAATACATCATTAAATACTGTAATTATATTCCATCAGTCCTTTAATACATCGTCTACATTAACAATAAATATACAATTAAATATGTATATCCCACATTTCATGGTGCAGTTAATATTACTAGGCTAACGTTACTGTAAATCCATGGTAAATGATGGGAATTTGTAGATGGAAAAGCCTTCTGCGCACAGTGTTTCTCCTGTTTGTCAGCGCTGTTTCATCTGCCTTTAAACTGGTTTAAATCACTGAGACATTGTGTTCAAGCGCTTCTCACTGGATCTCGTGACGAGAGCGATCAGAGTAAACCATAGACTGTAAAAAATATGGACAAAGCATCTGTGACGTCACCCATAGACTTTCTGAAGAACGGTTTTGAAGCCGTTTATGGGGGGTATGGGCGGCGCCATCTTGGAAAATCTTGGTAAATCCTAACCCCGCCCACCTTCTGGCCAATCCATATATGGGTAAAGGACGCGAGTCCGGTTATGGACTCGCAAATGGTCCTGCAAATGGAACAGCGCGCGTCACTCAGCTCGCTCTGCTACTCCAGGTATCTCTGTATGTATATTTTAGGCAACAATAAAACGAAATAAGTTTTAAAACACCACACTGCCTCTTTTCGTTTTCATTTAAAGAAATCTTAAACATTATAGCCACACAAATGTGGTTCAGGCAACGCGTATTGATTATATTCACTGCATATAACGTTAGCCTATTTATAACAAAACGAAATATAAAACTAACCCTGCCTCTTTTTGTTTAAATATAATATAAAAATATTAAACATTTTAATATGGTCCAGGCAATATGTGCATTTGTACTAAACAACAGATGTTGCAGTAAACAACATTACAGATCATCTTCGTTGTATTAAAATTTAAAATGACAAAACTCAACCCAGTCTCTTTTTGTTAAATTTCAGTTTTATCAATATTAGCCATTTTAAAAGTATAAGTAAAAGTTACAAGAAGTTATACAAATAAAGCAAACAATTCAGTCAAACATACAAAGTCAGCGCTCTAGTCTAACCATAAAACGGTAAAGTTACATAGCTTATAAAGTTATGAAATTTCACTTAAAGGTCCCGTATTATGCCCCTTTTCACAAGATGTAAAATAAGTCTCTGATGTCCCCAGAGTGTGTATGTGAAGTTTCAGCTCAAAATACCCCACAGATCATTTTTTACAGCATGTTTAAATTGTCATTTTTGGGGGCACAGAAAAACACGCTGTTTTAGTGTGTGCCCTTTAAATGCAAATGAGCTGCTGCTGGACGACGCAGGGGGCGGAGCTTCATGAGCTCGCGCTCAGTGTCAGGACAATTTCAGCTCACGGAATGATGATAATATCATAAACTCTCAGTAACGGCGTTCATTTCGAGTCGGACAATAATGCCTACAGAGTCAGAGTGCTGTATAGAGATGAAACAGGTATAGTTTAGTAGTTTAATTACGGTTATTATAACGTATTTGTCATCTGCTTGTAGGCTATGTATCCATTATTTATTAATAGCCTACAAGTCTGCTGTCTGAATGATGATCAAACATATACTGATGAGTTTAATAAAGTTTATTGTACATCACACAAAAGATGAAGCGTCAGTTTTAGGCTACTTCAGAAAATCACCATAAGAGCTGAGTAAACAGTAAGTTATAAGAAGTGCGCAAGTAGCCAGTAGAGATGAGGGAGCATTCCTGTGGGCGGAGGTTAGTCAAAAAACGGTTCTAGTGACATCATTAAAGAAGGAAGTAGAGGGATGTAGTCCAAACGAGCCGTTCACTGTAGTCGACTTCTGTTAAATAAAATATCTCGCTTGGCATTGAACTTTGAGCTTTATAATTTTACAGATATTATTTATGCTCTAACAGCAACATTACACACTAACTAAAGTTTGAAACATGGGATCACGAAGAACGGGACCTTTAACTTAGCCCTCAGCCAAAACGATTGGCCAGGGAACAAATTATAGATTCACAAGACCAAAAATCGCCCGTTAGATATACACAAGACGAATTATATCTCATGTTTAACCACTACAGAGACGCCAGAGTCAGCGGCAAACATCAGAACGACTAGCCGGGGAAAGGTTGTTCCAGGCGGGGTACATGAGCGCCGAGCGCCCGGTGATCGCCTGCATCTCACAACCTGGATAAATGTTTCATAAGTCTTTATAAATAAACCACAGATTTGAGCTTTAAACAACTACATTCTCGCCTGAAAAACTCTTAAAACTACATTTCATGATACAAAAACAGTAGTATTATATTTCAAGTCAACTGTATATTAAAAAATGGCGCTTCTTATGTCAGCCTATGCTCTTTATCAGCTGTCAATCAAACTGTCAATCAAAGTTAACTACGCCTTTATTTGGCATACATTTTATATCTAAATACTATCTAAACTAACGAGTTAGAAAAAAAATAACCCCCCTCACAGTTGTCAGGCACTCGGAACCTATCGAAAAATACAATAAAAGTCCATGGGACCAACCTGTAAAAACATGAATTTATGCTGTGAAAACTGACATTTTAACATGGGGTCTATGGACATTTGCTCCCTTTTGGGACCTCGCCCTAGCGGATTTTCGATGTATTGCAGTTTTTCGCACTTCCGGGTAGGCTTCATTTTTCAGATTAGAATGTTGCCCCTTGGAGTAAACGCATCTGCTCTAGTGAGCTCGCGCTGGCTGCGCTGCCGTGCGGATAAATGGTCCGTGTGGCGCACGGTTCAAATGAGATTCGCTTTTGGCGCATAAACATTATCGAACATTTATCGAAACTCTTGTTATCGTTTTATCGAGAAAAATTATATCGCGATAATTATCGTTATTGTTTTATTGCCCAGCCCTACTTCAGGGATGTGTTGTGGTCATGTCTTGGCGCAGGTCCACCATCTGATCTGGATACGGCCTGGATCCAGCTGATTACAGTAAACCTCGGAATAAACAGACAGACTAATATTAGTGTAGATGCCATTGTTCTTACGATGTAACGAGTACATCGGGTGTTATTGGAAGCGTCTCCGGTTCCGGCTGACCTAATCTATGCAGCCTAATAATCATTTAACTGATTTGAATAATAGAAATTGACAATGTGTTATGTGTATGCCAAGTTAAAGAGATGTGTTTTTAGTCTAGATTTGAACTGACAGAGTGTGTCTGCTTCCCAGACAATGTTAGGAAGACTGTTCCAGAATTTTGGTGCTAAATAGGAAAAGGATCTACGGACAGCAGTCGATTTTGATATTCTCTAGGTATTATCAACTGGCCGGAATTTTGAGATCGCAATAGACGTTAATGACTATAATGCGTTAAGAGCTCGGTCAAGTACTGGGAAGCTAAACCATTTAGTGCTTGTAAGTAATCAACAATATTCAGGGCTCCAGACTGCGACCAAATGGTCGCATTTTGCGACCAAAATTTGAGAATGTGCGACTGAATTTTACATCCAGTCGCACATGTGCGACCAGTAATTTTTTTTTTTTTTTACGTTAACGTGGAAGGGGCGCGTCAAAGAATCCGGAATGTGTAGCAGGCCAATGAGTGTGAGAAGAATAGGGAATGGCCACTGTAACTGGCTAATGTGTGGAGGGGGAGGGTCCTAGAGATAAGCGAGCGCGCGTAAGTTAAACGTCTGTGGGAAGGAGACGGAGACAAATATCAATGTCACGGACAGACCTATTTTTTTACAGTCTATGGGACAGACACAGTCGGTCGGATGATGATAAAGGCCTGAACCCACTATTTTCGGGAAGACTGGCTACGAAAATTCAGCTGGTTGAGGTACTGTAAGTAAGGTGACGAACTCCATGAGCTGCGAATGTTGCAGTCGCTACCCCAGAACTGCGGGGAAATAGAAGTTTGCAGGCACTTCGCAGTTTAAACACAAAACGCATCTCAGCCTCAAGCAGAGTATTCCGTGACATGTTATTAAATAAAATGAAAAAAACTGCGCTGCGCTACTCATTTCTACTTCATAGACCGTTTAATAGTTCGAACCAATAATAGACAGCGCAGAGCTTCTCTCGCCAGTCGCGGGCCGATCGCGATCACGCGAAACAGTTACATCGTGGAGATCCAGTGAAGAAATCCATTGAGTTCGCGACAGAATTAATAACATTGCTGCGAGATCCAGTGAGAAACATTCAGATTTGACGCAGAATTCTCTGTTATAAACCATATCAGATCAAACAGCGCTGACGTGGAAACCAGGAGAAACATGTGCCATGAACGAACAAGTTATAGAAGGCTTTAGGTCCACAGATCAGCAACATTCACCATGGATTTAATGTAGTAACACCACTTACTGTAACTATGGTATATTGTGTTTATAACAGTAGCCTACACATCTTTTTCCAGCACTTCAAAACTATAATATCATATTTAAATGTTATTTTTAATGTGTTGACCAAAACATTTTTTGTTCATCCTTTAAAGATTGTCCCTATTTATAAAACTAAAAGTTTCAAGAAGTAGGAAAACTCACACTTATTTAAAAAAAGAAAAGAAAAAAATATTAAATTACTATTGTAAACATAGCTGCAGAGGACGCTTATTGGCTATTTTCACTCCCTAATATCTATTTTGTCACTCATTTTGCTTTTGAATTATTAAGACATTATGAATGATAATAATTAAAGTTAACTTTATCTATACACCTCAAATTAAGCTCAGTGCTTTGTCATCCCACAGTGCTGCCAAATACTTTCTGTACTTAGTGCCGCTGCCCTCAAATGTTAGTCTGGAGCCTGTGATCTTAAAATAAAACTGCACCATACTTTCTGTACGTTAAGGCTATTTATTATCAAAGCATTTGTCAGTAATACAGTTATTTTGGGGGAAAATGTGAATAATTGCATTGTAAGATGATTTAAGGTGCGCCCCTAAATTTTCTGCTTGTGCTCCTAAAATTTTAAGTCAGGGGCTACAGCGCTCCTAATAAAAAAAGTTAGTCTGGAGCCCTGATATTTTGAAATGTATACTTATGTTTAATTGGGAGCCAATGCAGTGTTGACAGAACAGGGCTAATATGGTCATTATTCCTGGTTCTAGCTGCTGCGTTTTGGACCAGCTGTAGTTTAAGTCATTCTCTCCTCTACAATTCTTTCCAAACAGAGCTAAGTCATCTGGTGATTTAAATGTATTGCAGGGTAGCCTGCTAACGATTATTAATGTATACGGGCTCGCAAAATCGCCTGCCCGACGTCCCGGGGCTATTGTGTTTTCCAATCGGGCTACCAAAATGCATAACCGGCCTGCCCGACGGGCTATCTGAAATAGTGTTCGCTTCAGTCTTGCTATAATCAGATCCAGCGCGTTCTTCATCTTCAATCCGCAGCGGCGCCGAGCAGAGCGCACATCAGAAACAGAGAGAACAGGGTGTGTGTCTGTGTGTGTTGTTCATCTGAGTCTCATTGGTCTGTCACTCATTGGTCTGTTGTGCTCGTCAATGTCAGAATATTTGAGATGACCAATCAAATCAAAGTAGGCGGGCTTTATGTTCACAAGAAGCTGCTGCGCGCGAATTTGAGCAGAGCGCCTCTCGACTTCAGTTTACGGTCAAGTGCGAGATAAGATGTAAGTAGCTAAACTAAACATTTCATATTTGACAGCTTTTTTAGGTCATAAATGTGAAACGAATGACAAAAATAATCAGGCAAATGAATATACTTTTGTCGAATTTCTCCATTTTGAACTGAAAATAGGCCTATGTAATGTGACTAATAATTAGTTTACTGTCAATTAGGGCAGGGGTTTTCAAACTGTGGGTCGCAGATTGGGAAGAGGTGGGTCGCGCAGTCACTATTGGCTGCAGCTAAATTTACGTTTCATGAATGACACACACACAAACATTTTGCACGATGTACCAACGTTAAATAGAAATCGCTATGAGATCGCATTACACAGGAGAATTCAAATGTCACGAAAGGCGCTGCGTTTCCCAAAAGCATCGTAGGCCTATGCCTAAGTAGATCATAAAACCGTTGCCACTTACGATCAGCTTAGCTCCCGATGCTTTTGGGAAACGCAGCGGAGACCTAAATCAGCCTTTCGTGACATTTGAATTATCCGGTGTAATGCGATCTCATGCAGAATGCAGAGCAGTGATTGGAGTAAACGAGTTTCTTCTTGTTAATAATGCGCACATAACCGCTTAATGAACCGCGCCAACATGTCGCAAGCGCGCGCTTCATGAAACAAATCGCACCGATTTCTCTGTCGTCTGTTCAACACAGCACTGTTGTCTTCCAGAGATATGGTCGTCGTAAGAGTGCGTTGTTTGCGTTCCCTTGGATGCATTTTGCTACAACGCAAAAAATATACCCTATAGCCTATATAAAAAGTATTTCACATGTACACACACGAGCACGAAAGCGTTTTCTGCGCTGAACAACGCAATGCGTTTAACAACACTCGCAGCATAAATATTAGTATTGAAATTCTAGGTCCTGGGCCTACTGTCAAATAAAATGATTAGTCTATTATTTTTTTATATTCTGATTTTTGTCATATAAACCTTTGGTTATGATTAAGCTTACTTTTAAAATCTTTTTTCATTTCTTTAAATTTGTTCTGCCATGTCTGGTAAATCAGTTGAGGCAGCAGACAAAAACTACTCAGTATTCTTCACATTATTTCAACAGCCATTAGGCTGTTAGGCTCTCAATTTTTGATAATGTGCCAAAAGTTTGTATTGCAATTAAACTTGTCATTCATACTATAACAAGAAAAAAAAAACTGCTCCAAAGAGAACTAACGCCTCCCACCCCATGCTTTAAAATTATTTTATATTTTGGTGGGTCTTGAGAGAGATTATTCTTGTCTAGGTGGGTCCGGGAATGGAAAAGTTTGGGAACCCCTGAATTAGGGGACATTAGCATTAACAAAGCCGTTTTCATCATAGGCACAAGATTAATAATGAATGTGTACATGTTGAGAATTAATATACAATTTGTAGCCTTCAGTAAATTAAAAAAGTTCAGCTTTAGGAGGGGAAGAGACAGGGCAAGATGAGGAGACTGAGAGAAAAAGAGAGAGTGATGGATAAGAAGTGAGAGCAGGATATCATCTACTGCCTGCTGACATGGTTTTAAAGCTATTTCTTATCCTTTTTTGGCCTTCAAACGTTTTGAAATGGACATATCAGAGAAATAAAAAATTTGAACCCCCTAATAACCTTAAATGTAGGACCTCTTTGATTATAAAGCCCTCTCTGCGGCCCTGTATTAGGAATAAGATCAATAATGAATGTGTGATTGTGTACATATTGTGGATGAATTTAATAAACTTAGTTAGGCTACCTAGCTTTCCTAGTAGCTTTCAGTAAATTAATGCATCTGAGAAAATGATTCATAAATCAACCTATCAGTTAACCCTTCGTTTACTTTCTTCACTGACAGACAAAAATGAAAAGCTCATATCAGTCAAAGCTCAGCTTTAGGAGAAGAGATAGAGCAAGAGAAAAACAAAGAGAAAAAGAGTGTGATGCTGATGAGAAAAAAAAAAATCAGCTGCCCACTTACATGATTTTAAAGCTATTGTTATCCAATTTTTTTGGCCTTCAAAACATCTTAAAATGCACATATGTAGATCAGAGAAATCAAAATTTTCTCGGGGGTGCCCCCGAAGCCCCCTAACTAACCTACCTCACATTCAGGATCTCAGTGATGAAAAAACCCTGCCATCTGTACGTTAATTAAACAAGTTAATAGTGAGTATTAGACACTAAACTAAAGAGTTGCTCAGCCCCCAATGAGAGTATGATAATAAAAAATAAAAAAAAGTAACTTTTTAGTTTTAGATATTTGTGTTTTGAAAAAGTTTTTGATTCATTGTTTTGACTCTTGGTATTTTTAACTTTTGTTTAATATAAAGGGTTTATATATACCTAAAGCATGCATGTTTGTAAAACTAACAAAAACAAATGTGCCCAAGAACTGATTTTACTCTGTGTTCACACTTGTAGTTCGGTTCTCTTGGTTTTTTTGGTCTGGACCAAAAAAGAAAATGATACGTTGTCCTGATTCGCTTAGTGTTCACTCTGTCAATTTTAAGACCGAACCTAAAGATACAAAAAAATTACAATTAAATGTCAATTGAATGTGCATTTATTTCCATTCAGAATGAGAGAATTATGTGAGAGTGAAGGACTGCTGGTAAAGCAGATTGAGGGAGGTGTGAGATGCAAGTGGATCTGAAGCTTGAGACATTACAGGTGCAGGCAGCACACCTGAACTGATATCCCATTACATTACTTTCTTACATCATTTCCTCTACATTATTTGAGGTAGCATTTCTGAAGTGCAATCAGTAGAGCAGATTGCGGGGATCTTGCATCTTTGTCACCTTTTTCACCCCTGGTGAGTTTGCATTTCAACCAAACCTGCCAAAAGTGTGAACACACCCTCAAATGCAGTATTGAATGAATTACGTCAGCACTGCATTATTTGTGCAATTTTAAGTGATCAGTCTGTTTTTTTTTTTGTTTTTTTTTTCTGCTTTTAGGTGCCCCCGTCACATGCTGAAGCGAGGGCTTTTTGTTTTAGGCAGTAAAAGTAAAAAGAGGACTTGATGGTCAGATGCCACCATGAGGAGAGCTGTCAAACTGTGGCTTTTTCAACCCAGGTAAACATTAGACATGATCATATTAAAATGTCTTCCTTACCTGTAAACAATTAAAACATGTTTAACATTCACCTAAAAATGTAATTTCACAAATTTTAACCCTGACCCTGATTTTTACTGACCCTTTTTTACCTTAGCAAAAGGCTGCTTATTCTTCTTCTGAGCTTGGCAGTGATTTCACTGGGAATTTTAAAACTGCCTCTCTTTTACACGGACCCAAAGCCTGTTGAAGTGCCAGTAGACCCCATCTACCAAGAGGTATATATTTTTTTCATTTTACATCAGATTCAGGAAGTATCTACACCATTTCTGTGGTCCACCCAAATCAATTTAGCTTCGATGGGCTTAATCAAATCAAAACCTTTTCAATTCAAAATGATGAATCTAAATGCATAAATTTGTAATGTATTTGTACATTTTTTCTTTGGAGAATTTTGTGGTGTTGATTCACAATTATAAATGGAGTAGTCTGGTTTGCATTTGTGTTGCCAGATTTGGCTGCTGCCGCAGAAAAGTTTATTACGGTCTGTATTAAACTTCTCAGAAATGCTCTTGGAAGGGATAGTTCACCCAAAAATGAAAATTGTCATTAATTACTCACCCTCATGTCGTTCCAAACCCGTAAAACTTTCGTTCATCTTCGGAGCACAAATGAAAATGTTTTTGATGAAATCTTAAAGATTTCTGTCCCTCCATTGACCGCTACACAACTACCAGTTTGATCTTTGATCTTCCGCAAGAGATTTGTTCTCACGCATCAAGCAGGTTCGGCTGGTCTTCTGTTTATGTTCACTGATCGATATTTATATGTGACCTTGGACCACAAAACCAGTCACATGGGTAAATTTTTTGCAATTGAGATTTGTACATCACCTGAAAGCTGAATAAATAAACTTTCCATTGATGTGTGGTTTGTTAGGATAGGACAGTATTTGGTGAGATACAACTATTTGAAAATATAGAATCTGAGGATGCAAAAAAATGTAAATATTGAGAAAATCACCTTTAAAGTTTGTTTGCGATTTTGCTGCATTCACTCACAAAAACAAATGTTTTAGACATTTACGGTAACCTGGAAATCCAGACCTAAATCTTAAAGATTAATGGTCTGGCGTCGACTAATGAAAATCGGCCAGCTCGAGGGGCGGCACCAAGCATGCATTTGAAAATCTCACTGCACGCAATTGGATAACACTAGACCAATCACAACAATAAAACCCATACGCTTAGCTACCAGCGGAGCTAACTGGTAGATTATACTCTTACCGTATCCTGTCGGCAAAAACGTCCTTCTTGCAAAGGAACGATTCGAGTGACTTCGACGTCACAGCGCTGTCGTCATTTGTTTAGCTCGCCTCTGGCCCGCCTATATCAGATAACCCGATGTGATTGGTGCAGCTCAGATCGAGGGGCATATTTAATGAGCATCATTACTCGACACCAGAGTAACTCGCTGAGCAAATTCAACTTGTGCTCTCGCGAGAACTCTGGATTACCAGGGTACATTTACGGTAGGAAATTTACAAAATATCTTCATGGAACATGATCTTTTTTGAGCATGTTTGAGTTTATTATCATTTTTTTTAAATTACTTTAATCTTTGATTAATCTGGATCCTGGATGCAGTGTGTAAATTTTAGCGGCATCTTGCGGTGAGGTTGCGAATTGCAACCAACAGAAGTTACGGTGGCCGACAGGAAGTGATGTCGTCGACTGAGACCGCAGAGAGTAGCCAGTAAAGCAATGAGGTTTCTTTACAAAGATAAATTAAGAAATTATAATTATTTAATTATTCAGTAAATCGATATGTTATTGCGAGTTTTATTTATTACTTGTTCATCATTGTGTCAGTGTTTTATTCGCTGACTTTAGCTAGCTTCTTTGCATGAAGAACAACATAGTGACGAAACACGCTCTGTAGAGCAGTTTGTCCATTTAGGGCTACTGTAGAAACATGGTGGCCTAAATGGCAATTTCAATGTAAGGCCATTTACATTAGCTACAAAACAAGATATTTTGAAGAATGTCAGTAACCAAAGAGTTGATGGGCCCCATTGACTTCCATAGTAGGAAAACAAATACTATGGAAATCAATGGGGTGCATCAACTATTTGGTTACTGACATTCTTCAAAATATCATCTTTTGTGTTCAGCAGAGGAAAGAAATTCATACAGGTTAGAAACAACTTGAGTGGTGGTGAGTAAATGATGAGAGAATTTTCATTTTGTAAGTGAGCTATTCCTTTAAGGACTGTTTTTCACTTACAGCGCATCCATTCCCATGTCAAAGAGATACTGGCCAGAGAATGCAGACCTTCTTTTGCCCGACAGAGAATGGAAGCTGAACATTACAGCTCCACACGGGTGGTAGAGCCCTTTTTGGACAAGAACACTCAGTTAAATGAACAAATATTCCAGTATCCCCCACCATTTGGTTTCATGAATATGAAGAACAAGCTAAAGGAAATCTTGAACCTCCTACCAGCCTCTTCTGAATCGAGACATGGAGTGCGAGATTGTCATCGATGTGTAGTGATTGGAAATGGAGGGATAATGAAAGGATTAGGACTTGGACCTCTTCTTAATCAGTTCGATGTCATCATCAGGTGAGAGCCTGCTCCTATTAATTTGTGTGATTTTAGCTAAAGGACCTCTAGGGCTGGACGATATAGTTAAACTTTTGATAATGTTATATTAATAATGGTTATATATATATATATATATATACACAATTTAATATGACTTTAATATGAATATGACTTTTTTTATATAACTAGCAAATAAAAATATAGAATTTTGTGCATTCAATTATCTTGAACTCTGTCATTGAAACTAACATGTATAAACCTTAATTAAGTGAGAAACATAAATTCATCCTTATATAGAGAGTAGGGGGATAGCCATTTGTAGTGGTGTCCGAAACCATAGTGGGCATTATCGAGTGCACTCATTCAATCCCATAATGCACCACAATAACGAGTGTACAACTGATGTACGCTCAACAGCTAGAGAATACCCATAATGCACTGTGAGGGTCACGCAGAATGAATCCCTGCGTCTGACCAGATGGTGTCGCCTGCAGCTGAATCAATCATCCATACATTTTCCAAACTGCTGGTCTAATGTGGGTACAACATAATATCATACAGCTATAATTACCTGATTATTGAACAGTTTAATTAAGGTTTAATTAAGGCTAGTTTCCATGGCAGAGTTCAAAATAAATCTTTTCATCACTACTGGAGCTGCCAGTTCGCTAAGCACAAACTATGCAAAAGCTGCTGCTCTTCCGGCGCACTCAGTGTCCGAATTCACTCACTTGTTTTCATTCACTCCTTCGAGTGAACTATATTAGTGGAGTAAAGTAGGGAATTGTGATTGAGGGTATAGGGGGCAATTTCGAACACTGCCCAGTTGTACAATCGTTATTGCAGTGCATTGTGGGATTGAATGAGTGTGCTCTAACGTCCACTATGGTTTCGGACACCACTACAATTGGCTGTCCCCTCAAAAAGTTACCCTGTTCAAGGGTATACAGGCGAGATCGGCGTCGTTTACGGTTGGATCTACGACGCTATCTGATCGTCTTCGAACCTCCGACTTAATGCTTTAATCACGGCCAGAGGATCTCAGATTAATTTCAGATTTCACCAGCAAAAAGAATACAACAGTTTTTATTGAAAAGGAGCATGGCAAAGTGACATGATACATTACACATAATTTCCCTAAAATTTGATTGGTTCTTCATATACAAACCCTTCTGGTACTAGGGAGAAGCAAACTCTGTTTTCTTGATTGCTTCACTTTGTTACTCAAAGTCACGAGTTTATAAATCTAGACATAGGCTTCCTGTAGTTTCATTTCCCCTTTTGCTATATCCGGACATGATTCAGACACAGAGTACATTTTGTTCAAATATTAGAATGTTAGGCCTAAAGAAGTAAGGTTAGATATTAGAATAATGATTAGTTTAAAGTACAGTTTACTATTTTATTTCTTAAAAAAATCCATCACAGGAACTCAAGATATTTTCACGTTTTATTCTATGATAACCTTTAAAATACATCAGTAATACCCTTCTTGTGATTTTATTTTATTTTTGAAAATCCTGTAGCTCAATTTTCTTTTGAAGCAGTTCTGTATAATTTTTTAAAACGTATGTTTCTAATACGTAAATATACAAGGCAGTTCAAGTGTGCATCAAGTTAATTTTGAAGAAACCACTTGCGAATAGTCTTGATCTACACCAGGGGTGGGCAAACTTTTTGGCTCAAGGGCCACACTGGGTTTTAAAATTTGACAGAGGGCCGGCCCAGTAGCAGATTATGAAACACGATCTCATGAAAGTGCGTATCTGTACCACGAATTTTATTTCTCGTGCCATTTATATGCCAAAAATGTTTTTTGCGTGCATATGCTACGCACTGTAAACCCCTAGGATTAGGGCTGCGGAGTGCTTGCCTATCACACGCCGTAAAGTGCGTAACATATGCACGCGAAAACTGCGTATCATAAGCACTACAAATACAATACGTGGTATTCGCACTTTCATGAGATCGGGCTGAGCAAATACGTTGTGGCAACGTCTGCGCGAAATTCACCAACTGAGAGACGACATTCTGACAATACATTATTTATTCTAGATATCCCCCATTTAGCATGTTATGTTTTGAGGTTAATTTTTAATTAGTCAGATGTTAGATAATTATAGCCTATACTTTTTAAATATTGTTTATCCTTATTATTATTTAATGGGCCTAACAGTAAATTAGAAACAAAACACCTGCAAGTGTACACTTAGAAAAGTAAAAATGACAGAAGGTTACGTTAATTCAACTTTATTAAAACTGCATATGGCATCAATTTGCACTTCCAAAAGTCATACATTTGTGGAAAAAAACGAAATAAACGAATGTATAAATTTATTTTATGTATAATAAAATAAAACATAAAAAGCAAAGGCAGATCAGAACATTTAATGAACAAAACCGGGTTCTGTACATGGCAGACAGGGGAGCGTAGTCGAAAGCCGGGCGATAAAGAGCAGGCGATAAAAAACGGAATCAGTCAGGATACATCCACAAATCCAGAGGAGCAAAGAAACTAAATAGCAGACAAATCAAAGGAAAAACTAAACAGGTGTGCAAGCGGTTACCAAACATGTTTTTCTCCGTAAGTTTCCAAAAAAGGAAAAAACATTAACGTGCAACAAGTCTATGCGCTTATGTCGCTGTCTGTTTGGTTTCCATGGTGACGCGTCATTGCTTGTTACGTGACACCGCAGCCACAACAGCGCTGAATGAATGATGATCTGCTTTTATGTCATTTTTCCTTTTTTACATTTGTTAGCTATGGCATGAAATATCTGATATTCTGATTGTCAAATATATGCAACGCAATATATATGTATATATATATATATATATATATATATATATATATATATATATAACACAAAGTATTGCAAGAAAAAGGCAAAATGAACACGATTATAAGACAATTTTTTAAATACTCGACGGGCCGGACTAAACAGCCTAACGGGCCGTATGTGGCCCGCGGGCCGTAGTTTGCCCACCACTGATCTACACTGTCAGCGTTCTCGTTCATAATGCAACATGTTTGACCTGAAAGACAGCGGCAGCAGTAATAATGCCTGCCACTCTTGCTCTGTCTGCACAGCACACGTGAACGCGATAGGGAACACATTTCATTCGGTCCTACGCCTTTTATAGACAATATATATTTATAAAAAAACTAAGTGACTAATTAACATAGTGATTGCTATCAGGATATGAGGAGACTTTCAACCAGCATAACAAAAGTGTTTCTGTAGAGAATCACCTATTGCACCTTTAAAATGAAACTGGCTTGTGTTATTGTGTAGGGGCTGTTTCATAACGAAAATAACCCCATAGCACCATCTAGCGTCCAAGTTATTATAATGTTATTATTTATTATAATATATCATATATAATAACTATTATATTGTTAGAATATATTGTTTGCATTGTATAGAATCATGATAATATCGTATCATTGTGCCTTTGGTGATTCCCACTCCGAGTAGCCATTGCAAGCGGCTTCATGTGCATTTTTTTGTATTACTTAGGTTTTAGGTCCTATTACTGAGTTTCGCACTTTCCAAATGTTTGATTGTAAATTTTTAAAAGAGCAGAGGAACTTTTCTATGCAGACTGAACAATGCTCCTGTCCAAGATTTCAGTGCAGATGTTGGGAACCGCACCTCCATCAGGATGAGTTACCCTGAAAGCTGCCCTAAGGTTTGGGAAGACATGGATTCAGAGCTCAAATATGTGGCTGTGATCTATAAGTCTGTGGACTTCCACTGGCTTCGTGCGATGATCACCAAGACATCCATTGTGAGTACTTGTTTAGATTATTGCCTTTTAAAGTCTTGCTCAATACAGTCTGAACATCAAGTTTGAACTTTTCAGTCGCTGTGGGACTGGCTGTTTTTCTGGCAGAATGTGCCAGTGAGTGTTCCAATCAAGACCTCCCAGTTCCGTCTCCTGAATCCGGAGGTTATTAGGGAGACGTCCTCGGATCTACTTCACTATCCCAATGCTAAAGAACGGCTCTGGGGCTGGGACCAGGTGAGTTCCTTTTCACTTGTTTTATTGGAGAAAAAAATTGATATAGATTTGAATCGAAAAGATTTTTAATGTTTATAAAAGAAGTATTTTCTGCTCACCAAGGCTGCATTTATTTGATTAAAAACAACAAAAACAGTAATATTGTTAATTATTATGACAATTTAAAATGACTGTTTTCTATTTTAACCTGTTAACCGTTGCCAGTGCGCCCGCGCACTGAAAGTTTCAGATTTAATGTTATACCTTGACAAACTATACATCATTAAAAAGATATAAGACTCAAGTTTCAGTATTTGACCACTATTGTATTCTGAGAAACTTATAGCGACAGTTATTTCTTAATTTGTGTCAGGAGTTATGAAATGAAAAATTAGTCGATACCTTTAATATGAATTATGAGCATCAGCCGCTTTCATTCAGAAAAAAACTCTGTGCTGTCGTCATGACAGCGCTTGACAAAACAACGTCCCTCAGGGCTTTTAGCTCAAAAATGTGCAGATTTGGAGAAATATTGATAGATTCTCATAGGTTTATATCCGATTTCTATAGACAGGAATAATATTTATTGAATTTATACCCAAATGCGTCGATGTAATCATTATGAGCGATGGATACTGTGATGTATTGTGTTTTCAATCCATACCAATAGCCTGAGGGCGCCCTATGCACAATAATAGTCCATATATGGAACACATGAAGAAGAGCCATTATCATGTGACATTCCAGGAAGCCACGAACACACACACACAGCTAACTGAGATCGCTGTAATATGCATAAAGATGTTTTGAAGACAATAAACACGTTTGCAATGATATTTGATTTTCCTGTGTTCTTCAAACCATGTCAGGTATTTTCATAATAATAGATTATATTTATAATGTAATGCTAATCTATATAGCAGGGGTCGGCAAGTAACTTTGGCCGCGGGCCAATATTTTTTTTAGCCAGTAGGTGGCGGGCCAGCTACACAGAGTAGGCCTATGGATACAAATTAAATACTCTTATATAGGCCTATAATCGCAGAATATGATGGGTCCGTCACCGTCCGTGGATCATTCGTTCAATCGTTTTTTCAAATTAAAACCAAAAATAAAAAGATGAAAAATGACTTGTTTTTCCATTATTTATTTCCTGAACTAAAATGAAAAAACGAATAACGACGTGTTTTCTGATTTTCTGATTGTGCTCAGATCAAAAATAGAAAAAATTAATTACTGGATTAGACAAATTTTCATTTTGATTTTTGATTTTGAATTTAACACCTTAGGCATATATCAAGGAAATCATTTTAAACAGATCAAGTACTATTGTGGTAACAGAACAGATTATGCCTCATTCGCTTACAGTCTGACTTTTGAACTTTATTCCTTTTTTTTATTATTATTTATTCGGGACACACACATACACACCTACGGTTTAATGAGGTCTGTCAATATAAATATTAGGCTATTTTAACATTGTAGGCCTACTGTCAGCAGAGAAAAAAATGCCACAGAAAAAAATTATGAAATATAAATAACATAAATTAAATAGGACAAAGCCTATCGCTCAAATTTCTAAACATAAACGAAAATCATGTTGCCCTACTGACAAATGAAGTATACTATTTTCTGCCGAACTATTTCAAACATCCTTGCAAAAAAAGAATGTTGTTGACTGACAATGGTTTCAGTACCAAACAGCTCCTCAGAGCTATAGGTGTAGGGTAGACTGTGTACAGTTGAGACACTTTTTGAGTTTTGATTTTTCACACAAAAATACATACTGAAAAGAATTGAATTTTCACATAAAATGCCACATGACATTACATTAGCTTGTAGACTAATATATTATCAATCAATAATACCCATAAGTAGTTTATATTTTCCACAATTAGCGAATAAAAATAAGGTGCTTTTTGTGTCAACTCTGTCTCAACTGTACCTATGTACGGGACAGTTGAGACAGTACTATGGTACAGTTGAGACACCCATTTTTAATGAGGGAAATGTAACTAAATGTTCATTGCAAATATAATAAATAAAGACAAATGAAGAAAATAACAATTGGGCAACATGTCTGTTTATTCATCCTTTCTAAATTCATTAATTTGATGTAAATTAGCACTGTTAAAATTTATAAAACATGAACAAGATATTTAACAATATTCATTAATAATATACAGTTTAAATATAATAAATATGAAATTGTATTTTTAATTGCATCCTATGCTGGCCAATTATGACGCTTAACCTGTTATCATAACACTGAACAAATAAACAGCGTGTTTTGTAATATAACTCTATTGGGGTACGGTTGAGACACTTGTGTCTCAACTATCCCCCGCTGGCCACTTCTCACATTTCTCTAGATTTTGCATTGAGCTTGCATGACCCAATACTATGAAATATGCCAATTTTTAGGGCACAGAATAACGTTTGTAATGGTACCAGTTACGTTTAACAGTCACATAAGGATAATAAGTTATTCATAGTTGAGTGCGCAAAAAACGATGCAAGCCTTCCCTTAGAAAAAAAACTTTTGCAGATATCTTCTGATCGGAGACGCGTCCAGTCTTCAGATTTTGCAGGATAAAAGAGGACACTAATACGCATGTGCACAGCAAAAATCACAAATTGTGCATGCTGCGCGCGCAAGTTATTTAAGGTGTCTCAACTGTACACATGTCTCAACTGTACACAGTCTACCCTACAGGTGGTCAGAATGAAGTGCGGATACGCTGTCAAAAGATGTCGGGATGGGCTATTGTCAGTCAGACCACCCGCTCCGTCCAAAGTAGGCCTACATCAGAGTTCTGACCGCTACCGTCTTTTGACGCGCGAATGGACACAAAGTGGTCAAGCGTGAACTAGACGCGGCAGGCGCGAATTTGCATCGCTATCGCGTCCGGTTTGAACGTACAGTTATACTTTAAAATGTAATCCCGCGCCGCATGATTCCCTATGTGCGTTTCACACAGTATGCGGCGGTGAAATCGCCGCGCGACTACGGCTTTTCTCAAGTATTGGAAGAGTTTTGTGCAGCATTTAGGACTTCCAAAATAATCCGGCGGGCCAGAAAATATTGCTGGCGGGCCACTTTTGGCCCGCGGGCCGCCAGTTGCCGTTCCCTGCTATATAGACTTTATCATCGTGCAGAATTCTATAAAATAATATATTTTCTGTCAGATTTTTTTATCTGAAGCCAAATTAGATCACAGAAGATTATTTAAAACACTCGACTTGCGTTATAAAGTAAGTTTGGAGCACAAACATGGTTTTAATCTCATAAATTGTCGTGTATTGATGGTGTGCTAAGCTAACATGCTAGCTAGCTCTGGGTGCACCTGTCACATAGCCGTTATTCTTTTATGATTTTTTTCTAAATAGGAATGCTGACTGAAATGTTTATTTATTCCAGAAGGGCATTTGATACGGTTAGATACAGTGAGAACTTTGATAAAAGAAATTAGGGATTGAAACCCTATGAATAGCCTGTGAATAGCCAGTCGTTAGTAGCTATAATGCAGACAAAAGAAATGCATATTTAGAGCCATAACCAGGCTGGAGAGGTGTGAATGTGTGCAGGAGAGACTGAGACTGAATGGGGCTCGTTTGCACCACAAAACAATAGAGACAAAAGACTACTCAAAAGATGACTAAACATCAGTAGCATTTTAGAGTCTAATCAAAATAAAGTCATGACATGATCTTGAAAAACATTTAACTAAATACAGAGTTTTAGACTTATTATCTTCAGATTTTAAACATAAAATGTTTATACATGTGGCTTTAGCTGCAGTGCATTTCTAGATTGCTACAGTGCCAACTTCAATTATATTTTCATGAAAATGTTTCATAAAAATAAATTTCTAATAACTTTACAAAACTTTGAAGCTATTTATAACTATTTTTTTTTCATTATGACAATAATTAATTCTACATTTACAATAAACTGCCAGGTGTCAGCTTTCAAATGAGATCATACTTGTGTTTTTAGTGCAAAGGGATCATGAACTGTATCTGTTTCAGTTTGGTTATGTCATTTCTGGGGATTTTTCAAAAGTGGGGTTACAGCTTAACAGGTTAATATATTAATATATTATATATTATATTTTATTATATTATATTTAATAATGTAATTTATTCCTGTATTAAGCTGAATATATATAATTATAATTAATTATTAATTATATAAATATTATTATTATTATCAATGTTGAAAACAGTGGTGTAATTTTTTTTTTTTCAGGATTCTTTGATAAATAGAACCTTCAAAAGAACAGCATTTATTTGAAATAGAATATTTTGTAACATTATAAAAGTCTTTACTGTAACTTTTGATCAATTTAATTCATCCTTGATGAATAAAAGTATTGATTTCTTTTATTTCTTTCACAAAAAAAATAAAATGCAAATTTTTACTGACCCCAAACTTTTGAACTGTAGTGTTTAATGTTACAAAAGCTTTCTATTTCAGATAAATGCTTTTGAACTTTCTATTCATCAAAGAATCCTGAAATAAAAATGTAAATAACTGTTTTCAACATTGATAATAAAGAGAAATGTTTCTTGAGCATCATATTAGAATAATTTCTGAAGGATCATGTGACACTGAAGACTGGAGTAATGATGCTGAAAATTCAGCTTTGATCACAGGAATAAATTACACTTTACCATATATTCATATAGGAAACAGCTGTTTTAAATTGTAATTATATTTCACACAATATTACTGTTTATTTATCAAATAAATGCAGCCTTGGTGAGCAGAAGAGACTTATTTTAAAAACATTAAAAATCTTACCGATCCAAAACTTTTGACTGGTAATGTATATTTTATATATATATATTTATATATTTTTATTTTTTTATTTTTTTATGTTCCCTCTCTAGAATGTCCCTACTTTAGGAGTCTCTGCTCTCAACCTGGCAACGTACTTATGTGATGAGGTGAGCTTAGCAGGCTTTGGCTATAATCTCAGCCAGAAAGAGTTTCCTCTTCATTACTATGATGACAGACTCATGACATCCATGTTAAAGGAAGCCATGCACAATGTACAGACCGAGACTGTTTTTCTTAAACGCCTGGTAACTTCAGGCAGTATTACTGACCTCACAGGTGGGATACACTGCAGCTTCTGTTCAAGCTAAATGTCTTCTCTACCACCAAACACCTTAGCGGGCCAAGCTTTCACAGCAGCGCATGCGTGTAAGAATTCATGCAAGTGGAGGAATAACTTGTAAACTCTTATCAATGGAAAAAAACTACTAATGAAGTGCTGCTGAGTGTTTTAGGAACCTTAAAACTGTGAGACTATTTTAGGTGAAACTTTTAATTTCCATTTTTAGTCTTTTGTTTTAAAAAAGATGCATTGCCAAAATGCAACATTTTGTTGTTAATTTAAAGCAGTTTGTTTGTTAACCAAAGTTGTTGTTGTTTTTTTGGTCTGATTGTTTAAAATTTGTCATTTACAATAGGCCTACAGTTGTTTACATCATTATGCATGTAATAATTTGTCACTGCAATAACTGTACTCTTCCAACAGATGGAGCAGTTGTAAAAAATAAAATACACATAACAGCCAAGTAAATGTCTAGCCTAGTAAAGAGAAACTACATTCATCTTTGCTATATACCTCATGTGAGGTCACAAAAAGTCACCAGACTACATGTGACAAGTGAGAAATATTGATTTCTGAAAATTCTTGATTGCTGAAATCCCGTTTCGGTAACACTTTATAATAACTGCACGCTATTAATCATAAGTTAAGCATTGGTAAACAGTAAATTCTTCATTTATAAAGCATTAATAGACATTACTAAGCACTTTATAAATACAGTTATAAATGCTTTGTTCTTGATTTATAAGCATATCTATAATGTGTTTAATAATTGTGTTTTCATACTTTATTAATGAACAATTTATCATTTCTAAATGAAGTATTGCATTATTTACAAACCAGTTATTTAGGAGTTGTCAGTGGTTCATAAGATCACTTAGAAAGTGTAAGTAAATGATTAATAAACTGTTTAAATACATATTATTATTCAGACATATAGTAATAGTTACTTAGTGTGTTAATAAATGCTTTATTAACATGTATTTCTACTGTAATTCAGGGCTAATTCAGGTATAAAGCAGTTAGTAGTGGTCAGTTAGCTATTCTTGTGAGCTTATCTAAAGTGAGGACTAGTTATGCCTTGTAAAGCATTTATAAAGGATATTTAAAGGCTGTTAAATATTTCTCTGTTCTGTATCACTGTGTTGTGTTTGTTTCCTTTTTCTGTTTAGAAGATAAATGAGCCTTTAACTCTCCTTTATAAATGATTTACAAAGCATAACTAGTCCTCACTTTAGATGAGCTCACAAGAATAGTTAACTGACCACTACTAAATGCTTTATAACTACCTGAATTTACTACATTTACTTACACTTTCTAAGTGATCTTATTAACCAATGACAACACCTAGTTTGTAAATAATGGTAAATAATGTAACTGGTTTGTAAATAATGCTATACTTCATTTAGAAATGATATATTGATCATTAATAAAGTATGAAAATACAATTATTAAACACATTATAGATATGCTTATAAATCAAGAATAAAGCATTTATAGCTGTATTTATAAACTGCTTATTAATGTCTATTAATGCTTTATAAATGATGAATTAACTGTTTAGTAATGCTTAACTAATGATTAATAGCATGTCGTTATTATAAAGTGTTACCCTTGTTTCGAATGCACTAGTTTTAGTTTTGGCTCCTGCCACTATTTTAAGGAACTGAAATGAGCAGAAAGAATAGCTCTAAAGACTGCATTAGTTGACAAGCATGGTTTTTAGTCTTCCTGCAAGTATTGGTCTTTTAGTGGTATTATAATAATAGTAATAATTAAACACATTCACTATCATTTATATGTGGCTTTTTCTTTGACATGAATGAATGAATGAATGAGGCATTCATTAACGTCTCATCCAAAGGACGGTGAATGAGGGTGCTGGATAAGCTACAAATGAGGGATCTTTCTCTCAAACTAGAGACCCTGATGTGCATGTTATTTTGTTGTGCATCTGGTTAGCGTTTTCTTTCAAGACTGCATTTCCAAACATTCCTTTTGCCATTAGTTGTAATAATCAGTGAGATTTTCATATGCAAAAGCAGGAAGGTTTCTTCAAGTGTTTTGGAGACGTTGCCACAGTTCCTCTGGATTTAGTCTGTCTCAGTTTTTTCAGTTTCTTCATGTAATCGCAGACATGATGATGAGATAGACATGATAGACATCTATGATGGTGAGTTCAGAACATACCGGCCGTTGTCAGACTCCTTCTGCATACAAAAATCTCACTGGATTATAACGATTAATGGCAAAAGGAATGCAAACTGATATTTCCTACTCAGACTACAGCAACAAAATTATAATAACTGGCTTAAAACCTTTTTTTTTGGTGAAATTAATAATGTGTCTTAAGACTTTTGCACAGTACTGTATATATAGAGTGACTTCTCTATATATCAAGTCAAAATCCATATTAGGACATAAGACACATTGTTAGTTCTTCTCTCATGTTGCTTGCAATGATTGATATGAATTATGTCTTCTTTTTCATGCTGTATACATAAATTATTGCAATAAATACAAAATAAAATAAAAAAATATTTTGATTTATTCATTTGTATTGAAGGTAGCTAGAGGTAGCCTGTGGGGGAAGACAAAAGGGTATGATGTTGTGCACTGTGCATTTTGGATAATCTGTTGAGGCATAATCCACTGTTGTGAGACATCAAATACTGTTTCTGGGTCTGTTTCAAGAGAGAATACTCTCATAGCAGCAGTTTATGAGCATTGTATTTATAGCTCATATTTAAGCTAAGCTTTTAAAAATGACTGAGATTTGGGTATAAAGATGCATGTTTCAGTAGTACTACAGCTCACCACAAGCACATTTCTCCAATATGCCATCAGAAGGTTTCATTTTGATGCATCTGTTTATTTCCTTGCCTAGACAGCAACTTTTGCAAGTAGGTTATGAATGGGTGTGAGAGGTCAGTTAAACTACTCTCCCTCTCATAGAAAATGGCTAGCGATAATGGCCATATTCTTTTTCTCCATTTAAATAATTTGTTTGTTGAAAACTGGTTTTAACAACATGGCCAGCTCACACCCTAACCGGGATGGGAAAAATCCTGAAGCTCAGTATGTGTATGCGCCTGCATGACTGGGTTCAGTGATCTTGCGTATATAGAAAAAGAGGGGGCCAAGCATTGACCCCTGAGCTACCCCAGCTGATGCGAGTTACACACCCTTTAGGACGGGCTCGAGCCCAGGTTTAGCATGAGGATGGACGTCTCATAATGCAGCTCTCACCAAATGCTGGAGACAGATTTGGAAATGTCGCACTTTTTAGAAACTCTGTGGTAACAGTATGAAGTAAAACACGTATCTGTGATTGTGTTAACGTGTTGGTCTTACTATGAAAGACATTTATAATAAAATTATTACAAATAATTTTTAAACTTTAAGCTGCAATGTAAATCATTTAATGAAACCAAAACGGCTGTGATTGTTATAATTATGGTATAATTGTACTTTGATGTTTAGAGAGGCAAATCTGCAAAGAGGGGGGAAAAGACATCTTGTCAAATTGTTCTGTAGTCTTATAAAAGTCACCAATTTTTCGGTTTCAGCAACATATTTAGATTGATGCTCATCTGAGATGAAACCTCAGGTGCAGAATATGTTCAGTGAAAATAACCTATACTACAGTCTCTTAATGTTGTCAGTTGAATGAAAGAAGTGACATTTTCGAACAATGTGAAATTTTGACATGGTGGACAGAAGCATTGAGAGAGGAAAGAAAGTATCTATTTACGTGAACTCCGAATAGGGAAAGCATACAACAAAGTTGCTTAAATTATGAAAAAATCGCAGTTTCAGCTGATGCCTTTAAATAAAAGTGGCTCTATATTTTACCTCTCATTTCTCCTTGTACATGAGACAACATCTGTAATATTCTGACCCCGCTTCCCCATGTTATTTCCAATCATTTTAACAGTCATTTCAGATATTTAATTTCCACCAAAAGATCAATTTAAAGGTCAATAAAACTTAGCGAACAAGAAAATTATAATAAAAGTGACTAGTAGGTTTGGTCTTGACAGACTAGATTTGCTTATGCAGTTGCTGAGCAAGTAAAAAGACTTGCTAGGCTGCATATTACTCCCGTTATTTTAAATAAAATTGATGTCTCCATTTCCCCTTTATGTACAAAGTGTAACTTAGAAAGAGGGACATATTATCATTATTTTTGGGAATGTAAACTTATTTCCAGATTCTGGACACTTATTTCAAAGGTGGTTAGTGGGATATTTAAAATGAAAATCAAGAAAGACCCTGGGGTTTTTCTCTTAGGCCTTCCCTCTAGAGACTTACATCTCAATGCACTACATCATAAACTCCTTGATAAACTCCTTTTAATTGCTCGAAAGTGCATACTTCAAAACTGGATCAAAACTTCCCCTCCTAGTATCACCCTTTGGTACAGGGAGATCTTTAATATCCTCCCTCATGAAAGATTGCATGCGGTTGTAAAGGGTAAGGACGAATTATTTTTAAAAGTTTGGTCTCCGTTCTTAGTTTATATACCTGCAAATCTGAAAAGTCTACTACTGATGGGCAGACAGTTTTCTGATTGGAAGAAGGCATCTTCTCTGAAACCTTCAAATTATGAGACATAGAATATGATAGACTGGTGTATGTGTATTTTTATTCTTTTTTTTTTTTTTTTTTTTTTCTCTTTTCTTTTTTCTCCATTTGTATTAGTTGTAACTTTGCCATATGCTGTCTGATGGGGGGAGGGGGGTCTTGTTTCTGTATTCTGTATGTCTAAAAACAATAAAATGTGTTTAAAAAAAAAAAAAAAAAAAAAAAAAAAAAAAGACTTGCTACTGCTAATATGCACATACATGTTGCTGTGACTGATGAAAAAAGACATGCGTACGTTCCCCGTGAAGCAGATCTAGACAGGTGGTGCTGGGGAGGAAGGTGCCAGAGAGAAAACTCATAACACACTGCAGTGAGCAGCAAATGACTCGGGCAAGACTATGCTGACCTGTAGTGTTTCATGACTGAAATCAATTATCATGTGACCTGTCCAAAAAGATGACCTTGGGCTGTCTACAATATTAAAATATGCTTGGTTAACAAAGTGTTAGTAGTTAAAATACTTATAAACACATTGATCAAACACTAATCAATCAACAACCATTTTTTAATACTATTTTATTTTCTCATTGGTGGAACAGAAAGTGTAAAACTTGAATTCATAGCAAATACATACAATTAAATACATTATATACACTGCCTGGTCAAAAAAAAAAGTAACCTTCTGAATTTAAATAAGTAAACGTAAATACTTATGAGTCTATGATTGGATCATTATTGCAGTGATTAATGTGTTTCTGGCATATATATATATATATATATATATATATATATATATATATATATATATATATATAACACATAATACTGACTTTGGCATAACTAAAACATTCATTAAGTTTTGATGATGCAGAAGTTAAGAGTTTGTAACCGTCTGATATAGGAATCCTACACATGTCAGGTCACTATGTTCAGATCTGATTCCTCTTGGTGTTTTGTTTGATGTTTTTGGCGGGTCACCAACACTTGCTTATTGCTGCCTCCAAAGAAGAACTTCTTCAGTAATGAAGATGAATTCTTGTACAACATAGCTGAGTATTTTAACAGTAAATGAATTTATGAAATACATACTAACATAAGCAACTTGCTGACAAAGCCACAGCTCAGAACATTTTATAAAGTATATGCTCCTGTTCACAAGAATGTTAATGTTAATACGAATCAAGTGGAGGACAGGAGATGAGTGTTCAAATAATTCTGTGCCATTTTCATTTATATCAGAGTTTATAATGTAATTGGTAAAATGAAAAATAATTAAATGGGATTAAAAGAAAAAGAAAATGTGTGCTTTCTTGATCTAGCACATGGCAGGACATTTTCGACAGAATATGCACTGGAACTCGTAACTGCGCTCTTAAAAATAAAGGTTCTTTATTGGCACTGATGGTTCCATGAAGAACCTTTAACATCCATGGAACCTTTCTATTCCACAAAAGATTCTTTATAGTGGAAAAGGGTTGTATAGATTATTTAAACTTTCCACTATGAAAAAGAATATATGTGTGTGTATGTATATATATATATATATATATATATATATATATATATATATATATATATATACATACACAACCTTTATTTTAAGTGTATTTGTTCAACTGTATAAGAACACTGCAAAACAAACTAACAAAAATAAAAAAATCTGTAACTGCCCAAACATTGGAAGACGAAACTGATTTCACATCATCTTTTTGAAAAATGTTTGTGCTGTGCAAAAGTTATAGAATCGCATATTTAGAACCTAGACAGGGATTGTCTTTTTGACACTGTTAGCTGTATAAAGTCAATAGTGCAGTGTAAACCTTTACACTTTCATTACATTAGATGTTTTTTTTGTTTTTTTCCACATGGGGAAAGTGTCTTCATGTTAATGGATTGAGTTCCTTCTTTCTCCAAATTCACAGAAGACATTCTTCATTTTATTCCTGTGAACAAAAACAAAAAAAATACAAAAAGTTAGTTGTCGAAAATAGAAAGAGAAAAAAAAAAATAGAATATTCTGACTAGATATAATTGTTTTTAAATGTACTTTTTGAAAAATGTTGCAGAATTGCAACACTCATGCACATTTCCATGTTCACTTTTCATCGCTGTGCTTTGCCAAAACATTTTTCCCCTCAGACTCACTGGCTCTACTTGACAAAGGGATTTCTTTCTTGGACGGTGCCCCTCCTCCAAACCCTCCTCCTGTTTCCCCCTCGCCTCTGTAACAGCTGCTCTTTGGAGCCGTATCCTAAGAGAGTGATGATCGGTGCTTTTTTATTTCAAAGTGTTTTTTTGGAACAGATGGCCAAGGGAGAACTGGGGAGTCAGCCAAGACCGCGCTGGGGAATGTGCCAATTCCTGTAGTGAGCGAGTTCTCTGGGCTCCAGCTCGCGTGCCTTCCCTCTGCCCTCTGCCCTGAGTGGCGCCAGCAGGACTTCCCAACTAGTGTTGCGAACATCTGGTGTCTGGCTCTGACGGGGGGAGGGGGAGGCGCACTCAACCAGCTTCCTTTTCAGTGTGCTTTGCTGAAGGAACGTATTAGCTCACATAGGGATGGAGGGTTGCTTTCCTTCACACATAATCTGTTGGACTTCTGAAGACCCTTCATGCCTAAATTAAGCGCAACCTATAACGATTAGCATCACCACTGATTCGATTTCTCACAGCTGCTCATTTGTTAATTATAAATGCCATAAAAAAAGTTGCATTCTTTCCTACGAAAGGATCGTGTAAAATATATGGTTAACTGTGCACAAACCATGAGCACAACGACCATCATTACAGAGGGAACGCACATGTCGATATAGGATAACACTGCAGGAAGATGACTGTGTCATAAAACTCCCTGCAAAAGCACATCAATCACTCCATTTATTCGCCCGGGATGCTTTCTCAGCGTAGTGGAGGAAAAAGCTGGCGGAACACCCAGTCCTGCCTCTGACAAAAGTTGATGATAATTTAATTTAATGGGATCATTATTAAGCAAGGGGGGAATTCTCTCTAATTGGTATGTATACACATACACATACACATGTTCTCCCTTGTTTACTATTATCTTTATTTTGATAATATGCCTAAGAATACAGAATGCAGTTCTGAATCCTTCTGTTAAGCAGTCTATAATTATTCACAGTTTGCTGGGCAAATGTCATGGTTCACATGAGAGCAGCATGCCTTTCTTAAAGGCATGGGTTTGTTTTCTTTTCCAAAATAATAATACAGATAACCACTAGCAAATGCTTGCGCTATATGACCGTTAAATGTTAAAGAGCAAATCAAAGGTGGGAAATGAGGTTTGTCACCTGGTTTTATCATGTAAGAGCCCTTCATGAGACACTGGAAAACTTCTTCCCTACTGACTATTTACCTTCCTTTTCTTGGAGCGACCCTCGGCCTGCAGAGTTCTAGTGCACTGCTCCACACACTCTCTGAAGCTCACGTTGCGGTGGTCTGGCGAATAGTCCAGGTCGGCAAGCTGAGCAAGGGACAGTATGTAGTTGCAAGCTATTCTTAATATAGCCAGCTTGGAAAGCTTCTGCCCATAAGAGTAGCAGGGTACCTGTAAAAGTAGATTAAAGTGTCGTCAAGTGAAAAAAAGCAGGCCTGAATATAAAAATCAATAATTACAATAACTTTTTTAGGACACAAGGTCTAAAAAGTCTACTTAATCCATTAGTAATTCATCAAAAGTCTTATTCACAAGAACAAATTAGATGTTTGCTGCAATATTTCACCCCTTTTAATGTTTAAAGCGTTATTTATTTGATCATGGCTATCTTCTCAAGTAGTTAAACTTGAAAAAACAGTATATTAATTGATGATCTGACTCCATCACTCTTAGTTTTGTCATAGTTTAGATGTTGGGTTGTGCTGATAGGATAATTCACAATTATGTAACATCAAAACTGCAAAAATGAAAATTACTGTTTACTAGGGGCAATAGGACAATTCCTTTCTTTTGTTGAAAAATCGTCTTGTGAAATAAAGTTTATTTACAGCTAAACACATTTGCATTCCTTTTTATTGTTTTTATTCGCAGACTTGGGATATTATTGACCTCTACACTTCTAGCTACAGTAGTCTCCGTAAAAGCAGAGCCTTGAGTATTCTGTGGCAGTTCATCCAGCACTGAAGAAATGCTGCCTGTGGGATTTTACCTGCTTTCTGAGCGCCTCAAAGGCTGCACTGATGGTGTGCACGCGCGTCCTCTCGCGCGCGTTCGCCAGTAGTCTTCGCGTCTGCTGAATGGCTTTGATCTCCGTGACGACGCCCGACGGCTCTCCAGCGCGTCTCCTAGGAGACTCCGCGCGCTCGCTTCTGCCGCTGGCGTCAGGCGCCTGCGAGGCTGAGCGCGGAGAAAACACAACACGCTCCAAGGGAAAAACCTGTGAACCGCTCAAAGCCGAAACATGCGAGTTTGTTTGAGCAATTTTGCTATTGACAGCCTTCTCGGAGATGGATCTTAGCTTCGAGTCAGGTATCTCTCCAGAAATCACGGTGTTAATCCTCATATCTATGGCAGTATTTAAAATTTCGTTTCCGACACTCGCCGCGTCGATTTCCGAAGCGTGCGTCTCTTTTGTACAAGCGTCTCCCAGTGTCTCTGGCATTAGATGCGAGTTCTTATACAGTTTGAAGTAAGGCAAATGATCTTCACTGACACGCTTAATTGGATCTCGTGATTTCCGTTTAAATTTCTTGTCTCCTGATACCGTGTTTAGGATCTTGCAATGACCGTTTAGATGTGGATTCTTCATATCGGATGTCCACCCTGACTAAAAGTCCAATAAAAATAAAAAAAATGAAAGGAAGACAAATGTTGTTGAGAGGTGATACACAAAGCACGCTTTAAGTGTCAAACCAGCGCTCTGTCAGCTGCAGTCAAGTCTTCTAGGACGAGCATGTCTGCTTCGCTTGTTTAAAACTCCATGTCAGTGTATTTTTGAGGTGACGTGCTTCTCCTGTGGTGTCGAAGAGTCCCGTGAAGTCAGGCAGACATTGCCAGGACATTTTTGTGAATGTGCTCGACAGTTCATCTGTGTTTATTCAGCCTCAGTTAACACAGAAGCCCCTGTTGGTGAGATAAGTCAGCGCCGAGAGACCGCCCAAAATAAACCCTCAAGAGGACCTGACACATTACCAATGAAAGCATTCTCTCGACAGTTTTTCAAATGATAGTATCATAATAATAATATCATAATAATTACGATCTTGTCGCAATTAATAGGCTACAATCAACCTTTGTTAAAACGTATGTAAGGTTTGATGGCAGTAATGCATAATAAACTTTTTTTTTTTTTTTTTTAATAATATTATAACCTAGATGAATATATTCGGGAGCATGTTGTCGCAAAATCTACATCTCAGTATAGCTACAAAGTTTTTTTTTTTTTTTTTTTTTTCACAGAGTTTAAAACTTTACAATATTAAAACTGTAAAAAAAAACTAGTCTTATTTTTATTTATTATAATATATTTCTGTTAGGTTAGGCAAGGTTATTAGGAGTATTATTTTTTAAACAGTCAGACCCTCAACAAATAAATAAAACAAACAAATATACATTACTCACAAGTACATGTACATACTTTGAACACATATTTTAAATCATGTCCAATTGTTAACAAAATAAAGAATATTCAGAGTTCTTCATTTGTGGAGAGACCAGCTAAAATCAGATTTCGTAGCTTTGGTTTGCAGTAGTTTGTTATGAGTGTTTTGTTCCTTTGTACTTCCACTCTTTCAGTTTCTCATTTAAGAAGTGGCTTATAGGCATCATCACCCTTGCTTTGCAATGAACACTTCAAGCCTCTTTTCTGAGCTCCTGTTACAAAAACTATTGATACCATTATCCACCTTCTTGCTCAAAAACATGGCTGAGATCCAGAATAAATGTTTCCTCTGCATCAGGAGGAACTGACTCACTTTTCCACAGTCTTGGGCTCACCGTCCCTAACAACACCTTGTATCCCATGCAGAGATTGTGAGTTTTCACCAACAATAATGTCAAGAACCGTGTAATCACCTCTCTAAAGGGCTTGTTGTGGGTGTTTTTTACTTCAGCATGGTCATTTGTTGCCCTAAATTAGATCTTAATTTCACTTGCTCCACCATCCTCTTCTGTCCAGACTCTATTGCATTCACATTTTGGGTGATTTCAAATTTTCTTTTGTTTGTCACTTCACCACCAAGTTAATATTCTATTGAAGCATAATAGCATCTTACACCCTCCACTAGAAATTAGGTTGTTTTGAGTCATGGTTCCACCTCTTTGGTGTAGAGAACATGGGATATTATAGGCTTTGAGCATGATTGTTTTAATTAAACAGAAGCCAAAGCACATCAGCTAATGTTTAGTTGGTGTGTGTAGACCAAGTACACAGCCATATTATTCAGCCTTTTTTAGAGAGAGGCACTGACATGGCAAATATTGCCCATAGCCAATGCCATTTGTAGGAGGGTCATTCCTACAGGATTTTTCATCCCCATGAAACTTTCATGCAACATGGTTTTTTCATGTATAGATGTACCCAATTAACACAAATCCATAATGATTAGTACCTAAGAAATTGCCATGTCCTCAATCATGTTTTCTCAACTTTACATTGAAATAAAGGCTGCATACACACACACAATATCCCAACTGTTGCTGCCTCGCTGCCTGCTGTGAGTGTGTTCGCTTCAGTGCTGTAAGCTCCGTCTTAGCCTCGTATTTCTTTGTTTTGAACCATCATTTACTACAATTTCTAGTTGTTTATACTACTACTAAATACAGCTTACTCAACATCTCCTGACATCGCTAGCTTCCGTTACTACTAGCACAACACGCTAGTAATTCGCTAGCCTGTTAACGCGCCACCCGTGCGCTCAGCTATTTTTTATTTATTTTTCTCTCGCGCGCCCGCGCCTTTGAGTTCATAAAAAGCTCAGGTGAGTAAGAATCAGTCAACAAACACGGTGAGTAATGTCTTGTCCTGTTATTGTCACCTGCACTTCATGTCACATGTTTAGCATAGCCTTCTCTGTTGGCAATATAGGATTTATATGTGATAAATGCAAGGAGTCAGTTAGGCTGACAGAGAAGATTTCAGAACTAGAGACACGCATCCAAACTTTAATTGAGGATAGTAAGAGTGCTAGAGCTTTAGATACTATTGTGGATGTGCCTAGCATAGTGAACTCTTTACATGATTCGGTTCCAGCTGAATTAGTGCCTGCGCAGCCAGGCAAATGGGTGACAGTGAGGGATCGCTCTACTCGCGGATCAAAAAACCACTCTTCCGTTCCGATTACCATAACAAATCGATTTGCCCCGCTCAGTGAAACACCATTGTGCCCTAGTAATTGGTGATTCGATCACACGGAACGTGAAAATAGAGACACCAGCCACCATAGTCACATGTTTGCCGGGAGCCAGAGCGCCTGACATCAAAGCAAATTTAAAACTGCTGGCTAACGCTAATCGTAAATTCTCTAAGATCATTATTCACGTCGGCACTAATGATGTTCGACTCCGCCAGTCGGAGATCACCAAAATTAATATTAAAGAGGTGAGTGAATTCGCAAGTACGATGTCAAGCACTGTAATTTACTCTGGCCCCCTTCCTGTTCGCAGGAGTGATGAGATAGTTAGTAGATTGTGTTCACTGAATTGCTGGCTGTCTAAGTGGTGTCCGCTTAATAATATAGAATTCATAGACAATTGGAAAAGTTTTTGGGGTAGACCTGACCTGTTGAAAAGAGATGGTATTCATCCCTCCTGGGATGGTGCTGCTCTTCTCTCTAGTAATATGGCTCATAGTCTTAGAACTCAAACATGACAATCTGGGGCTCAGGTCAGGAAGCAAGAATTTGCGGACTTTCTATCAGAATTAATATTGACTGCAGATAAAGTACTAATTGTTGGTGATTTTAATATACACATCGATAATGAAAAATATGCATTGGGTTTGGCATTTAAAGACATTGTAAACTCTATTGGAGTTAGACAACACGTGTCAGGACCTACTCATTGTCGTAATCATACTCTAGATCTAATATTATCACATGGAATAGATGTTGATGCCGTTGAAATTCTGCAGCAGAGCGATGACATCTCAGATCATTATCTAGTCTCGTGTAAATTACATTTAGCCAAGGCTGCAAAGCCGACTCCGTGTATGACTCCAAATATGTTAGACCTATCACTTCTGCCACTAAAGATTGCTTTATTAATAATCTTCCCTGTTCAGTTTCATCATCTCAGCATCCCGGATAGCTTAGAAGAACTCGATATTGCAACAGAAACTTTTAACTCTCTCTTTTCCAGCACTTTAGACACAGTTGCTCCTTTGCGCTTAAAGAAGATTAAAGAAAATAATCCAACGCCGTGGTACAACGAGCACACTCGGGCCCTTAAGAGAGCAGCCAGAAAAATGGAACGCAACTGGAAGAAAACAAAACTAGAGGTATTTCGCATTTCATGGAAAGAGAGCTCGATTACGTACAGAGAGGCTTTAAAAGCTGCTAGATCTGCTTATTTTTCAACCCTGTTAGAAGAAAATAAACATAATCCTAGGTATTTATTTGAAACAGTGGCTAAACTAACGAAAAAGAAAGCTTCAAACACAGAAGTTTCCAAGCAGCACAGCAGTAATGACTTCATGAACTTCCTTTCTTGAAAGAAATGATATCTGCAAGGAATTCCAGTCTGGATTTAGACCGTACCATAGTACCGAGACTGCTCTCGTTAGAGTCAAAAAATAATTTGCTCTTATCATCCGATCATGGTTGTATCTCTCTATTAGTGTTACTCGATCTTAGTGCTGCATTTGACACCATTGACCACAACATTCTTTTAAATAGACTAGAAAACTATGTTGGCATTAGTGGAATTGCACTAGCAGGGTTTAAATGATACTTATCTGACCGTTATCAGTTTGTAGCAGTAAATGAAGAGATGTCTTATCGATCACAAGTTCAGTATGGCATACCACAAGGCTCAGTACTAGGACCGCTGCTGTTCACTCTGTACATGCTACCATTAGGAGATATCATTAGGAAACATGGAATTAGCTTCCACTGTTATGCCGACGATACTCAGCTCTATATTTCTTCAAAACCTACCGAAACTTACCAATTCACTAAATTAACAGAATGCATAGCTGATATAAAAAATTGGATGACTCGTAATTTCCTACTTCTAAATTCTGAAAAAACAGAGATTCTAATTATTGGACAAAAAACTTCCTCACGTAATAACCTAGAATACTGTCTAACACTTGATGGCTGCTCTGTCAAGTCTTCGTCGTCTGTTAGGAACATGGGTGTGCTCTTTGATACCAATCTTTCATTTGAAAGTCACGTGTCTAGTATCTGTAAGACCGCATTTTTCCATCTTAAAAATATATCTAAATTACGCCATATGCTCTCATTGACAAATGTGGAACAATTAGTTCATGCTTTCATGACATCAAGGCTAGATTATTGTAATGCTCTACTGGGTGGTTGCCCTGCACGCTTAATAAACAAACTACAGCTAGTTCAAAACTCAGCAGCTCGAGTTCAGAACCAGGAAGTATGACCATATTAGCCCAGTTCTGTCAACACTGCATTGGCTCCCTATTAAACATCGCATCAATTTTAAAATATTGCTGATTACTTACAAAGCACTAAATGGTTTAGCTCTGCAGTACTTGAGCGAGCTCTTAACACATTATAGTCCTTCACATCTATTGCAATCTCAAAATTCCGGCCAGTTGATAATACCTAGAATATCAAAATCGACTGCTGGCGGTAGATCCTTTTCCTATTTAGCACCAAAACTTTGGAACAATCTTCCTAACATTGTCCGGGAAGCAGACACACTCTGTCAGTTCAAAGCTAGATTAAAGGCACATCTCTTTGACCTAGCATTCACATAATACATTATAGACTTCTATAATTCAATGTTAGGTTGCATAGATTAGGTCAGCTGGAACCGGGAACACTTCCCATAAATCCTGATGTACTCATCATTACATCATGAGAAGAATGGCATCTACGCTAATTTTAGTGTCTTTGTTTATCCCGAGGTTTTCCCGCAGCCTGCCGGATCCAGGCCGTATCCAGATCTGACGAAGGACCTTCGCCTGGACCCGATGTCAACGCAGTGCTGAAGTGGCAACTAGTCTCTCCATATGGAGGATCCCTTTGCCACTCTAGAGATAAAGCGTCGTCGGGAAAACTCAATTTGCGTATCTACCCCGAATTGATAAAATAAAATTCAATTCTGTATCAAAACTATAAGGAAACACCAGTACTTTGTTTAGGCTTGGTTTGTAGGGAATTACAAACCTGCGCACATATATTCAAACGCACTTAACTATAGAACCAATTCTTAATGCGCATGTGAACGCCATCAGCGTTTCTCACAGGTTCGCGTTTAAAGTCTGTGTAGAGAGAATGGTGTTGTCTTAGCGGCCCCTAATTTAATAACAAATTATCGTTGCGACGGAAGCGAATCAATCAAAACTAACTTTAGCTGGAAAATAACTTTATTAGAACCGCTATAAAGCCAAAACAATCTTACCTTAAATTATACGTTTATCTATGTAAAGCTGCTTTGAAACAATCTACATTGTTAAAAGCACTATATAAATGAAGATGACTTGACTTGACTTGACTTGACACACACACACACACACACACACACACAAAATTGCATAGTAAAAATGTCATGTAACAGGGTGGACAGAGAATGTGAATGTGAAATATTTGGTCAGAATTATTAGGTTATACTAGCCTGAGCTTGACCAATGTGTTTTCATGACAGACATTTTCTCCCTCTGACAAGATTAAAAAAGTTGAATTTTAAAGGCTCCCCCCACCCCCTACAAACCTGCTCAGTCCAAAATCCACCAAACTGTAGGATTTTTTTTTTTTTTTTAAGAAAACATGCCCAATACTATTGGGGTTATCGACTGCACTCATGTGCAGCACCTCATGAGAGGGAGTGGGAGTATTGTCCTCGACAACATCACTACCAGGCACAATGTCCCTCTCTGTGATAACAGTTATGATGTACAGTACCTGAGCCTGTTGAAAACCCAGCCTATCTTCCAGTGTTCTATCAGAAAGAAGGAATGACTGGACGTGAGGCAAGGGATGCAGTTGTTAAAAACGACGTTTAAGTGGTTAATCTCTGATGATTGTCATCAATATACAGGGAAAATGACTTGATGATGATCAATGATTAGTTTGTTTATTGAGCTGATATGTAAAATGGAAATGTTTATACATTGTTGATGAGGATCATCCTGTTTTATTTTGTCTTTTTATCAAATGCATCTTAATCTTACTAAAAAGATCAAATCCAGGATTGGATTTTGTGATCAAATCCAATTTCAGAACTCTTTTTTCTTTTAAACAACCCATTTTCAAGATTTGATCGAATCCCACAGCCTGTCACGGTTATGTTCAGTTTGTTTTAGTATTCATGGACTTATAGTTTGTATTCTCTAGTTTTCTGTCTTCCTTTGTCCATTTTCCCGCTCCTTCCTTGTTTCCATGGTCACCGTCATTATAAGTTTGTTTGGTTTGGCTGTGTTTAATTAATTAGCCTTGTTTGGGTGTGTACTTAAGTTCCTCCTTTTCCTCAGTTCAAGGTCCATTTTACATTTATGTTACATATGATTGCAGCTACTCTGTGTGCTTATTTTGTGTTTCATCTTCATCTTCATCTTCATGTCTTCAGTTTGCGCTACAGCCTTGTAACAGAAGACTGGACCTTAAAAATGGAATATGCAGCAAAGTTTGCTGGTGTGGCTCAGATGAGCCACAATTTTCTGGAGTATTTGGAGAGGATTTGCCGTATCGCCATCACCTGCCCCTATGACGATGAGACCCTGAAGTCGTTATTCTGGATCGGGGTGAACTATCACCATCCCGTAGACGTCCCAGAAACCACAGCACATGAGTGGAGGGAGGCCGTCATCAGGTGTCTGGAGAGCATCTATTCCTGTTCTGAATCATCGCTGTTTAAAGACAGCACGGAGACTGTTTCATTAACCTGTTGGGAATTGGAATTACCATTATTGATCTCGTCAAGACTGCCTGTCACCATCACTGCAGAGCTCATCCAGTCCTCCATCCCCGCCTCTGCTGGAGGTTTGCAGTCCTTTGTCGTCTCTAAGGACGCCCTGCTATGACATCGAGCCTCCGGTCAAGCAACCTCCATCAGCGCCTGAGTGAGTGGATCCTGTGGCTCCGCCTTCAGCCTCTGATCCCTTTGCTCCATCTCGACCTGTCTGCTCTGCCTTGGCTCTGCCTTGGCTCCTCCCACCTAGATACCCTCAGTCTTGCGGCTCCACCGGGTTCCTTTGTCTTACCGGCTTCCCCTTGATCGGTCGTCACTCTGACGCCACAGACTTGCGGGCCGTACACTGTGCTCCGTTCCTCCACCCCTACGGCTGCAGCGCGCTCCTCCTTCCCTTCGGCGTCGCCTCTGTCCTCCGTCACACTGGCTCCGCCTCAGCCCTCGGGTACTCTGGCTCCGCCTCCGCTCGTCGCCGCAGCATCGCCTAGGTCTCTAGTGCCAGCGTTGTCGCTCAGTTCCATCAGCCCTCCGTCTGTGCCTATGGGTTCATTGGCCTTGTCTCCTGAAGTCGTCCCCCAGCTGTCGTCAGCCACTACACCATCTTGGCTCCTCCCTCCCTCAACTCCGCCATGGGCTGTCGGCACTGTTGAGCTCTGGGTCTGCACCTTCTGGCCACTCCTCCCATCTTCGATTCCATGGATGCTCCCACCATCTATTCCTCCATGGATTTTCTGCCTGTCTGTCTGTCTGCCTGTCTGTTTGTGCCAGACCTTCGCCCACTCCTCTTCACCAGCCCTTCACCTACTCCACGACCTCCTTCTAAACCCCCCCCCCCCCCCCCCACTTCCCTCCTTTCCTGTTTGTTTCATTATGACGCGAGGTTACACCTTGCAGAAGGGGGGAGTTACGTCACAGTTATGTTCAGTTTGTTTTAGTATTCATGGACTTTTAGTTTGTATTCATTAGTTTTCTGTCTTCCTTTGTTCATTTTCCCACTCCTCCTTTGTTTCCATGGTCAACGTGTGACACTGTCACATATGACACATGTTTTAACCACTCTATATATATTAATGATTTTATAAATATTAGGTTTTTTTTCATGTTTTTCATGTCATGTGAGAGATCACATGATGGGACCTGACTCTCCGCAGTAGTGAACGCGGGACCCAAGTCTGCGCAGTAGTGAGCGTGAAGTGGAGGCATCAAGGTCCCGCCCTCACTCCCGCAGAAACCGTTAGTACAGTTTACTTCAGAACAACACATTATGTCAGTGTGAAATAAACATAACGGACATGTAGAAATTAAAGCTGAAGCTCCAATCTCCTCCAAAAAATCCCCAAAAAAGTCTGTTGGTGCCTCAGTGACTACTTCGCTCAGAGAAGCTGTCAATCTCAACTGTCAATCATGACGTCACATTCCCGTTTTTATAGCATCAAATAACTAAGACCAAACTTATTTAAAAAAGAACACTTAAACTTACATCAGCATGATAAAAACTGCCTAAAATGATTGAAAACATCGATCGGGGGGGCGATCGAGACGCTTTGGCTTCACTTTTCAGGACTTGTGTAGCACGCTTGGTGATCACCAAGAGCCTGGACTGTTACCTTTTGAGGACTTACCTTTCCAGAAATCGCACTTTATTGTTTATATACCGGTGGACACATTCACATTGGGACTATCAACACACTGGGACTCATTTGGTTTTAGGATATGATGTTATGGACTCTATGCTTTTAACAGACTGAGGTTTTCTGGTTTTACTGTGCTATTTTAAGTTTCATGTGAGCATTGTAAATACACTTTAGTTATTGATTCTATTTCTGTTGTTCGTCATCTTTTTAACCACTCCCAACATCTCAGTTTAATCTGACCACTCTTGTAACTCAACCGATTGGGCTGAGTGTTACAACCGACATTATAAGTTTGTTTGGTTCAGATGTGTTTTATTTATTAGCCTTGTTTAGATGTGTACTTAAGTTCCTCCTTTGCAGTTCAGGGTCCAGTCTACAGCAACTCTGTGTTTATTTTGTGGACTCTTATTAAATATCTTTATTTATAAATATCTTAGAACTATTATGAAAATATCCTCAGTGCCTGCTCCAGTGTCCGTTCCAGTCCGTGATCCTCCAGAGTCTGCTCCAGTCCACGATCCTCCAGAGTCCGTTCCAGCATCCTCAGAGCCTGCTCCATTCAACGATCCTCCAGAGGCCATTCTAGTCCGCGATCCTCCAGATCCTCTAACACAACCAAAATCTGATAAGATTCCGTTTAAACAACTTGGCCAAGATTACAAGATTTTTACAATTAAATTTAAATAATTGTTGGACATTAAGTAAAGTCAACTAAAAATTGTATTTACAGTGCACAAGTCCTGTACAAGACTGGGATAGCATGACTAGTAAACCTAGCTTTCCTTCCAAAGAAAATAAAATTATATGTCTCCAGTATGTGACCTAGATTATTTCTCTCAGATTATCTTTTTTATTAGATTAGATTAAACGCATATCGCCCAGCCTGTCATTGAAATTTAAATGAGCAACTCTGAAGCAATCAAGCCAACTCAACATTTGCCAGGCCAGTTAAAGCCCGGGACACACCAAGCCGACGTCAAAGAACTAGCGGCTAGGAAAGCTGACTATGATGTTGTCTCTCGTCGGCTTTGTCTTGGCCAAAAAGCTGCGCTTTAACACACCAAAAGGACAAAAGGTGACTGTCAACTAGCATGTGCGTTCTGCGCCTGCGTATAAGTAAATATCTGTCTATATCAGCAGGTATCAATAGTATATTTTTGTAATTCTACAAGGAAAACCGAAACTAGTACTGCAGGTATACAATACGTAAACAAAGCAGCGCTTGCTTACCATTTTGAATATCAATCACTTCGACTATCGATCACTTTTTTTTTTCATTCCAGTTGGCTCATGTTATTATGAAAATATTTGGGCATTTGAATGCAAAGGTAAGTTGACGTACAATTTAACAATGTTAAATTTAAATTTAACATTTCAGCCACTCCCAACAAGCAGAAGGTTGAGCACAGGCTAACTTATCAAATACTCATAACCTCCTTAATCTGCTCGTTAAGTCTGACATCACATGTCATCGCTTGCGGGTCCAAACTTTGATGACTCAATCAGGTGCCAAAAGAAAACGATGAACGGTGTTAATGTACACTCACAATGTGATGTAATACTACCTAAAAATCATCTCCATACCGAAATCCCAGATGGCCAGAAAATTATTCATCTTTTATAAATCGTTAAAATATTTGTGTCTGGGATGCCGTGAGTCTGTAATGTACACTGTAAGTTTTTTAATGCACAGCTTAAATGTGTAATATATAGTAAAAATAAATAGTGCTCATAAACAGCTGTTGAGATAGTATTCCCAAGTAAAACGAAAGGCTTAGACCCAGAAACAGCATTCCTTAAGTCACGACTAAACAAGTGGATAAAGTGGTTCTGTTGCTCCTTAGCAGCTGAGATCAGTGAGATGAGGTAAGCCACCTTGGGATATAATCAGTATAGACCTCAGCTGCTCATAATTTAATGCTTGGCAGCCTGGGTCATACCTAGGTCATTTCCATATCACTCTGAGGCTGGCAACTGGGGTAAGGCTATGGAGACAGATGTGGCTATCTATGGAGACAGATGATCTTCACTGAAACGATCACAATCTGAAGTGGTGAGGGTTGTTGGCTCTGTTGAATATCAGCAAGGATGTGTTGCTCATGTGTGCCAACTGTAGCTGCTTGGCTGACTGAGAATGAAGCTAAACAAGCTCATTTCATAGTCGCTCAGATTTGGTGTTACTCTGGTGGTTGGCACTCCATTGATTGAACAAAAGTCCTGCCCTCTTACTGTTTCTAAGTTCTAACAAAGAGCCGAGCAGGGGTGTGTTTCCCGTACAACAACGTAACTCGCTGCTTCACTACCATAGTACGATGCATCGTTGAAGAAATCAACTTGCTAGTCATGACTGTTTCCCGAAACCATACTGTCGCAAAGTGGTCGTTCAAACACGTTGGTTTATTACGTCACACACATAATAAAACGTCCGCTTCAAGCATCCTCAGAGCCTTGTCCAGAGTCCTTTCCAGCCCGTGATCCTCCAGAGTTCGCTCTAGTCCACGATCCTCCAAAGTCCGTTCCAGCATCCTCAGAGCCTGCTCCATTCAACGATCCTGCAGAGGCCATTCCAGTCCGCGATCCTCCAGAGTCCGTTCCAGTCCGCGATCCTCTAGAGTCCGTTCCAGTCCGCGATCCTCCAGAGTCCACTCCAGTCCCGGAGCCGGAGCCCGCTCCTGTATCCTCAGACCCTGCTCCAGTCCGTGATCCTCCAGAGTTCGCTCCAGTCCACGATACTCCAAAGTCCGTTCCAGCATCCTCAGAGCCTGCTCCATTCAACGATCCTCCAGAGGCCATTCCAGTCCGCGATCCTCCAGAGTCCACTCCAGTCCCGGAGCCGGAGCCTGCTCCGGTATCCTCAGAGCCTGCTCCAGTGTCCATTCCAGTCCGTGATCCTCCAGAGTCTGCTCGAGTCCACGATCCTCCAGAGTCCGTTCCAGCATCCTCAGAGCCTGCTCCATTCAACGATCCTCCAGAGTCCGTTCCAGTCCGCGATATATGGATAAATAACTTATTTTAATTAAACTGTTTGAGATCGAATTAACACTAGATGTTTTGAGATAAATTACAGACATGGCATCTGAGGACTATTTCTCATTTTCTCAGTTATTTTGCTTTATTTCGGGAATGTAGAAGAGCAGAAAGGAGTTGGAGGAAAGATAGGTTGCAAATTTCCTTGCAAATGTTAAGGGAAAGTCTGACAAAATACCAAAAAGCTGTGAAATATTATAGAGCAAGTTACTTGTCTGATATGATTGCTAAAAACCCACCACATGAGCTTTTTGCCATTATAAATAGACTGCTTTGTCCAAGTACAAAACCTAGCTTTACTTCATCATCGGCAACGTGCGATTTATTTTTGAAGTTTTTGTTGAGAAAATAAATGGGATCAGAGCAAGTTTTTCATCTATGGTTGCTGTGCTTACAGTTTTAACTGGAATGTATTCTTTTAATCAGTTTGAACTGGTGTCACTCTCTGACATTAGAGATGTCATTCTCCACTTAAAGCGATCATCCTGTCCTTCTGAAGCAGTTGTGCTGTCCATTCATAAGGAAGGTGTTGATATTGTCAGCCCAAGTATCTTATCTATTATTAATAGTAGTCTACAGAATGGCATCATGCCACTTTGCCTTAAAGTGTAACTCTCGCCAAAATGCAATCTAGGGTCTTTTTGTGAATCTACCCGAGGCAAACTTTCATTTAAAAGCATAATTATGATGGAACTTTTAAGATTGACCGTATTTTCGTTTTCAGTCAAATTGCCTTTTGAATGGGAGTGCTTGGGGCACTACTATGATAGCATCAAAATCACTATTTTTAAAACACTAAGAAGACTCGACACAACATGAAACTTTGCTCAAAGTATCACCAGGGGCTCTACACATGAACTTGAGCATTGAGAACATTGTTTGTGTACAAAGAGTTTACTAAAAAGAAAGGTTTTGAACAATTCACTGTAGCTGTTGTTGTTTCCAGCCACTGGCATTTTGTCAGTCAAAAAATTCGAATTAGGTGAATTTGGGCCAACAAGATATGCCCTGTGAGATATCAGCATATTAAATGGCACTAGCTCAAGAGCAGTGGCTCTCAAACTTTTTCTGCCAGGCCCCTCTTTTGTAGAGAAATGCACCCACATAAAGACACTCTCAGACATGACCTAAATCTGGGGCCAGATATTCAGGCTGATTTCTCTCCTTCCGACAATCACTCCGACAAGTGAAGTCCCGATTATCTTGTTTGTTCAACAGTCTATCTTATCAGATTTTCCTGTGGTGTGAGGTGTGTTAAGAGTGTGTTAATCTGCTCGGAACAACGTCGGAACCACCCGATCGCGGTGTTGAACATGTTGAATATTTACGCTCAGAAATCGCTCGGGTGTGGGGGGAACCCCGAGGACAAACACACACATACTCTGTTGATTGTCAGGTGGAACGAAACAATACCCAATCCAGAAAGCGAGCTGACAGAAGACGGAAGCATAACAACTGCAGTCATGGCGCAGCACAGAGTGAAATGGATATGGACATCAGAGATGGAGGATCAGCTTGTCAATTTGTGGCAACAGCACAAGTGTTTATACAACATGTTCTGTAAAACATACCACAATAGAGTTGACAATTTCATAGCAATTTCTTCCTGCCTATCGTCCGTGTTTGTTCAGAATTCTTGAGAGATTTTGCGAGATTTCCTGTGTTTACACTCACAGTAGGGACTCTGGTTGAAAATCTGTTCGTGTGTTGTGTTGTCTTCTTCACAGACTATAGATACACCATACACTATTGTAGCAAAACTGTTAAATCTAGGATTTTTTGTCCTCATGTTTGTGGTCTCTCATATTTTGAAAATCTTATAAGATTTTAAATATATTTTGGTGTGGCCCCAGCATTACTTTTAAAATCCTATTGGATTTATTTGAAACATTGATTTCTCCACTCAAACAGGATTCTCTGTGTTTGTGATGCCTTCACATGAGTGATATGGAAATCTGTTAGGTTTTGTTCAATTAATAACAATTTGGTGTAGTGACAAGCCAAATTGGTATTTGGTGATGTGCATCACTGCCATGATTAATTACACATATAAATGGCAGAATTTAAGATTTTGCTCATATCAAACATTTTAACTGAGGAGTTAATTAAAAGTCATATCATAATACTTATACAAAGTATGTCAGGGTTCTGTCACTTTTTGGTTTTGTGACAACTCATGAATCGTCTCGTCTTTGTGTGCGGCTGTGCGGAGCGTGGTTTTCGGATCCTGGCACTCCTGTCTATTTTGGTTTCGGTTCATTGACGGGGTTCATTCATTTATGCTCCATGTTTTGTCTTTAATTGTGAGTTCTCACCGTGCACACCGTGGTTTGTGTGGGCGCTCTGTCTTTGGGAGCTCTCATTAGCCAACATGGCTGAAAAACAAAAGACCTGGGACCAGAAAAGACCATATTCCGCTCCAGTCCACAATCCTCCAGACAATCCTCCAGAGGCCGTTCCAGTCCGCGATCCTCCAGAGGCCGTTCAAGTCCACGATCCTCCAGAGTCCGTTCCAGTCCACGATCTCATTAGCCGCATGTTCTTGTCTTTTGTTTTGTGGGAACGCAATGCTTTTGTGTTTGTTTCTATGGGCCATGTGTTCTCCTGTCTATTAAGCCTGGTTTATAATTGGTTATTGTTGTTATTAATAATAATAATAATAATAATAATAATAATAATAATAATAATAATATAAGGACAGTGAGGCCAGTTTTTCTTCATAGAAAAAACACATGCTTAAGCATCCCCCCCCCCCTCCTGTCTATTAAGCCTGGTTTATAATCGCCGTATCCGCACAAGTGTGAAGGTGCATTCTGCAAAGATTACATCATCGTGGTGTGGACTGTTGTGTGTGTTGAATGCATGTGACCCCATTTCGTGTGGCGATGTGCATGGTATTTTTATAACTTTGCACATGGCTCTGCTTCCGCCTCGTCCATTTGGGGAGGAACGCGCACAGTCAGCGGAGGCTCGCAGTGCAGAGCCAGGTGAAAACAAGGCTAAACCCCGCATCACTTGTTTTCTGATTATTGGTTAATTTTCCCCACCATGTCCACCCTCGTTACCCTCCTCATTTCTTTCCCTATTTATTTTTCCTGTATTCTCTTTCCTGGGCTGGTTTGTTTTGTATCCCTACTCGTGGCCCTAGTTGCCAAGTCTGTCTAGTCTCCAGAGTCTGCTTCAGTCCCGGATCTTCTGTCTTTTCATTGTCCTTGTTGTGTTTTTTTTTTGTTTTATTTCTGTTGTTTTGTTTTGCCCTACCACAGGTCTTTAGTTTTTCAGCCATGTTGGCTGTAGTTTTGTCTTCTGTTTTAAGCCCCGTTTTGTGCTGGCTGTCACAGCTGAGGAGACCGTCCTCCCCCTTTATGTCTCTGAGTGTCAGGGACACACCTCCCTGCAGTCCACTCTACATTCTGTTCCAGTCCACGATCCTCCAGAGTCCGTTCCAGTCCGTGATCCTCCAGAGTCCGCTTCAAGCATCCTCAGATCCTTGTCCAGAGTACGTTCCAGTCTGTGATCCTCCAGAGTCTGCTCCAGTCCACGATCCTCCAGAGTCCGTTCCAGCATCCTCAGAGCCTGCTCCATTCAACGATCCTCCAGAGTCCGTTCCAGTCCGCGATCCTCCAGAGTCCATTCCGGCATCCCCAGAGCCTGCTCCAGTGTCTGTTCCAGTCCGTGATCCTCAAGAGTCTGCTCCAGTCCATGATCCTCCAGAGGCCATTCCAGTCCGCGATCCTCCAGAGTCCGTTGCAGTCCGTGATCCGGGTCCTGCATCCCTACTTTTTCCCCCTTGCCGATTGCTGGGGTTCCTGTTCAGCTGTAGCCTCCCTGGTCCGTCTCACCAGCTCTGCCCTGGTTCTATTCTGTTCTAGTGATGTCACAGAGTGAACTGCATACAACTGCTCTGGATATACATTGCTTACAAACTGCTTCAATAGAGTTTTGAAAGCCCTGAGACACTTTAACATTTATAAAAAAATTAAAAACATTTAAAAAAAAAACAGTCTACTGCATGGAAATGTGAGCAAACCAGTTACTTAAATATATGAAAATGTATTATTATTATTATTAATAATAATATAAGGACAGTGAGGCCAGTTTTTATTCATAGAGAACACACATGCTTAAACATCCCCCCCCCCCCCCCCCCCCCCCCCCCCCCCAAACATTAGGACGCCCGTTTGTTCCTGGGCAATGTGCCAGTCATCCAGCGACCTGCTGTTCCTCTGATATTGCATTCCTCTGGCACTGACTGTGCCCTGCCTGACGCCAGCGCTCCACAAGAACTCACAAGTAAATATTTCCAGCTGTCAGTGCTGTTATGCTCTCTAGTGAGGTCATTCATTGTATTCTCACACATTTACTTTGTTTGAAAAGGGTTCAGTCTGTTTATTGCATTCAAATGTATATCATTTCAACTTTTAAATGTATAAGTTTTGTAGATTATCATTCTTTCATGCTTGTGCTGGTGAGATGAAGTCAAAGCAATGAATCACAGAAGAGGTCAGTTATTTTCCAATAAGACTTTGGTTTCCAGTGAAAGTAGATTATTGCAGTTTTGGTGAAAATTATTTATTTACTGCTGTTAAATCTTACATTAATTCAAACAAGTTAGAGTTAAATGCAGCAATAATAAATAATAATAATAATAATAATAATGATGATGATGATAATAAAGTACTTCAGTATAGAATTAATAAAAGTACATGTATGCGCTGTTTAACCAATTTGAAATGGATGACATCATCACACACGATCATCAGTCTTCTGAGGTGCTAGTAGAGTTTGTAAGTCCCATCCTTTACAGGTCAAAAACCAATTTTCGGTGGGTTGTGGCAGCAATCCTTGTCCTTGATTGACATTAGGCACTTCAATTTTATCCAAGATTTTATTTGATACACATAGCAATTATAGACATTTAAGTAAAAGCTGTTACAACACTCCTTATTCTTCCCTATACATGTACGAGCATTCCCTATACATGTACGATACATGTATTCCCTATACATGTACGACTTGTTATTAAACTAGTAAACTATTATTTCCTTCATAATTTGTTTATTTTAAGTCTTGGCAAATCCCTCAGTGAACCAGTGAAGCACTATTATGACATCTAGTGGTAGAAATGAATAGTTCATACCACTCCCCCAACCCACTATGAATTTTAATTAAAATCAAAATGTTAATTCAGTAATTAAGAGCCTGATAATGATCAATATAAGTGACTATGCCAGAATGTATGCCAGGTTTTGGTACAGTGTTGGGGTTCGAACATTCATGCACCATGTTTTGTCTTTCATTGTGAACGCACAAGCCGAGTGTTTGTGGTTTGTTTTGTATCGTGTCCCTAGGTTCCGGTCGGTCTAGTATGGTTATCTTCTGTCTCGTCATTGTTGTGTTTTTCTCATTTTATTTCTGTTTTTTTTTTTTTTTTTTGCTTTTTTTTTTGCTTTTTTTTGTGCTAATAAAGAAAACTCTACGCACCTGCTCTGCGCTTGAGTTCTTAATGAAAATCCTTAATTTTCTTCATAATTTGTTAAGTTTTGAAGTCTTCTTGATGTCAGGCAAATCACTCTACCTGAACCTTATATCACTATTAAGACATCTAGTGGTAGAAATGAATAGTTCATAATTCATACCATTCCCCCAACCCACTATGAATTTGTTTAATTCTGACTATGGCAGAATTAAACAGCCCTGCATGAGTTTGGTTAACTTCTTGATGGTGTTATTGTTGTTAATAGCAGGAAATTTACTGCATCCCAACTCAAAATGTAAAATGTGCATTTCTGTGTGTTTGCTGTGTTCCCTCAACAAGTAGGCTACATGATTGTATGTACATATCAGTCACGTCTAGCACAGACATTTAATACAATAGGCCGACCTGTTGGATATTACATACATCAGTGGTTTTCAATCCTGGTCCGTCGGACCCACCACTCCACACATTTTGTATGTCTCTAATATCTGACACATGAGTTATTGGATCTCTTTTCTAACAAGCTGATGATCTGAATCAGGTGTATGAAATAAGGGAGACATACAAAATGTGCAGAGTGGTGGGTTTCCAGGACCAGGATTAAAAACCACTTACATTCATCATCATCCAGGGAACATAATCCATCATTGCAGACCATGTGCCAGGCTAAGCACAAGCAGATAAAAAAAATCTATTCTCTTATTTAACTATAAGGTTTTAAAGGAGACATCCAAAATGTGTATTGTTGTGGCAAAAAGGGTTGGGATTATATTTAACTGAATTTTGAGCAGAAACACACCCTAAAGGTTATTAAATATTGCTGTGGAAATTATGACTAGTCTCACGAAACAAGCTACTCAAATGTGTAATGAATTAAAATAATTATAACTGGACACACAGCCTTTGAAAAACAAACAAACAAAAAACATGCGCCTTTTCTTTTAAAAATTTATAAGACCATATATTTTTCGCTATTGTAACTATGAAACATGGTTAATCATTTTATTTCAGTTACAATTGTTTTTTCCCGCCATTCAGTCTAACCCTATCAGAACAGATTTTTGCATCACAACACACCAGTGAAACACTGATTTAAAGTGTGAGTGTGCAGTAATCTCAATCTTTTTTAGTGAGCTTTTGCCAGTACCTCTGTTTTCTTTACTGTTTATTCACTGCCACAGCAGAAATATATTTTTCACTTACTCCATTTGTCGCTCATCCTTCGAGGATAGCAAGTCAAATACATTTACCTATATTTATCCAGACTGGATAGGCAGGTGAACTCACAGATCACACAAATTGTGTTTTTAATGGCGGTTCTGATACACAGGTGCACTGCCACTATGCTACATTTCTTATTCGTGGCTACTGTGAGAAAAGAAAAGTGTTATATAGAACTTTTCAAATATATATATATATATATATATATATATATATATATATATATATATCTTACTTGACCTCCCGTCACCGTTCATTCAGACTGGCCCTTACCCAATCTGGGGATGGTGACCTATCCAAAAGCCACTATCATTTGTGTCAAACACTAAACTGGATCCTTTAGTGCTTCTCTTATTACAGCACAGCTTCACCATTCCTGGGGCCATATTCACAAAAACATTTGATCTTACCACTAAGGTTATGCATATCCTAAAGACCAGTACAAGTTCTGGGGCAAGGAGTTTCCTCTTAAAACCAATTCACAATGCCTGTTCACCAACTTTTACTAAGGAACAGAGAGAAGTCTTAAGCTAAGACAAAGGGTGAGGTTGACCTCGTTGCTATGGATGATGTCAACATGCTTACTAACTATGACCACAGTGATTGGCTGATGGGGGAGGGGTCTCTGTCAGTGATTTAATCATAGAATTATTGTTGAGCGAGGTATCATGTTGCCATATTCAAATAAAGATTTTAAAATGTAGATTTTAAAATTGTTTAATAAGTGCAATAATTAGTAAATTATTAAACAATTATACATTCAGCTAATTTTAAAATGTAGGCTAAGTGTCACTTATTAAACAATTATACGTTCAGCTGTGAAACAAATATACTGTCAGCCTCTTACATCTCGAGAGATTGCAGAATTCAAGTGATAAAGTTCAGGAGGAGGACGTTCAAATGCATACAGAAAGCATACATACAGCCAACTCACCAACTCACCTACAGTTACCTCGACAGTTTTCTGTATCCCTCTGCAACTCCTCACCTCCGCTGGTTCCTATTCCCACCTGGGATACGGCGGAGTACAATGGGTTTGGATTAAATTCCGAGCTCGGAGCGCTCGATCCACCCAAACAGCACACCAAATACTCTTTACTCTTTTACTCTATGAGATCATTTGTTAGTTTGAACTCGTGAAAACAACTGCCACAGGTAATCGGACATTAGTTTCTTTTTATTATTTATTTTCAAAGATTTATTTTTGCCGTTTTTGCCCAGACAGCAACATGTCTGGCCCAGTGTCGGCCCAGATCCGGCCCACATCTGGGCAGTGTGGAATCCACGTGTACCAGATGTGGGCCAGATGTGGGCCGGATCTGGGCCGACACTATGTTGCTGTCTGGGTGCCTTTTTATTATGAAAGGACAGTGAAGCAAAGTGGAAGACAGAAATGGGGGGACAGTATTGGGAAAGGTCCACGAGCCGGAACTCGGGTCACCCGAGCTGCACAAGGCTATCAGCGCAGACAATAGGACTTTATTTTCAACTTTACCGCAATATTTTATTCTCAGTCATTCAATGCATATGTTTGCCTATACATAAATTAACCTTTTTATGTTATGTCATCGCAGATTAAAATGTATTCAAAATATTTATTGCATTTATGCACCCAAGGCTCTATCACATTGCCTCAATGGTGTACAGTGTCTTTGCTGAGGCAGATTACCATTTTAGGATTGTTTTTGATTTGATCTTAGTGACTGAGTCCTCTTGACTACCCCTAACCTTTCACAGATGTAGGAGCTGGTTTAAGAGCTAAAAGATTTAGTAGTCCAAAAGTTAGGACTGACCAGTAATTTTAAGAGTTTCTCCTAAATCGGCAAGTTAGGAGCTACTGGCCATAAGATGTTTTGTGAACATGGCCCCTGATCCCCAAGCTGCTCTTTGTCTGTCAGTGGGCAGTTGGGAGTCGTGTACAGAATCTATCATAAAAGGTAACTCCGAACACTTTTTATTAGGGAAGAATGAAGACACTATGTGGAGACATGACCAGAGCAAAGGCAGGAGACACTGCTTGCAGTCAATTCAGAGTTTTATTGACTTTAAAACTTGCACACACACAAAAAAAAAAACTAAAAAAAAAAAACTAAAAAACAATCAAAAACATAAAACAGAGACACTAAAGGTGACCCTCCTCACAGAAGTCCCTCAGCAGAACTGACTCGAACAGACAAAATAAATCCTCTTATTCTCAGGGGTTCAACCATTTCATGATAATAGGGTAATATAAATTATATACACTCACACACATGAATATATTAATCAACTTAAATGAAAATAAAATTCAAAATACATTAACATCAATATTACAAGGGGGGAAAAAACAAATAATGAAAATTTAATTTCTACATACTATCAAAATAAACACAAAGAAACAATGCCTGCTCACACTACCCAGAATTCCTTGGGATGGCATAAAATGAGGGACAGGAAGGCCACACTTCCTCTTAAGCCATGAACCCAGAGACAAAAGACGTTTTGAAAATGTGGATATAATACTGATATTGTTGTAAAGTAAAGAAAATAAATAACACTCTTGGTGTCTTCTTTTCATCATTCTAATGTGCACCTTAGCCTAGAAAAGTGACCAAAATCATATTTAAACAAACAATGAGAAACATAAATAAACATTTATACAAATAATATAAACCAAACAAACATTGCAATTAGGGGTAAGTTATGACATCGTCACACACTAATGTGAAAGACCACAGACTTTTACCATGAGCCACAATCCTTCGAAAGTGTGTTACACACTGGTGAGGGTGAGTTTTGAGCATCAGGTGTTCAGCATTCATTCCCCAGACATCAACAGATCCGGCCCACATCTGGTACAACACAATGTAGCTGGTCTGAGAATCTGAGTGAGCTCGACTGTAGTGTTTTCTTCCAGTGCAGACGTCACACTCCACATGTCCCGCTCCAGCATAACAGGAAACAGGAAAATAGTTTCTCCAGCATTTCAGCACACAATAATTATTATCTACAACAGCTCTTGGAGAGAAGATGTGTCTGCGCTGGGTTCTGCTGCAAACTCTGTTCTGTCCCTGATGATTCTGCAGTCCAAATGCAGCTCTCACAGAGATTGAGAATGGAAACATCCTTCTTCTGATCCAGCTGAACGCAGTCCATTTATCTGTTACACGCAGAGATAAAGACCTTCACAACAGCTCAACAAGAGTTCAGTTTCTTTAAACACACAGATAAAGGCATGCACAACAGCTCAACTAAGGGGTTGTCCTTGTCTGAACCAGAGTGTCCTTGTTCTGTTTGACTAGAAACTGAAACTAGTATTTAACCGTGGCAATAAAAATGTTAAGTTAACTGAGACATGGATGGCACTTGAAATAATAGTACCTTTTAAGTTTTTTATTGTGTCGTAAAAACACTGTTTCTGGAAAAGAACACCTAGTACTGTGAATTACTAATCCTGAGAAACATGATCACTTAGTTACTTGTGTTTTGTTAGCCTTCCAACTACTAAGATATTAACATTTGAGTACAATATACATATTCTTGGATAATACTAAAAAATTTCAATAAATGATTAACAATAATGAGTAAATACTTGAATATACGAAGTAAGGATACATGAGAGGAACAAATCATAAATGAATAATATGAATAAAGAAAATCATCATAAACATTGATCTTTTGGATAAGCCAGTGTGGCATATCCATCCATCCTTACTCCAAAGCACATGTCCTCTGTAAGGACTGGGGTCTGTCCCACTGTCTCGGGCACAGATGTTGGAAACACCCGAGACAGATGCACAATTCATGACAAGACTCACAAACACACGCACATCTATCCGATTGACATGCTGCATGCTTCTGGATTGTGGAGGATTGTGTTGCCTTGGCTTTTGGATTGCTTAGTTGGGGACATTTAATATTCAACAATTTTTCTGATCTGCCTTACTTAAAGTGGACGATGAGGCAATTTTCTTCTAGAAACAAACTTTGTTGTATTATTTTCGTGTTATCACTGTGAAGCTTCTTTGATACAATGTAAAAAGCACTATATAAATAAAGGTGACTTGACTTGACTTGGAGGAAACATTGGAGCAACACTGGGAGAACATGTATATAAAAATGATCTGTGAATTTATTTTAGATTGATAATAAACGTTTGATAATGGGGGATTTGTGGACGCAGCAACTCATACATACACTAGCATGTTTATGTTGTGAAGAAGAAAAGTCTCTTCTGCTCACCAAGGCTGCATTTATTTGATCAAAATACAGTAAAAACAGTAATAATGTGAAATATTATTACAATTTACAGTTTTCTATTTTAATACATTTCAAAATGTAACTGATGGTGAAGCTGAATTTTCAGCAGCCATTACTCCAGGCAGTGTTACATGATCCTTCAGAAATGATCAAATTAATAGATAAGACTCATGATAACACATTTTACAAACATGGCTCCTGATGACATTAGACACAGACTCGTTATTCAGAAGCTGGTACAGAGAAAACAATAACAACAAGGCATTTAAACATAGGCTAATATGTCTACCAATACCACAGTAAGCTAAATAAAACAACATGGCTTCTGAACTTAATGTTAAAAATGCTTTTACAAACCAGCCCAAGGTTGCTCAAAATGTAACAAAGAATGCATCAATATTAACAATATATTCCAGGTTTTGAAGGACTCCTTGAATCACTCTGATGGCTGGCTGAGAGTCTCTGACGTGAGGTCTTTTGAATCTTCTTCAGGCTGAGAAATCATGACTGTTGTCTGGTGTGTGTTGAGGGTATCGGTATGGGGATTCGACTGCAAGTTGGGATGGGACTGGGACTGGGACTGGGGCAGGAGGCTTCTTAACCCTGCGAACAGCTGGTTGACTAAAGCCTCCATAGAGCGTGTGTGTTCAGCCAGGACTCTGGCAATGAGCCGTTCCTCTCGCGCGTGGTTCTGTTCCCACTGACGCTCCAGCCACGTGTTCTGCGTCTGCTGCATTCTTTCAAGAAAGTCTTGATACTGAGTGTGCAATGCAGTGCAACAAGTCCTTCTGCGTCTGAACATACCTGAACAAAACACCAAAGAGAACAGAATGCATGACTAAGTTATTTGGACAAATATTATCTTTTCACGTTAACAGATATGTATTGTTGAAATCAACAATATGGAGCCAAATATTAGGGTGAAGAGGCTATTTTTTGGAGTTTTGAGCCATTTCATTTTTCCTTTCTTCTGAATGATACAGAGAACAATATGTCATTAGATTATCCACATTATTCATGAGCGGGAACACCTTTTCATCACTCTGCTGATTTTTACAAGTTTGAAAGTGTAAAACTTCTGTATAAGTGGTATAATATTTATTTTTTATGCCACTTTGAATGTAACTGAAATGTGCTATATGAATAAACTCACCTTGTCTACATTAAATCTTAATGAGTTTATTCATATAGCACAAATTTTACTGCCGGACAGTTATTGTTATAGTTTTGTTGTGGTCTTGCACACCAGCATCCAAAGTCATACTGGTGACCATAATATGGTGGATATTTCAGCAAGGTGTGCAAACTAAACATATGTTGTAAACTAACTAGCAAGATTTACAAAGTTGTCCTCTAAATATTAATGGATGTCAGGATACAAGTCTTGAACTACTTTTGGCTAGCAGACTCTTTTCGGTTCAGGGTTGCTGCATTTTTACAACAGATTCCTGGTTATTTACATTTTGTTCTGACACGATTTGTAACCTAATCATTAAAACAGGCATGCCACCTATAATGTACCCCAGCACTGTTGATATTTACAGCTATAGGATGAGATGTGCATCAGACCTTGAGCTGGAGGCTGCTGGGAAGAGCACGGCTGTGAAGATGTCATGCTGTCTGTGGAAGTGAATGGCTGTGTGGGAGTGGAGCTTTCTGTAGAGGTGGAGCTCTCCTGAGACACTTGTGTGAGGACGAGGGGTTCATTCTCCGTTTTCACTGACTGGACTTCCTGAATCCCACCTTCCGTGTCATCCACTCCATTATCTTTAACAGACAAACACAGAAATTCATAAATCTTTCACAACTACATACTGCTTCTTCTGAAAAGGGTCATCTTACGGTTACTTTTATTGCACTGCATTATTATTACATGTCCTTGTATTCATCGCTTGTCTGTTTTAAAAAAATGAGCTTAGGGTCGTAATCGATTTTAATTGAACTTTTATGATTGATTATTTATTATTTCTTTATTATACCACTTTGAATGTAACTAAATAAACTCACCTTGTCTACATTAAATCTTAATCTTAATGAGTTTATTCATGTAGCACATTTCACTGCTGGCCAGTTATTGCTATAATAAATGCACATTTTCAGAGAAAACTTTCTCAAAATGTCTAGAGTTGTATTTTTGTTTAACATTATCAATATAAAACGCTATGTGGCAGTACCTATGAGTATTACCATGGTGGCATCTGATGGTAATATCACATGGTACAATACTTCATATACTAAAGAGATATATATGATAAATGCCCTGGTATGGTTGTAAAACAAACCAAAACATGATACTACCCTGGTACTTTTTCTTTTCTTTTATCTTTTTTTGTTTTGTTTTGTTTTGACTTTGAAACATACATGTATGCTGGTTCCAGTGCCACTCACCATCATCACCTTCATCACCTTCATCACATACACCATCCTCAAAAGTGAAGCATTTGCTGTCCGACAAAGGGGATCCGTCTTTAAAGTCGATGTCAACTCCAGTTTGGTTTGTCACAACAACCAAAGGTCTATGTCCAAAAATTTCTTCCATTGTATCAAAATGTTTGAATGCATTATTAGAGCTGCTGGTGTTTTGTTTCTTGGCCTTATAGTAAATGGATTTGAGGGTTTTCCAGCGATGTTTGACTTGATCACATGAGCGCCTAAAACCTGCCTCCTTATGTCTAGCACAAACCTTCCTGAAGATCAGACTGTTGCGGTGCTTGCGTCCGTCCCTGTATCGGTCTATGTGCATCTCTTTTAAACTTTGTAAAAGGAAATCTGTCTCTTCCTCGGTCCAGAAATGTGAGCTTCTTCGGTTGCTTGACATATCTGCCTGGGTCTTCTAGAAACCGCAATTACTTAGATATAAATGAGTATCTCGTTACAGTAATAGGGTACTCAAGATGTTCAGACGAGACAAAATTCAGACTAACGCCAGTTGTTTGATTCGGATTCTAGTAACATGTAGAACGGAATGGTGTCCATGAGGCTGCGGATTTAAAAACACAGCCAATCACAAGGCTGCATCTTGCCCAACAGCGTCTAGAGTGGCCCACTCCGATTGGTTGTATGCTTTGGGCTGCAGCCTCATAGGTTGGTTAGGATGTCAGTCAATTGTCGGCCAACCCTTCTGATGGCAATCGGATTGTAGCTCTCACATGACGAATATATAATCCTACACGTAAAAATATGAGAAATGTGACCCCAATACTTGCGCATGTAAACGTGGTCAGTATACTCATTATTTAGAATTATCAAAAAGGATGTTGCTTCTTATTGGTAAAATACATTACATTATGTTTGGCTTTCATCAGTATTATTTACTTTTTGTTCATTCACAAACATTTGGCATTTTGATACATCAACAAAAGTATAAAACATTTTGCTTGTTCAGTATCGGGGTTATCGACAACTTCTGACCCCTCACACAGACTGCATGAAATGCTGCATGAAAATGCTCAGAATTGTCAGAAACATTGTCTTCCATTAATGACAATAACGAACCCTCACATTATGATACACTAGTGTTGATCTCAACTTTCACTAGACCTGCATTCATGTGCATCGATATTTAATTATTGATTATGGATATAATTATGGATTTACAAATAAATATTGGAATATATTCTATAACTTTTATTTTATATTTCAGTACGGCAGTGACTTTTATTTTGAAAACCTCATTGCCACGTCCACTGTTGTCATTTTAATAGATTCAAACATGCTGATTGCTTTAACTGTGTTTATAAACTGTTCACTGACACATTCTAATTATTTATAGTTATTTATGTTCGACAATAGGGATAACAAATCAAGGATATCCGTTACTTTTTGCGAGTCATTGTCCTTTTATTTATATTAAGTTGCATCTGGCTTCACGCGCGTGTAACTTAGATGTAAACATGGACAGGCCGGACGCCACATTTACTCTTGCTTATATGGTATTTGCTTTGTGTTTTGTTTTTACGCCGAATGAGTTTCGCTCGGCTGGTTTGACGGTTCAGCACATGTTCTCGGAGTGGCTGGGCAGTGAAGACATCAGCTTCATTCAGCACCACATCAGACGAACAACACTCACGGTGCTCTTCCACTGCTTCCTGCCGCTCGGTATGACACTTTTTGTAATGGTTAAAATAAATAATGTAATATGTATTAACAAGCATACATTTTGAAGTCCTCGTGCTGTTGATGTTCTATCAAAATACGCAGCATAGACAACAGCTGCTATGTAATTTCACACTACACAGATTGCCTAAATAGCCCATATTATTGTCACATGACCGTGTCACGTGCATGTATATTCTCCCTATGCAAAATGTAGCATACTGTACTCCGTTTACTCACTATCCTGATTATTTTGAAGCGCGGAAGTAAGCTATTAATAGAAGGCGCGAGGCTTCAGATTCATCAGACCGTTATCGTCTAGTAATTCTGCAAAATTAGTCATATTATATTATATAAATAGTATATTAGTTTATCTGGGGGACGGAATCTGGGAAATGTTGAGTAAACAAAAGGGACTCAGAATTTGCGGATTGGATGGAATTGCAGTCCTTATCCCTAAATTGATCAGTTTTTGAATATTTAGACATTTCAATTTTATTCAGACTGAGCAAAAATATGCAATTTGGTGCAGATGCTGTTATTTATATGGAGAAGTAAGATTACATTATGATAGCTTGTAATGCAAATCAATGAGAGATCTTTAAATACAACAGTCAGGATGGAGAAATGAAGCCTCTCTGATTGTTTCGAGAAACAGTGCCGTCTTGTGGCAGGTAAAAAAAAAAACATTATAGCAGCCTCCGTTGTTTTATTCATAAGGTACAATATGTAATGTTTTTGTATTAAAATACGAGTATAACACTTGCACAGCTTTTATATATTTCGTTTGATTGTGTTTCCAAGAATTTGTAAATTATAATAACACTAATTAAAATGATACCAACAGAGCTGTTTGATGCAAGTAAATGATGCACTAATTATTTTATGGTTTTATGCTGTTTATATGGCAGACTGTATGGTAATGTAATAAAGGCAGTCTATATTTAAAAATATTAGTAAATGGACTTCCATAAACTTCCATAAACCCTAAGGAGTAGTCTGGGTTCAAACATTTCGACACACAAAGTGAAGCATTCACGTGACTGGAAAGAAAGTGAGGCTTGGTTTTTCACTGATCACATGTTTCTCTGAAAACTAAACGCTTCGGAACGGAACGCTGCGAACTTGACAGATACACGCTTTGAAGCTTTTGTCGTATGTAACATCACTATATAACAGTAAAGCTACTTCAATAAAATGCATGTACAACAGATGTCACTATATCTTACAATAATATTTATATCATTTAAATGCTTAGTTTTATGGTCAAAGCTCTGTTTTCAAATCATATAATCCAATGGAATACAATAATTGAGAGATGAACAAATAAACGTTCCTCAAAAGCCTGATGGATCATATTTGATACATTTGAACAAGATTTTTATATTTTAAAAATCAAGTGAAACTAAGTTGCTTCAGTCCAGTAAACGTTCATCCTGAAATATTACTAACAATAAAAAAATAATTCTTACATTTACTTACATTTAATAAAAATCAGTAAAGATTTAAAAGTAAAAAGACACTTGAACCACAACCTGACGTTTTTACAATTACATTAAAAGGCCTCTTACTTGCTAAAAAGTGTAAACTATCAATCAGACAACGTGTAGAAGGCGTTTAGTAGATTGTGTTCAAAAGATGTTTCATAAAGTTAATAATTTAGAGGCCTTAGAAGTGTGCGAATCAAATATGATAGAGTAGGCTTTATAGGGTTTGTTTTGCCTCACATGAACAGACAGTGTTTCTCATTGCTCCCTGTGTGATAATAACACCATGTTATACTTGTGTTGCAGGATACTACATAGGAATGTGTTTTGCAGTTCAGGAACAGAATCTCGTGTACATCCATCATGCAAGTCAGGGATGGCAAATATACTTTGGACTGTCACTGGCCATCCAGCTTTTGAGTTGTGCACTGGCTTTCTATTGGTCCAGGCGTGGCTGGGCGAATCACCCGATATGTCGAGCGCTCAACACACACGCTTTACCGCGCTCCAGCTGGAGGGCCGTCGCCTCGTCCATCAACACAGAGTTTCGCCGCATCGATAAGTTTGCTTCCGGTTCCACGAGCGCAAGGGTGGTCGTCACGGACACCTGGGTGATAAAGGTCACGACGTACTCCCTGCATGTTGCCCTGCATCAGGACTGTCACCTGACCGTCACAGACTCCAAGCATCACAGCCTGTCTCCAGAGTTAAACACACCAGTGCAAATCGTCACCATCACTGTCGCCAGTATCAATCCCAGAGTCAAGCCTTTCGACATAAGGTAATTTCCAGTGTTGTGTGTTACGCATTACAAGTAACTTGAGTTACGTAAATCAGATTACTTTTTCAAGTAACTAGTAAAGTAACGCATTACTTTTAAATTCGTTACTTTTTCAAATAAGTAACGCAAGATACTTTTCCATTTATTGACTGACAGCTCTCCTGTCCTCATGCTGAGAGGAATCGAGAGTAAATTGAGGGTTATTGTAGTTCTAGACTAAATGTGAGCATTTACTCATTTCACTGGCAAAAAAACAGATTCAGAATTCCTCAAAAGGAATATAATCAGTGAAATGCAAAATCAGAATACTACCCAAACCTCCAATAATTAAATATGTTAAACAAAACAAATATTTTTTTCATGCTTTTAATCTCCATTTATTGACCAATGTACTTGTGCTGACCTTCGATGATTCGGTTAAACTGAAAGGATTGTTTTAGCTGCGCCCACGCGTGAATTTGCATTTCCTTCAGCCTTATTATTTAAATTTTGGCCAAAATATAGAACTTCAAGTATTTGGCCAAAAATAGTTTTGTTTAAAAAAAAACAAAAAAACAAAAAACAAGCCCAGCCCAGGTGAGGAAAAAAGTAACGCAATATTGTAATGCATTTCTTTTCAAAGTAACTTTCCCCAACACTGGTAATTTCATATTTAGGAAATGGAGGTTTTCCTCAGTGATGTGAAGGGTCACTGTACTTTCTCTTGCAGGCTGAAATCCACTGAGTATGTTGAGCTGCAGGAGAAACTGCACGCACCCATCAGAAACGCCACCAATGTTGTCATCCATCTGACCATGAGTGAGCTGTTTTTGGAGACCTTTAAGTCGTACGTGAGGTTGAATGAAGTCTACAGGTGTCCGAGTGGCCAGGTGAGCACTGAAACATCAGCACACACTTTACAGCAGGATTTCTCCCCTTCTTTTCTTGCGGTTTCACAGACTTCTTCACTAGAGTTTGAAGACTTGAGCGAAAGCAACCGGCTCCAGCCGTAGAAGAAGCACATAGAAATAGAAAGAGAATAAGGCAAAACAGAAAATGACAAAGATTCAATACTGTACTAATTCAGTGATGAAATTAACACTGCCAATGATGAAATTAACAATTACATTTAAAAATGATTTGTTGAATAAGGAGGCATCAAAGACTACAGCAGTAATTAATCTAGGCTAATATTCCACATACACGCTTTTTTACATTTCAACTTAAAACTATCAATTAACATCAAATCAAATAACAACAGTAGTGAACAGTATAAATGAACATTAATGATCATTGTTTGATAGCTAATGTTTGGACCTGTTATTGTGTAATCTATTCAGCAATGGTGGTTCTGCATAAAACAATGTCATATCTGAATGGAGACATATCTGAATAATTGCATCATGCGCAATGCTTTATGGGAGTCCATGGCTGTGTTTGAAATCGCCCCCTATACCCTCATTCACTATCCCCTACTTTACTCACTAATATAGTTCACTTGAAGGAGTGAATGAAAACGAGTGAGTGAATCCGGACACTGAGTGCGCCGGAAGAGCTGCCGCTTATAGTAATTAATTGAAAAGTAGCGAACTGGCAGCTCCAGTAGTGATGAAAAGATTTATCTTAAACTCAGGTGATAATCAATAATCAACTGTTCAATAATTATAGCTGTATGATATTATGTTGTACCCACATTAGACCAGCAGTTTGGAAAATGTATGGATGATTGATTCAGCTGCAGGCGACACCATCTGGTCAGACGCAGGGATTCATCCGGCGTGACCCTCACAGTGCATTATGGGTATTCTCTAGCCGTTGAGCGTACATTGGTTGTACACTCGTTATTGTGGTGCATTATGGGATTGAATGAGTGCACTTGATAACGTCCACTATGGTTTCGGACACCACTACAAAGGGCTTTCCCCTTAAATAGTGCCCTATTTAAGGGTATAGGGGACGATTTCGGACACAGTCCATGTTGTCGGTTTGTCTATAGATGGGAGTTTACCTCTGCAACCCAGCTATTAAACTCTTTCAATGTCAAGCATTCAGGACAGAGGCAAATTAATTAGTCTGAATGGACCATGCCACTTGAATTGGTTGGAGAATGTTTTTTTTACAACTGAAACGTAGTATGTTTTTTAAAAAGCTGTCAACTTTGCTGTTCCCTGTTAGGAACTTGAACCATGTATTGGATGTATGCAAGTCAATGCCAACGTGAAGCTCGTGCGACTGTGTCAGGGAGACGGTGAGGGCGAGTGCCAGCAGTGCTACTGCCGCCCCATGTGGTGCCTCACATGTATGGGCAAGTGGTTCGCCAGTCGACAGGACCAGCAGCAGCCCGAGACCTGGCTGAGCAGCAGAGTGCCCTGTCCCACCTGCAGGGCCAAGTTCTGCATCCTCGATGTGTGTCCCATTAACTGAGGATCCGTGCCTTTACAACACCGAACCTGCTATTTCTGAGCACTTCTATGTGCTTTTTCAAAACCTTTGTGCCTCCCAAGCTACAAACATATCTAATGACACTGAATCACATGTCCAGTAAAAGCCAGAAGGAACAATATATTTGATTTGACTTAAAAACAAATATATATATGTAGTGTGTATATATTATATGAATATGTATATATATACTGCATATATATGTATATATATACTGCATATATATATATATATATATATAGATTTTTCATCTCCATTTCTCATTGCGATATCTCTTTTTTTTTTAGATATCTCTGCGATATCTCAAAAATCTCTCTTTTTTTTTTTTTACTGTATGGGCAACAAAATAAATTGTATGCATGTATATACCATCATTGCAATATTTGTTGCAATGATTTTACAGTATATTTATTTCTTTGGATGGAATGTGCCTAAGGTCTTGAAGATATTGTCACAGTGGCAGGACTCAACACTACAGACCTGGGGTCAGTGTGAACGGGTGTCAGGCCACTTCAAGCTTAAATGTAATGTTACCAAGATAATGTTTCTAGACATAGACATAAATGGGATTTTGTTAAAATTGCAGAAATGTGCTGTGATATTCTTGAAAGCATCAGTAAGAATGTTGTACCACTGTGTGTTTATGAGTCAGTGGAGTCACGTTATAGCTGTATAATTTCCAGTTTGTTAAAAAAGAAAATGTAAAGAACTTAACGTTTAATTATAATTATAAATAGCTAGGCGTTTTCTTTGTGAGATTTACATTTTTATAGCAGAAATAAAAATGTATAGAATTGATGTAGCATACAAAATATTGACATCATTTTATCACGCGCACCTTGCCTTATTTCAAACTTTGATAAATTGAGAAACTTCATGTTGCTTCATTGTAATAAAGTCTAATGTTTTTGACACATGACTTCTTGTTTTTTGTTTTCTCTACTCTGTTAATCCTCTGGTGCTCTTATAGTGTGGCAGACAAAAATGACAGATGTTTATTTAAATTAAATGAATGTACTATATTTTAGTTTGATATATATATTTTTTTTTTTAGATTTTGTATTTTATGATACTAAATTATATTTACGCACTAGTTATGATCCATTTATTCACTTTTTGAGCATAAACTTGAAAATTAAATTTACATCAAACTGTCATAAATCTTGAATGCTTTGGAGCGCAGAGTTGAGTTTGTTCTCTTTTTAACGTTTATTATTAAAAAAAGCATAGAAATACTTGATGCAATGAGATCCAGGCAGACAAGCAATGATTATATCAGAGATCAAATTTGAATAAGAAATAACACATTTATTTTGTAGAAAAAATAAACTTATAAAGGCAAATGAATCACGTTAATATTAAAATTGTAATAACAAAAATAAGATCGATCTTAGATAAGACAGTATCTAGATCTATCTTAGATAGTCTGATAAGAAAGTTTATAATAAATTCCAATGTATTGTATGTAACAGATGAAGATTGTGAAGATTCGAGTATAAAAAATGAAGATATGAAGAATGAAAGGAGAGGTAAAAGAAGAAGTAAGAGGTAAAGAGCAAAATACGAGCAATTTTATGTATATGCAGGAAACTTACATCCTCTTACATCCTCCTAAACTTGTGTTTTGGTCTGATAAGCAAAGGTTATGAATTGATTATCCATTATGTGTTATGGCTAGGTCGGGATGACCCGTCAAATGCTACGGTTGCAAAGATAAACAAAAATAGATTGACAAGGTGTTTGTTTTGACACCTTTAAGAGAATATTGCAGATATTACAGTTTTTCTCGATTGCTTAAACACTATATCCAGGCTTTTGAATTAAAATTTCAAAACCATAACGCCATTTATCAAAAAGCACACCCATTTCACTAAACTATAAACACTATTCCCTGTTTTGACACATGAGTCAGATTTGTTGAACTGTCACTGCAAAACTCTACACACAAATCCCTTCATTTCTCATTGCCTAGACCATGTTGTCATTTAGAAAGCACTAGCATTATAATATTGTTCACTCAAGTCAGCACAACTTCAGCTCAGTTAGCACACAATTACCCAGGTGGAAACACTAAGAGTCAAAATTGAACACACATCAGTCAGAACCTTAGATATATAAAGGGCCCAGATCAGTTTATTGCGTTTTGGAACAATGGATCCAGAAAGACATGAAGGAAGAAGGATACGAATTAGGAGGAGGGACAAGGACAAGAAGACAAGCAGTCTCAGATGAAATTCAAGCCACTCTAGTTGCCCATGTCTTTGTCAATGGTATGACTATGAGGGAGGCTGGGCTACGAGTAAGGCCAAATTTGAGTCGCTTCACCGTCGCCTCGAGAACCTTCAGGGAGGAGTGGTGGCAAACAAAATTCTATCACTGAATAAGAGACAAACATTTCCAATAGTCTTTGATGAGGTTTATTTTCTTGCAAGAAAAGGCCAGCAGTCGTACAGTCAGACAGTGTGGCTGCAGAGTGTGACAGTGAAGGCATCCTTTCTCCTTTATAGTCTGGACTCCCAGAATGTTATCTTTATAGGCAAATGATGGTATTTCAACCATATGTGGAACATTCTTAGACGTGTCAATCATATTGTATCCTTGAGTGGAGACCCTCCTGTCACGTCCCAACACTCTTTACCATTCCAATACAATTCGAATTCCATATTAGAATATGGTTTGTGTGTGCTCTTTTACTGTCATATGTTGGTCACACATATGTGGGGACCACAAGCAACATAACTGACCAGTTTTGGAAATGTTGTTTTGAATTTATTGCACCAGTGTCTTAGACTATGTTGTAGTGTGTGTGATTTTGAGGGCTTGTGTGTCCTGTCTGAGGGCAAAGTTTGGTTTTTCAGCAAGAGTGAATGGTTTTGAGTGTAGAGCTTCATTTTGACCTGAAAATAGGATGTTTGGGTAATTGTGTGAGACGTTATGGATTTGTGTTTATAGTAATGCAATGTTATAGCAATGTTTGATTTTGAGTAAAGGTGAAATAGTTTTGAAGCAATTGTTTGACTTTGCCAGAAGAATCAATGGTTTTGTGAGTTTAGTTTGAAAATTTGGGATTTGTGTTTAATGTTGTGAGAAAATGGGTGAAGGTTTCAAGAAACATGTCAAAAAACTGTAAGACAAGCAAATTCTCTTTTATTCCTGCAAATTATGTATTATAATTCTTTGGATGGAAGGTTTGTGCTGATCCTGATCTAAACATTAAAACACAGCGTATGGGAAGAACAACCAAAAACATACAGACCCGTCCATTCTTAAAGCATTTATTTGGCTCAATTCATTGAGAGTAGCCACACACACATGACACAAAATACAGATATGCAGCTTTGTGTTATAACACATTATCTAAACCCAATAAGCATAACAATATTGATTATATGGTACTTCCTATTATGCTACATAATTAGGTGTCCATAAAACAGTATTTAGGAATATATATACAATAATATACAGTCAAATTGCACGGTTACATAGAAAAAAGCTTTGAATTAAATGAACCTTTTCTGTAGTTAATGTGCAATACTGACTTTCAAAGTTTGAGCAAAAGTGAAAGTACAGAAACCAACTGTCAAGACATTTTCATTTTAAAACAAACCCCAATTAAAATTGTAAGATATTTTTCATGGCTAAGATTAAATTATTAGCCACTCAGAACACACGTTAAGGCACAGCTGACATGTCCTGCTTGATTCAAAAGAAGAAGAAAAAAGTTATTTCAAATGAAAAGTTTGATTTAAATGAGCATTGCCACCCATCAGGATGTTTGTTTATACCCAAACAAATGGGATATTCTGTGACTCAACTAAGGCTGGATTTGGGAAGAGCAGAGAATTACTGAAGCAATACAACGAGAGCTGTTTAATGATAATGCAATTCTCTCCTTCACGATATACTGTTACGCAACAGTCCAGATGACTGTGGAGATTAGTTTCCTCTCGACGAGGCCAACTTTACTGATTTTACAGCATGAAATCAGTGCACTGTGATAGACATCCCCTACGGAACTACAATATTTTTCCATATATTTATGATAAATGGTGTAAATATATATTACATTAATATAATGTTATATATTACAATATATTGAGTTATACATAAGGAATTACCACCTTTCATATACTGAACAATGTATACACTGTAAAATGTAATTACAATATTTAGTAATATTATATTACAATATAATATGTACAATAATTAGTATTATACAATAGTTGAGTGTACTTGGAAACCGATTGCCTTAAATTTCTCAAGGTTGTTTTACTCAAAGTTGTAAGTTTCTAATATAAAAACATAAAAGAGTGTCAGGACAATGATATGCGCAATGATAGGTGTGCATTAATTTGTACTTACTAAACATAAACTTAACTGAAAAAAAAAAAAAAAAATGATCATCAGTGTTTCTTGGTCTTCTGCTGGACTGAAGCTCAGGCTCTACTCTTCAGCACAATGGTGACCCACAAAACTCAGACAACACAAACCCTTTAAATCCCAACAGAACATTAAACACTAACAGATCTCTCAAGATCTCAGTAGAGGAGGTTAAACAACAAAAACAGCATTACCAGCTTGACTTATTACTAACCAGATTGACTTTATTTCTCTCAGGCCTCTACAGAAGTTCTTTTTGAGAATTAACAGAAGTGTAGAGGTTGATGATTTATTGAAAATGATAAAATTTTACAGTCACCATGATGGAGATCGGTGTTTGCTATAGTTGGGCTCTTTTTAACATTTGTTTTTCTCTGGCTGCTGTAACTGTGTGTTTATACGACACACGGCAAAAAACTAAAAATATGCGGATAATCTGTTGGGCATTTATTGCTGATGCAACCATCAATAACTGAGCCACAAATCAAGCATTATTTTAATCAAGCGCAATTTTAGACATCAAGAATCATCTTAAGAATCTCAACAACGGTGACATGCTTCATGCTGCAATGCATTCTGGGAGCTACCATAGTAAAAAACTCATCCATGGTTCTCAGCATGCATTGCAGCATGAAGCATGTCACCATTGTTGAGATTCATATGCTGATTCTTGATGTCCGTGTGTGACACACACACATACAACTTATAGCAGTTGTAAATATACAAACAATATAAATGTTTTTTAAAAAAGTATTTGATTACCACAGTGATAGTTGTTTACAATTTTATGATCTGACAAACTTTTGTAAATATACCTTGGGATGAGATCTGTGATCCAGGATATTCAACAATGATTGTGACATCATCAATAAATGATGATTTCATACTCAGCATTTTTTTCTATTGTTCATATTAGTCATAACGATTGTGTTTTAAAACACAGTTACAGCAGAAAAACTAATGTTATAAAGTCAAGAGTCATTATGCCAAACTAAAGTAAACACTGATCTCCATCATGGTGACTGAAAATCAAAAACTCATCAACATCTAAACCTCTGTTAATTTTCAATAAGAAATAATAATAGAAATAAAGTCAATCTGGTTTATTACTATATAATCAAATTATTACTAGAAGTGAAGCTGGTAATGCTGTTGGTCCCACTTTATATTAAGTGGCTTTAAGTACTATGTACGTACATGTACTTACATTGAAATTAATCATTTGATACAATGTACTTATTGTGTAACTACATGTTTTTACATTGTACTTACATTTTAAAAATTCCTGCATGTAATTAGAGCTGTAATTAATTTATGTAATTACATTTGTAATTACACAGTTGACCCTTCCCTTATACCTTAAACCTACCCAATCCACCACACCTGTCCCTAACCTTACCCGTATCACACCTCAATAGCAGCAAAAGTGTTTTACAATACAACATGAACACAATAAGTACATTGTACTTATTTTTTTATGTAAGTACATAGTACTTAACGCCACTTAATATAAAGTGGGACCATGCTGTTTTTGTTGTTTAACCTCCTCTGCTGAGATCTTGAGAGATCTGTTAGTGTTTAATGTTCTGTTGGGGTTTGTGTTGTCTGAGTTTTGTGGGTCACCATTGTGCTGAAGAGTAGAGCCTGAGCTTCAGTCCAGCAGAAGACCAAGAAACACTGATGATACGCTGCATGTTGCTTTATCTAAAAAGCATAAACTGTACTGCAGTTATTTTTATATTTATTCAGTTAAGTTTCAGACATGCAGAAAGTATTTGCAGTTTAATAAATACAAATAAGTGCATTCTATCATTGTCCCAACAGTCTTATGTCTTTGTATTGAGTACTTTGAGCAAAACCTCCTCTTTCCACATGTTTTCTAAGTACACTCATCTATAATGACATTTTACAATGTAAATATATTTTTCAATATATATAAATATCAGTATATAACACAATATATTAATACAATATATTATTTCATATATTTAAACCATATCATAAAGATATGGAAATATATTTTTGTTCCGTAAGGGAGTCTTCTGCTGCAAATAATTATGATCCTTCACAAGATCACAAAACTGCATTTCTGATTACAGCCAGCATTATTTCCGGTGTGTTGGATGCTCACAAAATGTCTGTTCAAAACAAAAACCCTTTGGGTGCCATTTTACTTGCAGTCATATTTGACATTTTACTGTTGTTCCATAAATGAGACAAATCATCAATGTGTGAAATAGAACAGCTGCATAAACAGTTCGTCTGTGTACAAGCAATGCAAAGTGCATACATTTGGATTTTCAAGGAATCATTCAGAAGTATTGCATTTTACAAACACAGGTGCTTTGAGTACATAAATCTTGTCCAGATATAACAATTCAATAGTTACCATTCCCACATATCCCAAGCTCCATACCACTCATTTTCTAACTCCGATTTCCAACATTCCAACTTTCTTTAAAACGATCATCTCCCACTTCCTGGTGCTTTTCTTTGCTCCATTTATTTCCCAACAGAATCAACGATCTCAACTCACATATCTAGACATTCACATCTCTACGCATATTCACGTCCACACATATGTTGTATTTTTCCACACGCAACCAGGCTTTGTCACAAGATGAAGACGAACTGAAATATAAACGTGGTTTATTAAAACAAAAGGGTAGACAGGCGTAACAGTGTGCAGCAAAACACTAGCATACACAAACATTGCTCAACAGAAACAGAGTGAACAGAGAGGAACTAAACACATGGTGGTGAACAGCTGTGACAAATGAATCACCATGGTTACTGATGAGTGGCGGGAAAAATCAAACAAAGGAGCACATGTGGTGAATGAAAACAAACTGAAAGTCCATGAAAACATAAAAGAAAACAGTAAAGTGAAGGCTGTTACACTTTACACAATATTGGAGATTAATTGATTCAGTTAGTTTCTATGCAAAAAATAATGAAAATGTTTCATAACTGTATCTTAATTTTCCTTCAAATAAAAAAAAAATACTGTACGGCTAACAGAAAACACATTAAGCCATAGGTAGAACCTATGAGATGAGAGCCTAATTTACACTGAATTGTAAGGCTCCATGATACAGCATGAGATTGATATGTGTTTATCAATCATCCCTAAACTTGAGCTGAAATATATGGCTTTGTGGAACGTAATAAAACTTGTGGAAGTAGATATCGAATGCTGCGATAAGCCAAAACCAGAAGACAAAATAAAAAGGTAAGCTAAACCAAAAAGAAGGCTAAACTAAAACAAACTTTGTCATCTGTGAAATGCGGACAAGTGCTAAAACAAAACCAGCAGCAAAAAAAAAATGATGTTCAGACTCCTCACAGATGGTCAAGGAAACATTAGACGTTCAGTCTGCATCCAAAAGACATGCAACCAACAGCTAAACAAACCTTTTATTGATATAACATTTATCAAGATTATGTGTTCAGTTATGTTTGTGTTGTAGTATGGTGAGAGTTATAATGAACAAAAACAACAAAATTAAACCGATCATTACAATTATTTTTTACCTGAAAAGTCCCTAAAATTAAAGCTGAAAGTGCACAGTTATTGTATCAATTCGGTTCTGAATTGTCAGCATACACCCCCCCAACAACATTTGACCGTACAATAGTACAACAGTTAGTCCTTCATCTACTAGCTGTTAGTATCGGTTTCACACCAAACCGTGTACCAGCCATGGTTATTATACAATAAAATAATTAGGTATTAGGGACTAAATATAAAGTCCATTTAGCAAGATTTGACATGAAAATAGAAAGAGAAATAAAATTAAAATCCAAAACAAGATTTATGTTTTGGGGTTAAGCACAGATCAAGACGACAAAGACTGACACTGTCAGACAGGATGCAATAAATCACCTATTTTACATGTATTAATATGTATATATATATATATATATCACTTTTATTAAAATTGTTTACATGTGAACATGGAAAAATGGGCTATTTTAATCTATTTGCAGAGATTCTTCATTATGGGAAATGGACAGTTTATACGGAGTAATTTGGATGCTTTTACCCAGCAACAAAAGATCACCAGTTGAAGAGCGAGTTCTGTCCTAACGTCATGAAATAGATCTGACTGCATCCACCCGACTGGACAGAAGCAAAAAACACCTGCAGAGAAACAAATGCTTTGTTTCATACCTTTTAGTCATTCATATGCTTATAATGCCCAGACAACCTCTTTAAAATGGTTCTATGTTATGGGATTTCTGGGGGAATTTGGAGAGATTTTTGCCATTTCTAAATGTGATGATATATAGGAATTTTCTTACTTTATCGTTTCTCTCACACAGGAACTTGAGCTTCTGAGCCTTTTTGTGCATAAAGACTCCCTCCAGACTCCCAGTCTTGGCAGATCTGAGTTCGATGGCTTTCTCCCCCCATCCCATCACCTGATTTGATTGAAGGTAGGCTGCCATACAACAAAGAAACAGATGCAAATCAACATCAAGTCAACTAGTCACGAAGAAAGAACTCTAGCTTAAGCACACACACAAAAACATTCAACAAAGTGGAGATGATTTGGTACAAACATGGTTTTCTATCATTGCTGTTTAACATGAGCAACTCTGAAAAAGAATATGTGAAGTTTCTAACATTGCATCAATATATTCATCTGAATTATATGAAGGAGTTGTGATCAAAAAAATCATTTTAATGATTAGGCAAAATCACCTGAATATGAGCATGATATTAACAAGATAACAATGAGTAAATTATATTTGAGTCACAATATTACCAGTAATATTGTCGTTATATCAGTAAGATCGTATTATTACCAGTAATATTGTCGAGGTAAGGCACCGTTCTCTGTGATCGAAACTCAGGTTTTCACCCTTATTTCCCCCTTAGGAAACCACAGAACACCAAGAATGTGCCGTCATTTGTGCCAAATTGAATTTGTGGTTAGCTCAAGGTTGTATTATATTTGTATTATTTTTTTAGGTTTTATATATTTATATACTTTTTAATTCTATCTTTTTATGTAACCGATTTTGGCCAATCAAGTTTCTAAACTGAACTGTTAGTTTGTCAGCAGCAGCTCACCAGCATCCCATACCAGACACAGGATATCCTGAAGACCAGCTAGTCTGGTCCATCACCACTCATCTAGTGCAAATAGACTCAACCATGGTAATGGTGTTAGCACTGATTCATTCAAATATTCCTCTGCTGCCATTGAGCCGCATAGAGAAGATTACCCAGACTGATGTGGTTATTCAACGATGTAAAGTTCTACACAATAGTCTCCTCCATCTAAGACTAATAGTCTTACTAATAGTTACTCTAGACTGGAACCACTTTAGAGATGAAGTTGTCTTGAAACCTCTTTTAAGGAACACTGCTTTAATGTTGAGCTCTGGTAAAGTAAGGGAATGTGTAAAGAGACTATGTAAGTCTTGTACCGTCTCTTGTTTATTATACTGAACACATGATCTCAGTAGAAAACTTTTGTCACATCCTCCAAGCTGAGACCACAGCATGTTTAAAAGCCTGTTCACACCAAGAAAAAAAACGGAAAAAAAAACAATATAAGCGTCCACATCAACAGATGATAACGGTATGTTTATTCTAAGAGTGTGCTTCAGTTATGTTTTCAGAACATTAATGCATATATTTAGCTCTGAAAGTGATTACAACAATATGTTCTAGTTGTGGTGACAGACTCTGCAGGGCGTTTTCAGATCTGTAGATCACTTGCTTTTTAGTGTAAAGGTATTTGCGTATTTGGCGTGCTGTCCAGGGGAGGGCTCCGAGCTCGGCATGTGGCCCGAACCCAGAGTACTCCCCGTATCCCTGGCTGGGTTAGTAAGTAGCCGAGAGTGAGGAGGCGGGGTGGCGGAAGGGTTGCAAAAAAGACTGTCAATGAACGGAGGTGAGTCGGCTAGATATATATGCCCCTGTTAGAGGCAATGAGGTGACTGGAACAAGCAGGAATCCGTTCAATGCAAACTTTATTTTACAATAAGTAGAAAAATCCCACAGTGCAGAAACAAAAATAAATGAAAAAAATAAATACAACTATACAGTTCAGGAAACGCGTTCGTGCCAACAGTCTATTGTTGTACCAAACAGTGGCGGTACTCCGACCATGCTCACGCCACATTCACACTGAATGTTACCATGGCCATCTTAACGTCGTGGCCCTGCCTACAGAACATACCAAGCTATAGGCAAGTCTAACACAACATTTAGTCTCACATTTTTACACACAATAATCCTACATATATTGCACCCAACCCTTTTATGTCTTTCCAGCATCCCAAAAATCAATTGTATGCTATATGTGTGTCATCATTCAAGCTAGAACAGGGACACATTAATTTATTCCCATAAATTAAAAATTAATTTATAATGCCGTTAGAGTAGGAATCAAGGCTTCGTCGGGACAGTATTCTTGCAGTGCAGGGAGAAGAGCAACATTTTACACAACATTTTAAGATGAAGATGCTCTTTGGTTTTCAACTGTGATAACCAATGTGCTCACTCACAGAATCAGACACTGCTGCTTTTTATATAACACATTTCCCGTTATGAATTACGATACCGCTTGGTTCCTTGGTTTCGTTGGGTTGGATTGCTTTCTCACCTCAACTGAACCACCTCATAGTTCGTTTTCAATCGGGCCGAGACCACCTCGATCAGGTGATCTCAGAGCGATTGTTTTGGTGCGGATCCGAGCGTGATTGCCGTGTTCATATTTGCCTAAATTAACTGAACAAACGGAGAAAATGCACAAAGTTCCGAAACAAACGATCCTCAGAGTGCGATTTTTTAAACTTTATTATTCTTGGTGTGAACAGGTCTTAAGACAGGACTGCTGTGACTTTCTCCACACACAAACCTGCTCATATGTAGGAAGTGGGCTGAAAGATGACTCATCCACCCAAATGACTTGTTTTGCTTTTTCGTATTTAGAATCTCATTCGCATGTCAGTACAAGAACTGCACCTCAAGAGCAGTAAAATAGCTTACGACCAGACCGCATTTAGACAGTTCCATTAAAAACCAAGAGAAACAACAACAAAAAAAACACACATATTAAAATGAAGCTGCATTATCTATAGAGAAATCATTTGAGAGCTCACCGACAGAGGCAGGCATCTCCCCCCACTGCAGAACCGTCTCCTTGGTGATGCGGCCATAGGTGTCGATATAGATGCCCTCATCCTCGTAACACAGCAACAGCTCCATCCCACTGCTGCTGGGGAGGATGATGATGGCATGCGGACGAATCAGACCTTGGATCTGAAACACACAGACATTCTGTTATAAAGAGGAGAACGGTTACAGAGGTCACAAGTACATCACTCTACTGTACTGTGTGTATGCCATGCTGTCAAATTCTCCATAGCTCCTCTTCAGTACATTTACTGGTCACGGCATGTAATACAGCAAGGGTCAGCTGGTCGTAACATAAAAGTACTACAGCCAATTATTATGCTAAGGCAATGTATATTAAAACAAAATGACTACCTATTTTCATTTTAAAGTTGCAAACATAGGCTGTATGTTTTCTTCAATAATGTGTTAATTTACGGAAGCATATGATCACATGCTGTCAGAAAAAATAGGTATTTTCTCTGCAGCATCTTCAATATGATGATTTAATTTCCATAGAGCTGCCAGACCCCAAAAAATAATAATATTAATAAAATAATAAAATAAATAAAATGTAAATATATTGTTTATTAAGGTGACAATATTATTGAGTTTAATTCAGTAGTTTTTATCGTAATTGGAAAACATGTTTGAAGCACCATTATTCTCGATCTATTAATTATGAATGGTTTTGAGCATTTAACTAAAAATAATCAGTTGAAAGATTCAGGCAGTTTACGTGAATTGTGACAATATTTATAGATAAAAATGCACGTCTGGAGTATATTAACTCTTTCCCTTTTATTGATGGAATTTTCGATCATTTATGACACAACGCTTCCCCAAATTGACGGAAAATGCTGGCGGTGGCTGGCAACTAGCAAAAAATTTAAGTAAAGAGTCAATGTTATGTATAATATATATATATATATATATATATATATATATATATATAAGATATATAAGATATTTAACATAGACATTTATGCATAATATAATTAAGTCATTTTAATTAAGTTTTTTTTTAAAGAGAGGAGCAGATAGAACATCATTTTTAGAAAAGCAAAATTTAAAAATCCAAAATATATTGTCATTAATAACTTATAGCTTATAACTTAGGCTGTAATATAAAGAGGCACCGCTGATTAAATAAACATCTTTTTTATAATACCAATTGATTTAATTATATTACTGTTAATAAAATGAATGTAACTTGTCTAATAATGTATATCATATGTTTATGTTAGTGAAGTGATCCTAAAGGGTCCCAAGTCCAGTGCTCCCAGAGGTCTTTCCACTCTCTTCAGTGCTTCTGATGTGTCTGTGGGCCATGTACATTTCCCCATCTGGCACAGAAGCCCCAGTGTCCACTGCCCCAAGTCCAGTGGTCCTAGAGGTCCTAAATCCGATGGTCCCATATCCAGTAGTCCTGGAAATCCCAAGTCCAGTGGCCCTGAAGGTCCTAAGTCCAGGGGTCCCAGAGTTTCTTTCAGTGTCCTCAGTGCTTCTAATGATGGCTGCCACCATCCGATGTGTGTGTGCCATGCACACTTCTCCATCTGGCACAGAGGCAGTGGTGTCCACTGCAGCACCCCCAGAGGTTGCAACGTCTGTCCAGGAGGTCCAAAGTCAGGTGAACCATCGTCCAGTTGTCCTCCCAAGTCTAGTTGCCCTGGAGGACCCAAGTCCGGTGGTTCCATGTTCATTGTTCTCATGTTCTTCAGGTAGTCCTGGAGTTCCCAAGTTCAGCATTCCCCAGTCTGGTGGTCTCAATTCCAGTGTCCCATGTCTGGTTGCTTCCAAGTCTGGTGGTCCTGTAGGTCCCAAGGTCTTCATCCACACTGTGATCTCCAACTCTGCTGGCTTCGCCCTGGTGTTCTTCAGCCATGACAGCTTCACCTTGGTCTTCAGCTCCGTCATGGCGACCTGCCTGATCCCCAGTGGTCTTTTGCTCCGCCATGATGTTCATCTCCACCGGCCTCCCCTTGGTTTACTTTACCACTTATTTTTATAGTTTGAATGAATGATTTTGATCCAGGTAATGGGTAAGGCTTTCCTCCAACCTTCTCAATGGCTCAGCTGTTACCCACTTCTGGGTTTCCCTATGGGCTGGGCACATGGGGCGGGTTGCATACTTAAAGATCCAAACAGAACAATTTTTTGTTATTTTTACTTTTTTTTACTGTTGTTTATTTCTTCTTTAGACATTTGTTTAATGCCTTTTCAACTTCATTTAACCCTACTGTAGATTTGGTTTATTCTGGTGCCTATTTTGGTGGCAATTTAGTTTAAACGGTTAGTTCACCCAAAAATGAAAAAATTCTATCATTACTTTCTCACCCTCATGTCATTCCAAACCCGTAAGACCTTCTTTCATCTTCAGAACACAAATTAAGATATTTTTTTATGAAATCCGAGAGCTTTCTGTCCCTCCATAGTATAACGACTGAGACAAATCAAACACAATTATTTGGGATATTTAACAAATAATCTTTAAAACTCACAATGGTTCCATCCCCAACTAGGGCAAGAACCATGACTACCATCAGATTTCATTGGTTTTATTGCTGTTAAAAATGTGGTCATGTGGTCAAGACTGAGACCATAGGAAAGACATACAGCCCTAAAGACATAAATTACTGTTTACGAGGATACTTGGAAAGACGGCATTTTGACAAACAAGTATATGTATTTAACTCTTGAATCCCAATAAGGCGGTAACAAGAACTCAGTTCAGTACCCATGTTTTCAATCATGCAGCGTCTCTCAGACCGCGTTTAGAAACCATCTCTTAGACAGTGTGCACAGTTCTTTTTCGCCGCTTATTGCATTTTAACAGTTTTAAAACACTTGTTTTTAAACCGCAATGCTTAAAAACAAATGTAGCAAATGATAAGCTTTCGTGACCACGCAGCACAGCAACATCACGTGAGCATAACCGCTATAGAGACGATAGTCCAAATTCTCGGTTCATCTGGTCTACTGGTATATCGCCCCACCTCTACTTCATTATTTTAGTGTTAACTCTTTCCCCGCCAGCATTTAAAGAAAAAAAAAAGTTGCCAGCCGCCGCCAGCGTTTTTGATAATTTGCACAAAAACTGGAAACCAGAATATATTGTTGTATGAATATCTGAACATGCAATATATCAAAGAAAGAACAGAGCCTTTGCTTTAAAACAAAACAAAAAACATCTAGCTTCATGCATTTTTGTATATATATATATATATATATATATATATATATATATAAAAAAAATTAAGTTAAGTTAAGAAAATCTTTTTTTTTTTCAAAGACTACAACGTGCATAAGCGATGCTTTTATCGCTTGTTTTTGCTTCTTTTTTTTGCCAGTGATTTGATCCGAAGATTCTTTACTGTTTCAGGAGATGCATAAAAGTGCAAGTGAAAACATGGAAAGCTGGAAAACTCTGTTAATGGCGTGGAAGCTTTGTCTCATAAATTCTGTCAATGGCGGGGAAAGGAGTTAATAAAATTATGGTGAAATCTTTATCACACATTACTTTTAAATAAATGCAATGACCATGTAATTCAGTTCATTCAATAACAAGAATGAGGTTAAACACATTTTAATATTAAAAGTTATGCGTTACCTTTGGCTTAGCTAAAAAAAAAAAAAAAAAAAATATATTCTTAACCACTTTTTCAGCGACTACAAAGCATTAGAATAGATATTCTCAATCATTTGTACTTACATGTCTATGTCATTTCCACAATCACACACCTCCCACTGTACTTGCCTGACTCAGAAATAAATTCACACACACTGTGCTGCCATCCCTCTGTAGAGCCACCACAATCCTGAGCATCAATACGGGCATCCAGAGCCGCAGAGAAATCCTTATCCTCTGCCGCGGGATTCTCATGAGCGCCAGCCGCGCAAACACACCGATACAAACAGAGAGTGTGTTCCCAAGTGGGAGAAGCAGAATTACACCACGCAAAGAGCAGCTTGAGTGTGGAAGGACTTCGCTAATGAGTGTGTGCAAGTGAAAGACAACAACTACGCGGAAGATGGAAAAATGCAATTGCATTAAAAGCAATGTGTGTGAGAATATGAAAAAAGTGACAGAATGAACGAGAGAATGGGAGGGAATGAATGAGAAAATGTTGATATGGAAGGCTACATGATTTAGTGCCGCCCAGCTTCCAGTTCTGTTTCTTGCCGCTAGTTCAACACTAAATATATCTACTGCCTGTTATTAGAAGAAAAGAAAAAACCCTGTGAAATACCAGGTCATTTCAATGGGCTTATGCTTTGGGAACATAGCAAAGGCTGCAGAGTTATTTTAGGACGAGAGATCAGTTTGGAGAAACTAGCACACACACACACACACACACACACACACACACACACACACACACACACACACACACACACACACACACACACACACACACACACACACACACACACACACACACACACACACACACACACACACACACACACACACACACACACACACACACACACACACACACACACACACACACACACACACACACACACACACACACACACACACACACACACACACACACACACACACACACATTGTGAGGGTGAACTAGTCCGTAACTATGTGGGACACCTCAGAGGAGTGTGGGCTGTAGCTAGGAGGGGGTGGTGGATGAACACTACGGTCTTCGCTCTTCCTCACTGTAAATGATACACTGCTGTGTGGGTTTGTAGGGACGTCAGCAATACAGTCAAATGCAGCTCTATAGCATCACATTTTTCACACATTACATTTTGTTCTACAGTACATGCTGTTCATATTTATGCCATCTCTAAACTGTAGCGTTTGGTAGAAGGAAAATGAGTGTGATGTGGTGACAGCATTTTCATATGCCTGCTTTTGTTTAAGGTTGAATCTCACGAAAACACAACCAAGCCAAATTTCACCCCAAAACCAAGATCATTTTGATTACTTGTGAAACAAAGTAAAGGTGCAAAATATCTATCTACAGTATGATGGTACAAAAAAAAATTGTGGTTCTGTGATGTGATGTCTAAGCTGCTCTGTGCTATTAGGGTTAAACACTTGGTTAAACACAGAGAGAAATCTGAATTATTATGTTTTCAGATTTGAAATGACTGTGTGTTTCTGGACCCTTGTAACGAGAATCTCTGGCCAAATACACAAGGTAGCGTTGATGGAAATATAGAGGTACAGTTATCAATTCTTTGTTTTGCTTTTAAAGTAAGCCAGACAGGCAACACAAACAACACATAATAATGAGCATTTAAAATATAAATTAAGCAATATAGCACGTACATAAAGCTTGCCGCAGCGACACCAGCAAACATTGCATGAACTTTCTGATATTAAAGGGGACATATCATGCTAAATCCACTTTTTTTAGCCCTTAAATGCATTTTGTTGTATATTTGGAGTGTTTAGAAGTACAGAAAAGTTTTAATTATTCTCTTCAGGTGCTTCGTTGATATCTTTATATTCTGTTTTGGCCTTATTTTTCAACCTGTTCTGATTTTTTCTGTTATCTATGACGTTTTGTGAACTATTACGTCACAGTATTTGCAGCGGAACTGCCAAATAAGGACATTGACTTCCGGCCCAACACTTCGAGCAATCCGCCATTTTTATTTCTCGCTGCAATTTTGTAGTCCAAGCTAAAAGATGCAGAAGTTACGTATGAAGGTAAATCAGTAGCAAAACTCGAGAGCACGTAGATGTGAACTTGAGAACTTGTACAATAAATATTCGTACTTGTACATGAACATTTACACTCACAGCTCCAATGTGAAAACCTGTAAAATAAAAATCTGAAGTTGAATGTTGAAATTTGCACTCGCAGACAATAGTCACAAACCTGTATTCTGAATCTGAAGCTGCAGACAAGTAGACACAAATGTGTAAAATGCCATTCACAGAAATACAACGACAGACACAAATTTGTAATATATATTTTGCGTTTAATCTTACATTCACATTCGCGGTACAACCTCAAATAGGCACTTGCAACTTCTCAAATCTGTCACTGCAAATTCAAATTTCGCGCCTTGACTTTTGCTACTCTTTTCGCGATATATCAGGTGCAAAACTAACTTGTGCACTTGAAACTCAGAGGCGGTGAGAGAGAAAGGGGGGCGGGAGCGGGGGGTTTAAAGGAGCCGTTTTATTGGTTGGCACCTAGCCAATGAAATGGGACTTCGATGATGTCACGAAACCCACGTGCACTGAAACGGTATTAGACTGATATTAAAAGAAATAAACAATATTATCAAACTCAGTAAACACCATGCTAATAATGCATACTACAGAAAAGCAGATGAGCACAGAATATGAACACAACGCGTTTAATTGAGACAGTGGTATTAAAAGACCAAACTCAGGAAACACCATACAAACAAAGCACACAGAAAAGCAACTGAGCACAGAATATGAACGCAACAATTGTACGTTTTCTTCCCATAGAAAACCAAGAAAACGCTTAATGAGGCTTAATGGATCAACAGTTATATATATTAAAAAAAAAACAATAACAAAAAACATAATTCGTTGCATTATTAATAAAACACAGGCAGCAAGTTTATTTGCACTGAACACACATTTGCTTTCTTTCGTCATATTCTGTGCTCATCTGCTTTTCTGTAGTATGCATTATTAGCATGGTGCAAGTAGACAAAATATATATTACAAGTTTGTGTCTGTCGTTGTATTTCTGTGAATGGCATTTTACACATTTGTGTCTACTTGTCTGCAGCTTCAGATTCAGAATACAGGTTTGTGACTATTGTATGCGAGTGCAAATTTCAACATTCAACTTCAGATTTTTATTTTACAGGTTTTCACATTGGAGCTGTGAGTGTAAATGTTCATGTACAAGTACGAATATTTATTGTACAAGTTCTCAAATTCACATCTACGTGCTCTCGAGTTTTGCTACTGATTTACCTTCATAGTTACGAGAGGGTAAGTTAAAATGTTCGGTTGTTGGATGTAGTAACCCACACGCTTCATTGCACCGTCTAATGTAGATGAACTGCCGCGCTTGTGACAGGGCGCATGTTTAACTGAAAGAACGAGCAGAGAGAGAGAGAGACCCGGTCGCGCGCACGCACTCTCTCTCTCTTCGGAGCCAGGCGAAAATGTAAACAAGACACCGTCTCCAAACTAGACGCTGTCTTGCTCTCTCTCCCTCGCACATATTAATCAAAATAAATCGACACGGTGGTAAAAGGTCGGAAGACCAAAGTTTCATGTGTAAATACAGTAACACACCATTGCGATACATCCGTCTTCATTTTCATTTCGCTCCGGCTCCGACTCTGGCTCGAACATGTAAGGCTGGCTGGACAAGTCTTCCGTTGTTGACATTTTGTTAATAACGTGTAAATAAAAAGTTTCTGTGCCGCTAGATAATCGTATCTCTGCTATCAAACTACAAAAATGGCCGAACGGGGTGGAGTTGAACCGAGTGTCACATATAAATAACAGCCAACAAAAATATAAAAAAAATGTAGGACATAAATATAAATTATAAACAAACAAATAAATAAATATACAGCAAACTGAAACACTTAAAAGAGAAATATCAGTGCAAACATAATCAGGCTGATGGACAAGTAACCTTAACATTGAATGAAAACTCAGAGGTCTGAACTTAAAGGTCCCATTGCATGAAAATTTCACCTTATGAGGTTTTTTAACCTTAATATGAGTTTCCCTAGCCTGTCTATGGTTCCCCAGTGGCTAGACATTTTGATGGGTGTAAACCAAGCCCTGGGTATTTTTGAGAAAATGAAAGCTCAGACAGGCGAATCGAGAAATCTTCCCCTTATGTCGTCATAAGGGGAAAGGTTACCTCCCCTTTCTCTTCTTTGCCCGCAAAGAAAATTTGGCCCGCCCATGAGAAAATGAGCTACGCGAGCGCGATATTGTTTTTTTCTCGAGAGACATCATGGCTTGCAAATGAGCGAAGCATGGCAGTTGCTCAGTGTTTGGATGTACAAATGAACACAAAAGTATTTTTGTAGTTCCTTCATCCGAGCCTCTGAAAAACCAGTGGGTTATGTGAATTTCTGATGTGTAATTGTTCAAGTTCAGACAGATAATCTTTCTCTCAAAGTCGTTCAATACTGTTTATGCATCAGTAAATCAAGCCAGTGACTAAACGATCAACTTCACGTCGTTTCTTAGTAGGATGAAAATAATCGTACTTAAACTGTGATTAATATATATACAGAAAGCGATCAAAGAACAATCCCTTTCCAATCGCACAAGCTGTCAATCACACAGCGCTGGACACTTGCCAAAACTCATTATGAAATCAATGACACTGTTACGCTGCACAACGAAGCTCTTACTGTACTTACCTCATGTTTGCATTGGTGAAAGCATTAAAGGAGAACTCCGGTCAATTTTAACATTGAGCTCATTTTTTGGTCAATTTGGAGTGCTGTCAATACAGAGAACAACGACATTTGCCGAGTATGCGCGTGAACTCGACAATCGACTACTTTGGACTTCAACCGAAAACAGGATGTAAATACAGGCATTTGCGCTGGCTTAAATAACATCATTTTTATCCATTTCTTTCACATCTACTCAGATTCACTCGTGTTCACTCTGAAGGAATCACTCACATGACCTGTGCACTTGTAATGACACATCAAGGATGTTAAGAGGCTAAAAGCAGGTTTAAATATTGCCCCATTGAAGTCAACAGGGTGCAAATTTTAAAAAGAGGATAACACGGTGTAGGCAACACCGATTTTTGTCGTTGTTCTCTGTATTGACAGCACTCCAAATTGACAAAAAAATGAGCTCAATGTTAAAATTGACCGGAGTTCTCCTTTAATGAGAGTGCAGAAACTGTGTTGCAAGGGCTTATAAGATCTTCATTCATGCGATCAACAAGCTGTCATCTGCTCAGTGCTCATCACTGCAACCTTTTATGTGATGAGATAATATAAATACTTAAAAAACTTATCACGATTCATAATCTCGATAGCTGTAATAGTAAAAACATATAATAGCTGTAATAGTAAAAGTTTTCGAGAGAGCTCCACATGTAATTCTAGATATTTCATATGCAAGCATGTCAGCCAATCACAGCAGTGGGCGTTTACACTGAAGTCTCTCAGCAGACACGCCCCTTCAAACAGAGCGTTCAAATCAGAGGCTAAAATCAGGCTAGGAAATATGCCTTTTATTTCTAAATTATAACAATTTTTGATCTAAAAAACATACTAACATTATAAGGGCACCCGAGGAAACATTATAAAATAATAAAATAATCCATGCAATGGGATCTTTAAACACAATTATATACTATTATATAAAAATTAATAAACAAAATATAGCCTATGGCAGCAAACGTAAAACCCAGAAGCACTGCAGTGTATTTACTACATCTACAGCATAGGAGAATGACACAGAAGAGAAGAAATTCTTCAATAAAGTCATTAGTTTTGTTTGTTTTTTGCACACAAAAACTATTCTCGTCACTTCATAACATTAAGGATGAACCACTGGAGTCACATGGACTATTTTAACGATGTCTTCACTTCCTTTCTGGGCCTTGAAAGTGGTCGTTACTTTGCAGTCTATAAGGGGGTCAGAAAGCTCTCGGATTTCATCAGAAATATCTTCATTTGTGTTCTGAAGTTAAACAAAGGTCTTACGGGTTTGGAACGACTTGAGGGTGATTAATTAATAACAGAATTTTCTCACACACAGGCACAGAACACACGTGCTAGTTTGCAGTCGGCTGTAGTCTGCTGGATTTTCTGCCTGAACGGCCATACTAGCGATCTATCACTACGTGACAAAGTTTTTCTTTTCTTTTGTCACTAACCGACTGATTAAAATTTAGTTGACCAAGCTTCTTTTTGTCAATTAACGTTTAGTCGACTATGAGGGAGCAGCCTTACTGTAATATTCTCTCTTCTAGCTCTTTTACAGTATTTACATGTAGTACCATGATGAAATATCTATCACATGTATTGTACAACAATATTTAATGATTGTACAAACAACTACACAGGAACATTAATTTAGATCTCCCACACACAAGATACTGATTACTGACACTGATACTGGATTTCACAAAGGTATTTCATGATGAGAAACAAATTATTCTACATTAAGTGCAAGGTTTCTTTAAAGACATGAATAAGATGAAGGCCGTTCTGAGTTTTTAAACATGACATCTCAGTTCTGAAATTAGTGCAAAAGTGATTGTAAAATAACAAACAAACAAATAAAAAAACCTGTACTTCCTATAAAACAGGAGCAGTACTATGCCGGGACACTCATTTTCAAAATGCTAAATAAATTATTCTGACACATTTTATACTGTGACTGTTCAAATAGTTTTAATGTATGCATACAGTATGTATCAGTTAAAGGAATACTCCACCGTGTTTTCATATTAAACTATGTTTTTCCCTTAACTAAGACGAGTTGATACATACCTCTCTCGTCTCAGTGCGTGCACTTAAACGCTCAGGCGCGCGGTGACACTTTGAAAGCCCAGTTCATTCAATATGTGCCAAGCAGAGAAACAACCAAACACCTCCACGTTTTCCCTATTTAAATACAGTTACTCGCGTAGTGTAACTCGACCTAGGACGGTGACACAAAACAAAACGTTGCGCTTTTCTAAGCGTGTAAAATGGATAACTATATTGTATGGCGGAATACCATTGCAAGTGCTTGTAAGCACTTCGTCTTGGCGCAGTAATATCTTCGCTAGAGGGAGCGGGGGCCGGTGAGAGGATTTTTCACGAGTGAAGATATTACTCCGCCAAGACGAAGGGCTTACAAGCACTTGCAATGGTATTCCGCCATACAATATAGTTATCCATTTTACACGCTTAGAAAAGCGCAACGTTTTGTTTTGTGTCACCGTCCTAGGTCGAGTTACACTACGCGAGTAACTGTATTTAAATAGGGAAAACGTGGAGGTGTTTGGTTGTTTCTCTGCTTGGCACATATTGAATGAACTGGGCTTTCAAAGTGTCACCGCGCGCCTGAGCGATTAAGTGCACGCACTGAGACGAGAGAGGTATGTATCAACTCGTCTTAGTTAAGGGAAAAACATAGTTTAATATGAAAACACGGTGGAGTATTCCTTTAAGTGTTTTTGTGAATTTATGCTCTTAACCATTTTCAGTGGTGACAGATCCACTAAACATTGTCCCACCATCAGTGCAGACAACATGGGGCCATTTATTTTAACACAATGTTACAGCTGACCCCATTAGATGTTTGCTTGATTTTTTCAGTGACCTAGCATGCTAGTATTACCTAAAAAAAAATCTAATTACAACAGACAGTTGCACTACTGCAGGTGTAGACAAGTGCTTGCTGGGATACTCACATGACTGGGCAGGTACAGATCGAAGGGCGTCCCTGAATCCACATCAACAGCATGAAAGCCATAGTGAGACCCATAGATGACCTTTAACCTCTGTCCATTCTCCACCGTCAGGTCAACTGAGAGGGGCTTCTGAGGCAGTGAGCTGAAGGACTGACCGAAGATAAAAAACAAATGAGTTACTCATCTACTGAAAAATAAACAAAGGATGGACATAAAATCTAGTGCCAAAAATTATTTTATTTTTTATTCATTTATTTTTTCAGGAGAGTTTCTCCACTAATAGACTGATTGGCAGTTTACTGTCAGGTCTAATATTGTTTCTAACTGCTTCAATTTAATACTGTGATTCATAAAACAAGTCACATTCCAAAACCCGACTCGCACATACATTTTCAGAAAATTTGTGATTTGTGAACGGAACTGCAAACTGTACAGTTACTCTAAACGGCACGCACGCACGCACACACACGTATATGTGGTTTACAGGGACTATGGAGATAGAAGTAATATTTTTTTATACTGTACAAACTGTATATTCTATCCCTTACACTAAGGCTACGTTTACACGACAATGATATGCTTAAAATGGAGAAGTTTTTCCTTTGCGTTTTCCGCCTACATCATAGTCAAAACGATCCCCATTCACACGGATCTGCGAAAACGAATAAAAACGCTGTATTCTGCTGCCAGGCCATTAGATGGCGACGAAACACTATAGACTGAACACGTAACACGCATGTGCACGACATCATCCTCTTCAGAGATTCACATTTTTGTTGCAAAGTTTGCATTTTCAGACACCCAAAACGCATAAAAAGTCTTCCATTTTTAGTTGAAAACGGTGTTGTGTAAACAACCCCTGACCCTGCCCCTAAACCTACCCATCACAGAAAACTTTTGCTTTTTTTTTAATAAAAACAAAAACACAGTTTAGTTTTTTTTTTTGTTAAGCCTTTTGCTTTACGAGGACACAGAAAGTCTCCTCATTAACCAAGTTTATGTTGTAATACCCATGCCATTATAAACATTTGTGTCCTAATAAACCATAAATACAAGAACACACACACTTGTGCAACACACAGAGACTTGAGCAGTGTGTCATCTGAAGGTTTTACATCCATGTTCACTGTTCTCCACTTTGACAGATGAACTTGTGCCTTGACTTGTCAACTGTGATAAGACTTCCCAGAGCTTTGAACAATATCATCTTTGGTGATGACATCTTCAGTGAGCAATCACCTGATTTTAAATGATGATCAGATCACGTACAGGGGTGATGTGTGGAACAACATATATAAGATCATGTGTTGCATGAAGGACCATTAATTGTGTGTGTCGATGCACTCAGTCCGAAATTTGCACTTTTGCAGCCACAAAGAGCATTTGTTCATTCCTGATGCATTACCGATGCAATCATAATTACAATTTTTTTCCCAGAATGTTCATATTTAGCAGCATTAAAACTCATTTGGTGTCAAAAAAAAATAAATTTGCATTTCACATTTCATTTATCTGTCAAGAACAGCAGCGAAACATGATGCCCATTGCTACACTAAACTGAGCAAGCCAGCTTCAGTTAACAATTTCTTTGAAAAAAGAACATATTTTCAATGACATTTTGTAAACATACTATGTTTTCATGTCCATAAAAATGGGAAGGACAACAATCTGATCTAAATGTTATAAATATAAACGGCAGAACTTCATGTCAGAAGTAGAGTAAGTCTCTCAGGACAGCAGTGAAGTAGGGCACGTACTCAAAAATGACCCATTTCCAAAAACACCCCAGTTACATTATCTATCATTACACTATCCTATCCTATCCTATTCTTTTTTCTTTCTTTTTTTCAAATGGAAGAATATATAAATGTAAACAGCAGGTAATTAGAAATATCACATTAGAAAGTATGGTTATGACCATAACTGCCTCCTGAGCCAAAGCAATTATGGACGTACTGTACTAGGAATCTCAGAAACCTTTCAAGAGCTTTATGTTTCAACCTTTTCTTTAAAATTCACTGTGGTTTCCAGGTGAAATGAACACTAGTGGCAGTAAAACACCAAAAACTTTTGTTCATTTTCACACAAATTATGACTGGGGCAGATTATTGATTACTAAGGACTTTTTGGCACAGCTTTTCTGACGTAGTTTACATTTACATTTATGCATTTGGCAGACGCTTTTATCCAAAGCGGCTTACAATGCATTTCAAGGTACACATTTACATTCCTATCAGTTCTTGCTTTCCCTGGGAAATGAACCCATGACCTAAGCACCAATGCTCTACTGTTTGAGCTACAGGAAAGCTATAGTTAACTTGCTCGGTAGCTCACCTAATTTTTTTTAAGTAAAATCAGCATAACTTATGGGCAGTATGACAAATACTTCTATAATGCACAAATGTTTTACAATTTAATAGGTAACACTTTGCAATAAGGTTCATTAGTTAACATTAGTAAACTAATGCACCTTAGATAACATGAACTAAGAATGAACAATACTTCTACATCTTTTATTAATCTTTGTTAAAATTAATTTTCAACATTTACTAATACATTATTAAAATTAAAGGTTGTATTTGTTAACATTAGTTAATGCACTGTGAACTAACATGAACAAACAATGAACAGCTGTATATTTATTAACTAATATTAACAAATATTAATAAATACTGTAACAAATGTATTGCTCATGGTTAGTTCATGGTAGTTAGTTAATACATTAACTAACGAACCTTACATTTAATAATTACTCATTATTTTTAATGATAATGTGACTTCTTTGGCATGGTGGTAATATCAATCTCTTTCGTTTCCTATAATTTCCTCTTTTTATTAATTTTTCAGTTATGAAATAATGACTAAAAATGTTTTGCCATACTTTGTGACATCTCAGAGAGATCTTCTCTACTAGCATACGAGACTTACTTTGAAAGCCATGAACTTGTGGTATGGCTTGGGAGCCCATGCATAGATCTCCACAGCGCTCCTCAAGGCGATGACCAGGAACTTGATTTTTTCATACCGAACTGAAAGAAGTTAGTGTTAAATGATAATCAAAATGGAGATTACATGCAAGAAAGACATTTATCAAACCATTCTAGCCTAGATTATTATAGAACCAGTGGCGAGGCCACATAAGGGCCAGAATGGCACTGTCCCACTCAATCAAAGCTGCCAGAATATACTAATGGACTGGAAATAAAACTAAACTTTAATCTTTCCTATTGTATCCAAATTGTACTAAACCGTGACCCCAAAACCGAGGTACATACCCAACCGTGACTTCTGTGTCATGTTACACCCCTATATATATATATATATATATATATATATATATATATATATATTATATATATATATATATATATTATATATATATATATATATATATATATATATATATATATATATATATTATATTATATTATATTATATTATATTATATATATATATATATATATATATATATATATATATATATATATATATATATATATATACACACACTGTATATAGAAGACAAAATATTTAGGTCCATCCTATTTCACCAAGATTTCTGGCATCACCACTGCATGTTGTTTCAAAACTGACCACAATTATGACACTGAAATCTGAATTTGCTCTATTATTGTGTGTCATTCTGTGATTATAAATACAACCAACAAAAAACACCCTTGAAAGACAAGCCTGTTTAATCCAGACTTAATATTTGTCAGGATACTTGCTACTTTACAGGACTGATAATACTTCCTCTTCTGGTTTGCTAGATTGAGTTCACCAGGTATTTCTGTGCAGTGTGTGTATAATAATAACTGTCAGTGTTTTTAATTAGAATACTTAGTATGTTTTATTGGCTTACCTTGAATGTCTGCTTTAAAAGGAGATTAGCCCTTGTATACTGTAAAACTGCGTGAGATGTAGCACAATGATGTTTGTTAAACATATTTAAAATGGACTCACCTATTTTGTAGCTGACACATCCCTCCAGGTCTCCCACTGAGGTCCAGCCCTGTTTCTTTTCCACCTCTGGATCATTACGCAAGATCTTATTCCTCAGCCAGGACAGGTAGTACAGCCTCAGCTTGTTTTTCTTACCTTTCCACAAGAAATAAACAATAAATTAGATTCAAACTATATCTATACACTACCAGTTAAACGTTTCAATGGTTTTGAAAGAATGGTTTCTTCTGCTCACCAAAGATGCATTTACTTGATGAAAAAATACAGTAAGCAATAAAATTGTTCAATATTACTAGTTTTCTATTTGAATATATTGTATTTTGTATCAACTAGACTCTCCCATGTGAAGGCTTCATTGACACGATTGCTGATCCTCAACAAACTCGTCTCCATACCGGCGTGATTCCGATCTTCAACCAGATGAAACTGGATAATATTCTGATTGTTCCAAACCAATCTGACTTCTGACCTGTAATGCTGCCTGAATCATAATCATACACTGTTCGTTCACTGACCAGAGGAAAACTTTTTTGCATTATTTCCCTGTTATCTCTGTAAAGCTGCTTTGAAACAATCTGTATTGTAAAAAGCGCTATATAAATAAATATGACTTGACTATTTTAAAAGGCAATGCTGAATTTTCAGCATCATTACTCCAGTCTTCAGTGTCACATGATCAATTTATCAACAAATCTTTTTCCAACATTTACGCCCAAAATTCCAAATCAAAAAACACTATGGGCCATATTTTAACGATCTGAAACGCAAGTATCAAATGCGAAACACAATTGACCTTGTGGGCGGGTCTTGGCGGTTCTTGCACCCAACGCAAATCTAAAATGGGTTGGTCTGAAGTAGCTTCATTATTCATAGGTGTGGTTTGGGCGTAACGTGAAATAAACCAATCAGAGCATCATCTCACATTCCCTTTAAGAGCAGGCGCGCTTTTTCCTTGGCGTATTGCTATTATAACGGCGGATTTGCCAGGCGCACGCCAGGAGCGGTTCACAGCCGAGGAGAGCAACGCTCTCGTCACGGCCGTAAAAGAGAGAGAAGTGACATTGGGGATGGAGAAACACACCCAAATTAGCTTCGGTTAAACAGGTATATAATAATGTGGGTAAATGTGTAAGCTAGATGTATGCTTTTATAATAAATTGTCTATCTATCTATCTATCTATCTATCTATCTATCTATCTATCTATCTATCTATCTATCTATCTATCTATCTATCTATCTATCTATCTATCTATCCATCTATCTATCTATCGTTTGTAATAATATGATTTGCAAAAATGAAAACTGCTGCTTCTGTGTAGATTAGAGAACCAAAGTGTATGCGCGTTGTGCAGGCTATACATTATGGTCAAGCATGCGCCCTTAAAATAGCATAATGAACAACGCGCAACGCGCCACTGACTTTAGACTAGGTTTTTTCTGGCCAGTGGCGCAATTGTTTTATGGAACAGTAAAATAGCACCAGGGATTGTTTGCGCCGGAACACGCCTCCTTTTTTGCGCTGAACCGCCCAGGGAGCGCAAGTTCATTCCCTAGTTTAGCGACGTGCTTCTGTGGAGGGAAAAGCGCGCTTTGCACGGGTGCAAAATAGGAATGAAACATGCGTCGGTGTACAAAGTCAATTGCGCTGGGTGCAAGATAGGGCCCTTGATCTCAGCTTCAAGCGTGGCTCCTCCAACTAGAATTTAGATCCCAAACTATCAATATGATAAAGCTTTTTCAGTCTTGTGGTCAAGTCTCTTGCAGGATTTGCCAAAAACTCTTGATTTTGTTCATTCATTTGCTAGTACAAATATAAGAATACTATCTGTTGTAGTAAAGTGCTTTGTGTAGAGTATGTACCTGATATAGTGATGAGTACATTGAGCCCCTCCAGTACGTCCATCTGTTGGAAGCGTCTTCGGCTGATGAGAGAGTAAACTTTGCCCTGACCACTGCGGTCCAACAGCCACAGGCCGTTCTCTGTGCCCACCAACAGATTCACACCTAAACACACACACAACAGTCATAGTGAGGAAAGACAGATCTGCCTCAATTATATCAATTAAAACAACATTTTCACTGCATGCAATACCTGCATGCATACAAGACAAAAAATACACATTGACAACGGCACGTTTATCATGTAATAAATGGGTGAGATTACAAGTTGTTCAGTTAGAGTCATTAACACAGGAAGCCTGTCATTTCATGTACTGATGTGACTGATATTTTTGCTGAGATGGGAGTGTCTACAGTGTGTATCTGGATGTGGGCCATGTGTGCATCAGCAAACTCACTGAAATAAATCATATATATGAGATACAATTACAATCATTCTGAGCAGTCAATAACTGGACTCTCCGAACTGATTAAAATTTCAACAGTGCAGAAATGTGGCCAAAAGTTTTCATTCCATAATAAAATAGTAACAAAATTCAACAAAGGTCAAAATATATAATGAAAAGATGTGTGAAAAAATCATCCGTAAACAGGACGGGACAATTTTTCTCAGAGGACTGCTGATTTTGATGAAAAACAGTAGGTATTTTGCTCCATATTATTATACAAACAATTAACAAAGTAGATTTAATTTCAGCTTTATAATTTCAATAATATAACAGTGAAGTGAACATAAAATGAAGTGTGCATTACAGTGATTTTCACAATTTGATAGTGAAGTATTACTTATTGAGCAGATGTCAATCATGGCAGGTGACACCATCCCGGTTCTGTCTTTTGCTTTGTTTTAGAGTTTCAAAACATTTCATATGACATTCATTTATTTTATTATTTTACATTTGATTTAAGCAGGAACAGGTAAATGTATTTCTGAAGTGTGATGTGTGTATATGAAGATGTCTCACCCCACAGGCTAGCGCAGAGGATCTCAGCATTGAACTTCTTTTTATATTTGCGGATCTCTGGGGCGTCGCTCTGAGGTCGAATGTTGGTGGGGTTGACGTTCACCACAGAGCCCTTCCTGTGGGGCTGTCTAACACACGGCTCACACCTGCCATTCACTGACAGAGAGATGCATGTGTTTCATACACTGACATTTTACTCACTGTTTACTGACATTTATACAGGTCAGTGGGCATCAGACTCACATTGGTCGTATCCCTGCGGACTCTGAGGTGGAGATATCTGCAGTAAACGAGGGTCAATAAAAGGTGAGAATGAGGAAGAGGAAGAGGACGTGCTTTTTCCTGGCTGGTTATTGAATACTTTCTGTTAATACAGAATAACACAAGCACAAACATCAGGGGGAGAATGACAATGCAAGTATGATCAAGCAGACCACCAAATCATTGCTCTTTCCATTAAAAAGCGCTGACCACATGGAAACATAATTCTATAATATTTTTACATCTATGTAAAAAAAGGAGGAAAAAACACACACAAAAAATATATCTTTGAAATTATTAGGCTAAGTTAGGGGTGGGCGATATACTGGTAGTCTTAAAATACATTTAGTCTTAAAGTGACAGCAGCCTAATATACCTAGTGCTGTCTGTGTTTTTAATGTTAATCAAACAACAAAAGATAAAGAGAAATTGCTCCTGACTGAATCACTTTTGTAACTTTAATAAGAATACATTTATATTTAATTTACACAGAGAAGACTATGCAGTGTTTTTTGTACATTTACAGTAAGTGGTTTATACAATTTATTTAGCCTAGCATTTCTTATTTAGTGCTTGAATTTTTCAGGTAGGTCTATTTAATTTGTGTCTTTGTTCTATTGTAGTTTGTTGTCCTTGTAATTAGTTTCTTTGTTCTTATTTTATCACTGAGTGTTTACTTGTCTTCTTTTTTTATACTTATTTAGGCAGGTTTTTTTTTTTTTGTGTGATATTGAAATTGGTGACGAGAATTATGAAATTGAAATGGTATAAAAAAAATATATTTAAAGCAAAAATAACAATATTGTGATATATATTGTTATCGTAAAAAAATAAAATGACTCGTATCATGCTATAAGTTTCATGACCAGGCAATTGAACCTTGTGTGAAAACACCCTTAAGCTTGGGCAGAGGTTGAACGTTATTAAAACTCTAACTGCTTACCTCTGGAACATGAGTATTGTGTGTGTATGAACAGAGTATTAGGCACACATTAAAAAGAACCAATCTATCAAAACCCAAGTTCTCAAATGATGTTATCAGTGGTCTGAACAAAGCCAGAAGACGTCTAGATGAAGACCTACATCAAAGCTCTGTGTGGTGAGTTGGTGGCAGGTGAGCTCATGTGTGGGGCTCTTGTGCAGGAGGTCCGGCAGATGGTAGCTGTCGCTGGATTGGGATCCGGAAGGCCTCTGATGGACGTAATGTGTTGGCTTTGCTGCACTCTGCTGGAGAAACATGAATATCTTTTTTAGGACAGGAAATCCCACTTTGAAAAAAGCTGACAGTATCTCTGAAAAACTGATGGATTGAATGATTACAATAAATACAATAAATCTCCACTGGTGAAAATGAGCTGCAGTATCACAATAAAACCAAAGGTAGATGAACACATTAGGACCCAATTATTGAGTTTTCTTCAATATATACTGATATGTTTGTCAGCTGTTTCACCCTGTTCCCTAAAACAACAGACTGAAGGTGACTTTACCTGCTGCGGTTTCACATTGAGATGAGGCTGAAGAATGATGTCATTAAACTGCCCTCTGGATAACAAGGGCCTTCCATTGCTCAACGGAGACCTAGACAAATGACAGTCAGAACGATTTTAAGGATGCCAAAGAAAACATTTGATCCTTTGACCATGAACAAGGCAGCAAAGACAAACAGTACACTAGACACAACAGTAGAATAACTAGAAATATACCTGTGAGCAGAAATGATCAGGGTTTAAGCACTTTAAGGCCTTCAAGCCACTGCGTAAAAAGGTATTATGTTTTATTTAGCAAGCATGTAATCACTTAGATCATAGATGGGAAAGACAATTCATAGCCAATACAGGCAGTTTGCTAAGGAAATACATGCTTTTTAATCCTTTTTTCAAATTCATAACAGTTAAAGTGGCACCTATGGCCCGATGTACATAACAGTTTCCATGCTTCTTTAGAATCATGCGCAATCTATGCAAATCAGGCAGGAAGAGGGCCATTTTCAGCCATTTCATGGGATTTGCCATTGAAATACAGCAGTTTTACACCTTTTTAACAATTATAGCCCCACCTATGGGCCAATCTCCATTAAAGTCTGCATGCTTCTTTAGAATCATGTGCCGCATGTGCTCACCTAATGATGTAAAATGCTCGATTTTAGTTTAGGAATGATAGGTTTTTGAGTATACTTGGCCATGCCTTTTTTCTAAAGGACCCTTCTATAGCTATGCAAAGGCCAAAGTCCAACATATTTTTGATAATTATTGACCGTCCTAGAGATAAAACCGTAGTGGTTTTATCAAGGTTGAGACAAAAACCTAGGACTAGTTTGCGAAAGTTGGTACTTGAAATAATCTCCAATATTTAACGAACGATTCGATTGTCAGCGGAGGTCCTAGAGGCAAAGTTGCTCAGAATGAGTGGTTCTACCATGCAGTATGAATGCTGTGGGCGTGTGCGAAAAATCGCCTGGTATATAATCCAGTCAAAACAGCCAAGTCAAAAACGCGAGTACATTGGTTTGCATACCCCACACAACCTCCATTTTGCTTTTTTTGCTATTTGACTTGTAATAGCAGACAATATGAAACAAGTATGCTACGATACCCTCACTCCTGATAAGGAAGAATTGTTAATAAAATCAGCCAAATGTTTATCTGTTTCTGTGTGGGTTAATAGCACTGAGTACAAAAAACATCAAGTTCAGTTCCACCCATAGGGTACAACGGGGCTAAAGGCACACCTTAAGAAAAAATGTGCTTTTCACTACTCCGATAGTCTATGAGCAAAGCTGCAATGTCTTTGCCAGGCTGTTCGAGAACTAGCCGTTTTCCATACAGAAAACAACCAGCACAAGCTAATGTGGTTTGACGTTGATAGGGCATCGGCAGAACAGCAGAAATGTGACTGCCACAGGCACTTCTGCATTGCGAGGAATTCACTGTCTTGATTCAGTGACATGCGGAGCCTAGCATGTTCACAACCTTTGACACAGGGACCTATCCATCCGGCACCAACCATATGTCTCCTTTCACATTCATTTCAATCATATCAGGATTATTTTGGTATGGAGTTTAAATCGGTTGCAATCACTGTTGAAAGGGATAGTTCACCCTTAAACGATTCTGTCGTCTTTTACTCATGTTATTTCAAAACTGTCTGACTTTCTTTCTTCTGTGAGCACAAAATAAGTTATTTTGTAGAAACCCAGCAACATTGGAGCCCACTGACTTCCTTTGTATGGACAAAAACAGATGTTCTTGCATGTTCCACAGAAGTAAGAATAAGCATATACAGGTTTGGAATAACATGATAACAAAATTGTAATTTTAGGGACTTTAAAGGGATAGTTCCCTCAAAATTGAAAATTCTATCATCATTTACACAAAAGAAGACATTTTGAAGAATGTAGGTAACCAGACAGTTGACTGTAGCCGTTGACTTCCATAGTATTTTTCCTACTATGGAAGTCAATGGCTACCGTCAACTGTCTGGTTACAAACATTACAGATTTTTTGGGTGAACTATCACTTTAAGGCATTGCCATGGCTGATAAACTTAGCATGACATTAACAAGAGTATGATTAACCACAAAATCACATCAGCCACTTCATGAAATTCTCATAATCTTTGACCATGTGTGTTTTGTTTTTAAATTGGTCAACTTTCAAGGAGAGCAAACAGTCAAGGTGAGATTACCTAGTCTTCTCATCATCTTCATCACTGGAGGAAGAATATTCCGCAAGCTTCATTAATGGGCTGAAGTGAGACTTCATTCCCAAACCCTTAAAGACGAAAACAATTTGATATTAAAAGCCAACAATCTTCAGGCCTGTTCACACCAAGGACGATCACTATAATGATATAGATCTACAAATTGTTCTAAATTTAAAAGAATAGCAGAGTCCACACCACAACCATAACCATAACAGCACAGAGGAACAATATTGTTGGAATCTCTTTTAAAAAAAAAAATTCCAGCAGAAGAATGATAAAAACATTGACAGCCAATCAGAATCCATCATGCTTTAAAGAGCTGAAGTATGTTGTAGCGGCAGGCGACAAAATTGCAGTGCGAGCTTAGTTATCCTTATAGGTATCTTTATAGTTATCGATTTTGGTGTGAACGGGGCATTACTGATACTTGTTTTAATATTCTATATTTGGTTAGGGAAATAAAGAGTCTCTGCATAAAAAGCAGAGGTGAAATCAGCTGCATAAAGTGCTTAAGCGCTGCAACATTATCGAATATGAAATACAGATTCACACCTGGTTTGGTGGTGATGTTCCTGGACTTTGAGAGCTTCTGTTTTGATGAGCTGGACTGTCCAGCATACAGTAACCTGCAAGAACGAGAATGTCTACATGACAGTGTACAAAGACATATGCTTGAATTATTGACCATATTCTGTTCTGATACAGGTTTCAGTAAGTAACAGATAGAGAAAGACACACCTGACTGTGAACTGCTTGTTGAGCTGTTAGAGAAGGACATCTTAACACTGTTGTCCAGAGAAGACTGACGATCTCCACTGATAGAAAGACAAGAAACAAAAACAGCCACAGTTTCAAGTCTGAGGATAATGAGGGGCTTCAGAGGACTATATTTGATCCTAATTAATGTGGGTTTGAAAATGTGTCCTGCAAGGATTTCAAACAACAACTTACCTGGATCCATATCTATGATGGCTTGTGACATCTTTGAATTTTGAAGTTGTTCGTTCTGGAATCTTAAGAAAATATTTGCAAAAAATAAACAGATTGCTTCATTTTTTTGTTGTTGACATTTTAGCCATTTGTTTAGTGACTAAAGTTAATTATTTAGTATTCTTCATGCAATACACTTCTCAATGCTATTTCTATGCTATTTTCACTTTGTTGTGCTAACCACATGTCTGCTTTGAATGGATGTCACATTAAAGGAAGGAAGGAAGGCACCTCCCTTTGGAAGAGGAAGCCGTTTTGACCACAATTTTAGCAGTTGCCACCTACAGCAGTTGCACCAAGCTGACACAGCAAAACTTCAGTGTAATAAATTTGAATGAATACTATAATGAGAAGTATAGTATGATATAGGTTTAGGTTTCAATTTTGGCTGTGGAGATATATCTGAAGCAACCCATGCTGACAACTGAAACACTCTCTCAAGGACAAACCTTTGGTGGCTGATCATCAGGCATGAAGAAGACTTCATCTTGTGATGGCGAGAGAGGAGCGGTGACATCAGACATCGAGCTGCTGTGATGAATCTCTCGACTGGAGCACACGTTCATGTTCTGAAATCGACACAGATTACAGAGTCTTTTACTCCTTTAACTGAGTCTTTTACTCCTTAACCTTTTTACTGCATACTTTTTCAGTATGCAATGCTGGATTCTACATCCGTGTCATTACACTGTACAATAATTTATTTATACATGTTTATACCCAATTATTTATTTTGTTCATACATGTTTTGTATGTATGTATGTATGCGCAAATCATGTTCGATACTACAACTTGAAAAAAAAAAAGAAGAAAAGAAAAAAAGAATAAACTTTAATATCTAATATCATATATTTTTTATCATTCTATTTTCTCCCTGATGTCCACCTATAATGTTAGTCAAGGCTTTTTCACTAAAAACAGAACAACTAAAACAACAGTTATTCCGGATCCATTTTCACCCTCTCTCAGACCCAGCAGTTCTTCTGTTATATTTTGCTTCTGTGACTTTAACACTGTGTTCCAACCAGACATGATACAATAAAGTGACGAGCGATGAAAGTTATCTCTTCTATCTAAAGCATGCCATCTGTGGAAATATTAAGAAGTCATGAAAATACAAGGTAGAGAAAACCCTTTGCCATGGACAGACAACTTGTCGCTGGAATCTGGACTTGACATAGACTTCTATATATAAACAGTCTCCAATAGGGGACGACCATAGAACGACTTGATGTCATTAATGAACAAATAAGCCTGAACCTCGAGCAGAGACTCGAACGCGGGTTGCCTTGTGCACAGCTATGGCATATGACACAGCTCTGCTCACAAAGGTATTGCTCCTACATAACAGCTTATTTTCATCAGTTATTTTGTCTTTGGGTCGTAATATTTCTCACAGATTTCTGCTCGTTCTAAATCAGATACAGAAAAAGTAGCACAGTAAAGATTTATATGAATGCATTAGTGAAAGAGTGACTACGTGTGAATTAATTCTACCTGGCAGCATCTCTCCACTAGTGAAGCTGTGGGTTTTGGTTGCTAAGAAATATATGCTAAAACTTTTCAGTTTCGAAGCTATTTTATTGTTAAATCATAGAACATTTCTGCACTACTGAATGTTTCTGTGTGCACGATCTGCACTCTGCAAGCTACTGTCTGTATGCTTGTACGTTACAATGCAGCAGAGCATTAGTTCAGAAGCACAATTAACTTACATGTACAATGCACTGTTTAAAATGTGCATTAAATTTTAAGCATCCGGATGGTATAATCAAACATATTGTGTGGAGCGCTCTCAGAGTATGCATTTATTTGCCGTTTTAACTGTAAACGGAGCGTAAGAATGGACCTGTTGCGCCCTCTATAGGCCAAGATCAAGATTAGTCGACGTCAAGCTTAAAGCGCCATGGCAGAGCATTAAAGTCGACTAGTCTCTATGCAACCCCTTGTCTCCAACATCTAACTTGTGAAATGAGTAACAGCGCTTTGCTGTGCTGACAATTTAGCTAGTTTTACTGCCCTATCCTTCAATAACAGTCTGCATTACACTGGTAAAGATTCATTAAGCAAACTGTGATAAAACTGTGCCACTCAATTTCAGACTGAAATGAATCAGGAATACACTTTAGCAGCCTCTCGTTTGTAATGATGGGATTCTTTAGAGTTCACATTTTGAAGGTGCAAGTGATAACACATTTGCAAGTGATAACGGACAATTTGATTGTTTAAGAGCAGATTCAGGGACAGTTGTCATGTTTGTGATGTCGTACCGGCTGTTTGGCGGCTCTCTGGAGCGCTGGAGTACAAGGACTGGAGTTGCTTCCTGATCCCAGACGTGACTGAACATGAGGAATCCTGACAGCTAAATTATTCAGATTGACAAGATGGGTGTCGAGGGATTCCAGTTTACCTGCCAGCTGAAAGCCAGAGTTTCACAATGTCATCACAAAATAGAGGCCATCCAAACAGGACAATCAAAATATCAAAATACCATAATGCATTGTTATATAAACTAATGTTGACAGAAATCTCATGATACACCATCAAACTGGACAGTGTGTTTTACCCCATCGTGTGGTGAGGTGTCTCTAGTGCTCTTCTGCTGGAGTCCGTGGTCGTGCTGGAGCAACAGCAGCTGTGACTGATCTCGGGGAAGCGTGCGGAGGGGTTTTCTGCCCTGAGCCTGATGATGTGGCCCACAAACACACAATTAACACACATCACTAAGACAGGGGTGATGTACAGCATGTCATTATCACAAAATGACGAGGTGATCAGGACCCCAAAAAGAAGTCCAGCTGCTCATTACATGACAAGAAAAGTCACGCATACTGAATGGACATCAAATACTGATTTCAATTGAAATGTGTTATTGTAGAGTAAAATTTCTTGCTTGGAACAACAGTCAAATGTATAGCTTAGCGCGCACTTCACAAATATATTTGCTGCCATTAACCACAATTGGTGGCAATGGATCTACGATCTACTTAGGCAATTGGTGGCAATGGATCTACGATCTACTTAGGCTTATGATGCTTTTGGAAAATGCATGACGTGTTTATTTTTGTGTCCAAGAACACTATTTGCTTGTAAAATAATTTGATAAATTCATGACATCATGTATCACTTTATTCTATACAACCTATTTAGTTTGAATCCATTTTCAGTACATTCAAATAATAAGTATTTTTTTATGTTTTGGTATCTTAAACCCCCAAAATGTCAGGTGGCGCAACCATCCGCACAAATGAACAGACTAAGAGGCTGTTTACATGAAATGAACAGCGTTTTGGGTGCCTGAAAACACAAACTTTTGGAAATGGGTTTCAAAGTGCAAGTTTTTGAAAACGGTCTCCGTGTAAACAACAAAAACGCGAATCTCTGAAGATGATGCTGTCATGCACATGCATATTACGTGTTCAGTCTATAGTGTTTCATTGCAATCTAATGGCCTGGCAGCAGAATACAGCATTTTATTCGTTTTCGCAGATCCGTGTGAATGGGGATCATTTTGACAATGATGTACGCGGAAAACTCAAACGAAAAACGTATCCGTTTTAATCATATCATTGTCGTGTAAACGTAGCCTAAGAAAACTATTTAAAACAGTGTTTTAATAAGAAATTCAAAATTAAATACTATGGCGTAATTTTATGTTTTAAATCTTTCATATAAACCAATTTGATAAATATCATAAGTTTTAAAACTGTTGAGATAATTGAAAAACTTTTGTCCAGCAATTTGTATGTTCTCAAATGTCAGGGTGGAACAACTGCAAAAAGGGGTCTGTTATCGTTTAGTGGATCTCTCTTAAATACTGATAAAATCAGCTACTTTCAAGTATGGGTAGGTTGGTACACTTTCCATGTCAGGTAGTACAACCAATGTAAAGATAGGGAAATGCCATTTTATCATAACCTTCTTTATTGTAAAAAATGTTCAACGTAAAAACTAGCTGCAAAAGTCATGTGGTGCAACTGCAATGAATGCCCTATATGAAATAAAAATAAAATAAAATACAAAAAAACATTTTAGCTAAATAAATAATACATTTAAGCTAATATTGTCTATTAGTATTCTATCTCTAAATTATTGTTCTAAATGTTAGTTTTAAGTTAAATATGTTTTACACTTTCAAGTATTTTCATGCTGCAAGAAAAGCAAATTTTGAAAAAAGAAAAGAGGTGATGAATCTTGTTTAATAGATCTTTAGTAGATGTGTTCCATTCCAGTTGCTATGCATTTGTTGTTTTTTATACATTTTTATTAATGCATTTTTGATATTCGAATTTAAAATTATCTTCTTTTTGAATCAATATAAAACATGACTGTGTTGTTATTCAATCACAACCGATTAAAAGGTATCTAACCAATCTATTGCACTGTAGCCTTTTCCAGTTCCTATGAATGTGATGTTGTGATTTTCTGTTTTTGATCAATTTACTACTTTTACTTCAATACAGATTGTGAAATGAATAAAAATTTTTTTTTTTTAAATCCAGTATTCAGCATATTCCTTGTCATTATTTGTTGTCAGGAGGCACAACTGATATTCATCAGGTGCATTTGTATAGTTGTATGATTACATTTATGTATTTAAAAGTAAAATCGGATGCCAAATATATTAAATTATTAATGCTTACTATAAGAGTTTGCTTACACACAAATATTTGGTTGTGAAATGTTATTTAACAATTGAAACGTTGTTCCTGACTCAAAAATATGCATTCCATCCATTTTGAAAATATTTTTTAAAAAATGCCTTTTTCTTAGAAGCTTTATTTGTCATTGACCCATTACTACATTTAACCAAGATATCTGATTTGCAAAAAAAAATTGCAAAATGTCTATATCTGAGTAAAATTTCAAGCATGCATAATCAGTCAATGGAACATGCATTTAACATCTTCAGTGACAAAAAAGCATTATCAGGCAGCAGTTGATTTTAATGGTTCAGTATTAAAGGCATTTACCTGCTCAGCAAAAAGACTAAGAGACACCGATTCAACATCAGTCCTGTGGTGTTCACTGTCTTTGGGCTGAAATCCAATGAGAATAAAAGACACATTATACCAGAAAAGCAGCAGTGAGGTTTGAGGTTAACATTTACAACAATGGCATTTAAGAACAAGACAGCATGAAGGAAATTCAGGTTTTGAACACATATTTAAAATGTTGAATTGCCATATTTTCTGGAAAATAAGTCGCACCAGGTCATATTGCATTGATGAGAAAAGAAAAAACACACACACACACACACACACACACACACACACACACACACACACACAAAGATAAGTCGCATTTGTATATAAGTCACATTTTATTATTACATTCAGAAATAATGTAAAATACTGGTTACCCCCCCCCCCCCCCAAAAAAAAAAAAAAAGATTTACAAACATTTTAAACACTATAATCATGTATTTTAGTTCCCCTCACTCCACAAGAATCCCTCAAATGTAATGGCATACAGAACAAGAATGAAAAATGTAAGTATAAAATAAACTAATTATAGTGCCATTCATTATAAACTACATTTATTATAAACAGGAAGCCTAAATTAATTTGAAGCGAAACTGAATTACTGGCGTGTGGGAAATGAGCTATAGCCTATAAATAAACTTCACATGCCTTACCTTGCCTAAAAAGCACAAACTCAGTTAAAGTTGAATGTGAGGAGAGACATAAAACATTTCTGTGTGAAATCACAGACCAATAAAGTCTAATCTGCCAACAACTGACTTGTTGCATTGACCATTCATTAATGATTTCTGTTAATTTGACAAGAGTTAACGTTACTCCAAGGCAGTGAGAACTGAGAAAATCAACTGACCTGACCTTGAGTTTTACGGTTAAATGTATGGGAAAAAAAACTACAGTTCATCATAATCTATTCATTGTAGGGACTGTTTGACAAAACATTCTAATGAAGAGGAATAATAAACTCAAACCTGTTTCTTATGATTTCTTTTGCCTTTCTCTGTGACATCAGTCTCTTCTTGCCATAACATCTCCTGAAGCTCTGGCCACTGGAGTCCGGTCTCGTGTAACAGCCTTTCCTGGTGCTTTCAAAACACAAACACATTGGCTATGAACTGACTTATTAATTGTTTTTTATTTTCTATATTGTACAATAATAGTAAAGAAATAACACAAATTGTCTATTTCAGCTTCTTTTGTCTAGATTCCAGCTTTCAGGCCCTATTTTAAAGATCTAAGCGCATGGTCTAAAGCACACGGCGCAAGTGCACTTAGGGCGTCCAAATCCACTTTTGCTAAATTAACAAAGGGAAAAATGGTCGGGGCGCTTGGCGCATAGTCTAAAAGGGTTGTCCCATATTCTCTTATTGAGTATACGCTGATTTCACGCAGCCGTTATTTTGAAATCGAAAGCGAGGCTCCGGTGGGAAGAAAACCGGAAGTGTCGCCTTTAATCACAGGAGAGTCGTGAATGCGATGGCGTATTGTTGTGTTTAATGATGTGTCAATTCTAAAACTGTACATACATTTCTTTTATACTTTAGACTATACACAGTGAAATTCATTTATAAATAAAATATTTTTTTATATAATTCAGAAAGTAAAAAAAGAAGCAGGAATGAACTATATACATATCCTTTATTGGATATTAACATCCAATAGTGTAAATCGCGGCAGCAGCTTCAGGTTGGTAGTCCAAAGGCATTGTTGTTTATCTTTACTTCCGGGGTTTTTTCCCACCGGAGCCTCACTTTCGATTTCAAAATGGCGGCTGCGTGAAATCAGCGTATAGGTGTGTTTTGGGCGTAACGTGCAATAAGCAAATCAGAGTCTCACCTCCAATTCCCTTTAAAAGCCAGTTGAGCTCGCGTCATGGCGGAATTTCACTATTTACATGGAGGAATTTGCAAACAGAAAGACTGAACGCTTCTCAAGAGAGGAAACGAATCTGCTCGTGCGCAAGGTTAAAGCAGCAGACCATTTATGGGACAAAGTGTTTGTGCGTTGTGGACCCACCTATAGGCACATATTACTAACACGCTCTTTAAATAACAAAAAAATACTGCGCCATTGACTTTAGACCAGGTTTCAGTTGGTCAATGGCTTATTTCAGTTGCCTCAAAATAGCAACGCTTCCAACAATGTGCCCGAACACACCTGGTTTTCAGACCAGCAGCCCATGGGTGAACAGATGAGTGCAAATGTATTTGCTATTTAAACAACGTGGCGCAGGACGTAAAAATGAAAACTGCGTCGGGTTGAAACTAGCAAAGAACACTTGCATGACAGGGCCCTTCAAATGTAACAAGGTGCATCCTGGGATGCTGTTTAAATGGCATTGAAGGAGTTTCCATGTATGAACTCGGAACTCAGATATTCCTTCATTTCTGTTTCAACTCATCTGATTTTTAAATGAAAATGATAGGATTGTAAAGAGATTGGTATGTTGGCACAATTTTGATTCGCCTACAAAAGAAATTTCATGGAGAAACTTTCAGGCCAAAGGGTTTTTAAAATCTTGAGAAACAAATTCACTCAAACGCATCCAAACGTTTGACTGCTAACATATAGATTTAAAAGATTTAGATAGGCAGAATGAAAGACGGGGAACTTCCAGTAAACCATGCTACAACTGACTGGACATAAATGTCAAACGCTTCAAAGGACACTGAAAATCCTAAGCAAACAAACACTAAACTTGTAACAAAGCCAGGTAGAGTAAAACAAAGTGTGTCACTCTCCATCTGCATGGTGAAACATTTTTCTCTGAAATGTGCACATGTACTCATTACACAATCTAAAAAAAACCTAGAAAAACATTCATTCTTACATCTTCGAGGCGTCGTCTTTCCTCCTGCTGTTGTTGGATTCTCTTCTGTCGGTCCGCGAGCAGTTGTCTCTTGTAGTTGTCTTGATTATGTACTTGCTGGAGTAGTTGTGTTTGTGAGTTTGTCTCCTGCTGCAGACGCAGGAACTCTCGTCTTAACATGGACTCTCCAGGAAGATTCACTATAGAGCTATATGAGCACAAAGCAAATGATGTGAGAAACCACCAATCCTAAGACCAGGGTGATGCTGAAAAGGAACATTTGTACAAAGCGTCATGCAGGGCTGTCAGGTTTTCATGCCATCTGCCATGTGGAGACTACTGACAGAGCACATTAACCCGAGGGGTGACACACTCACTGACCTGAGCCATTTTAATGGGTCACAAAGCAATTTATGGCTATGTAACAATTTCATTGATTTACATTGATCTACTTTTTGGTCATCGTGGCACAAACATCGAGCTGCTTGCTGATGATGCCATTTAGTTATCATTTAGTGATCTACTATATTTCAATAATCCAAATCTCACCTCTCAAGTCAACATAAAATCCAAACTGATATTTACTTTCCTAATGCACTTTTCTGGTCTTATTATCAGCGCTTCACCAGTGCATGTTATTCCAAAGGAAAAAATCTGCATTTTTTTTCCATCAGGCCAAATAGTTCTGAGCAGGCTGAATGCATTTCTGATTTTTTTAAATATGTTTCTGTCGGCTGCATGACGAAACAGTTTGCTTTGTTTCACATGTCTCTAGCTTTAAATATGCAACTTCACTGCATAACGAATGCATAAAAGCAAAATCAAATGGATAAACTAATGCAAATAAATGGTAACAATCATGACATTAAACATTTGGTTTGGATTTACTTTTATTTTTATCACATTGTTTTAACCGCTTGAGGTACTAATGTTAGCATCCTCTCAGCCTCGACGGCAAACATACTGCTGTTCTCCACTAATGCAGCATCTAGTCAACAAATTAGTTACTTTGATATGAAAATATTTACTGTAGTGTACTGTATAACATACTGTTTCATTGTCTGTTTTAAATCCGCATCTGAACTGAAGTGTCCTGCACGTCAAAACAAACTCCATGAGGTGTCAGTGATAGTCTTTATTTGGCCTCTAGAGGCCGCTCTCGCACTGTACAATGACAGCGGACCCTTCTCAGCTGTTCCAGCAACGGAACCAACCCGGAGAAACTATTGGTATGGATTTGTGCCGACAACCGATTGTTCCAGTAATCTGAAACTGTATATTTCCTGTATTTTTTATTTGTGTGTGTGTGCAAAACACTTTATTACCATTGTAAGTGAACCTCAAGGAACATTGAAATAATAACAAAATCCATGTCATGACCCCTTTAATGTTAATCAAACAAAAGAGAAAATAACTTACCGCTCTTGACTGGACAAATTTTGTAGGTTTAAGAAGAATATATTTATATTTAATTCATACAGTGAAGACTATGCAGTTTATTGTTTTTTTTTTACACTTGATTATTCAATTTCTGCACTATACATACATAAAACATAGAAATGTTATTGTGTATTGTGACAACACTAATGCTGATGCACACACTCACAAACATGCACATACAGCATTAATGTTGTCACATTTTTCATTAGTTGGTATAAGCCAAACCTGATGGTGGAAAATAATCTAGTTTGTCTTTTTAATATTTCATCAAAATGAAATCAGTTGCTGTGCTTCTGTAATGGCTCTTTTTATTCCTAGCACATCTCCTCCCTCCAGAAAGTGTAATATATAAATTGGTGTAATTTTATTTTTAGAAATATGAATTATGACATACCTGGGTTCACCTTCATCTTCATTTATGGCATCATCTTCATCTTCACTTCCACTATATTCATATTCTGTTCCCTCTGTTAAGATTGGCAACAAACAGAACTTCAGACAAATGAGGCCAACATTGCAATTCATTAAAACTGCTTTTAATAACACTGTCATTTCAGGCATCTGTAAAAATCCCAGAAGTTGGAAAGTGAAAGAACGTGTAGCCTGAAATCACATTAAAACGACAAAATATTCGAGGACCCCGCCAGTCTAAATCAGAATGTCTATTCAGGCTAAATGAATAAACCATAAGCACATCAGCACGTCATTGTGTGTCTCGTACCTTTCTCTCGTCTCCTCTTCCTGGTTCTGTCCAGATGATCTTTGAGTGTGACGCGTACTTGTCGTTCATTGGGAAGGTCTTTAATGAAGGAATGGCGTAAGAGGGTCTCTGTGGACGGCCTGTGGAGGTAGTTCTTCACCAGACAACTGTCCACAAATGTCAGAAACTTTTTAGACCTTGAGGAGCAATAAAAAAACAGATTTACTGCATACATGTCTTCAGTGGGACAGTAAATTTGCTAAATGCTACTAAATACTCTTCAAATACCAGTGGTGGATGAAGTACATACAGTAAATCATGTACTTGAGTAAAACTACAGATACCCTATTAAAATATCTATCTATAAATTACAGAAACGTCTGTCTGTATGTCTGTTATTCGCATATCTCTCGAACCGTTAAGGGGGTCGCACACCGGACGAGAAGTCTTTAAAATTCAAACACATTATTCTCTATAAGTGTACACACACCGGCGGCGCAACTACCCAGTGTCAGAGGGGTATGCAGCAACAATTTTGCCCCCCCAGTGTCAATCAAGAAAAGAACCAATGGGCCGCTGATCTACGTGTTTAATGAAAAATGTACTAAAAAAAAACTGACCAATTTCAGTTTTTTTTGACCAATGCATTACAACGGCACTAACCCAGTGCCGCCAATTAAGCAAAACAAAACAAAACGAATGGGCCGCCGACTACGAGTTGTATGGGCCGTTAAGACAAAGACAAAAAAAATAGCCTATTAGATGTGTCGGCCCACCGGGAATCTCCTAGCCTACATGTGGACGTCACACTTTAAATCCTACCTGTTGCCTTTGACCATCCACTTATTTAGCTGCTGGCGGCAGCCCCGACAGCTTTTTTGCTTTATCCATCTTTTTCGACTTGTACCTGCTCGCGATATTACTTTTGCTGTGTAATTGTAACAATGAGCACTCAAATACACCAAACCAACAATTACTAAAAACACACACAAAAACTGATTTTGCACGGGCACTTTGCACTGCTCCCTGAATCGACGTGCTTATTCATTTGTGGATGTTAACTGAATCTGTAAGTCATCTACGCTGTTTACTTCTGAATATTATATTTCATTCTGGTGCGCTTAACGTTATCGCTACTGTGTAATAGTAACCTATGCTATTCACCAACTAAACATATCCTATTCAATGCGTTAACAGTCTCTTTCACGGGCATCATTTATAGTAGCCTATTCACAAACTGTTTGCTCAAGCATAGTGTTTTCTCGGAGTTCACTGTGTGCATTCTACCATGCACAAATAAAAATGTCACTGAACTTTTGCTGTGTAATTGTAACAATAAGCTCTCAAACACACCAAACCAACAATTACTAAAAACACACAAAAAAACATTATTTTGCACGGGCATTTTGCACTAGTTACTTTCAATTTTACTTGAGTAAATGTACAAAAGCACTTGAATTTCAATGTACTTTAAGTACTGATTGATCAATGTTTATTTTGCTCTATCCTACTGCTCAAAATATGTAGGGGGAGGGAGTGGGAATATACTAAACACACAGAACTTAAAGAGCTTACATAGGTAACAGATCAGTCTGACATCATTATGAATAATAATGCATTTTCAAATAGCCAGCACTAGTCAATAAGGAAGATTATGCAGACACTATTGATCAGCAAGCAAGAAAACATTTTATTTTATTACCAATACTTGTCATTCACTGATAACTACTATTGATAATTATGCATAATTAAAATGTGCAAACAAGTGAAAATAACAAAATATACCATTTAGTACATAGAAATGAGGAAAAACAAAATGTGTGTTGACAAATATAAGCATACAATATAATACATAGGGCAAAATATGTTTACATTTTAAGAAGAACGCTATGCAAACATACTAGTTTTATATAATTTGAATCTACTACGGAAGCGGGGAAGATGCATGGGCATTCATTTGCATTATTTTAATGTTATGTTTAGTTTTTAACTAAAACCTACCTTGTGCAGACAGTAATACACAAATGTGGACATGTCCAAGCATTTCATACAATGGGCTTAAACAGTTCACTCTTTTACAGCAGATTTAGTTAACAAACAACTGAAAGTCGTGACCTAAATATGATATTCTTTTACAATAATAAATCCTAAAATGCGGCATTATTAACTTACTTTTCGCGTTATCAGTCACACGCACACTCAAACTCCAAGGATCTCTCGTTCTCGGCTCATTTTGAGTCAGACTTGTGAATCAGTGAATCATTGGAATCAGTGAGCTGTTGACTCCAGAACACATGCAATCGGATCGGTCGATTCACAAATGAATCGCTTAGTGCGATTTGCGAATCGATCTAACAGGTCACTTGAAAAGAATCAGCCTGTTCACGAATTGGACGGTGCTATCACATCTCGAGCTAGTGACGATTTCTTCACTTCAAAATAATGAGGACCGACATGTTTTTATGAAATGTAGTGGAGTAAAAAGTATTATATTATGCACATTAATATCATACTTTTGATCCATCTGTGTGAAATGTTCCATCTGTGTGAAGACTGTGCACAAGCCACAAAAGAACAGTGTATCCGTGCCACAGAGGCAACAAACACTCAAAAACAACACATTCCAGCACAGAATGAATGAAATTAATACTCTACTAGTCAGCTATAGACGCTTCCTTTCTATTAGATACATTCGTGCCGCGAGATGTTTTAAAAAAGTGGGGGGGACATGTAAATTATGCCTATGCTGTTAAATATGCAAAATAATCCTTCACTGGAACTAACAATATCAGTGTAAACCAAAACTACTGTGTGAGATCTCACTGGAAATTCTATTGAAGACATTCTAGCTAGCACGTGTCACAATACTCTCTATAATAAAGAAAAGTAATCTTACCATTTCTTAGACTTTAGTTTGGGAGGAGGGTTTCGTGGAATGAGAAACAGCGCTCTCATTGGATGCATATCACACAAGGCTGTGGAGAAATGTGGAAAACAAAATGAACCATTAAATCATATGCAACTTGTATAGTTATATAAAAGTGTTGTTGTTGTTGTTTTTTTCGGAATATGCCTAGGAATAGTGTAAACTCACGTGGCGCTCCCTCTGCCATCTCCAAAGCTGTGATACCCAGAGACCACACATCACTCTAAAAATATGCAATGTTTTTCAGGAACATATTCAACCACTCATGTATAGTACTACAGTACACTGATATTTCACTTTGTCAATAGACAGTAAATTATTCCCTTTTTTTTGCAAATTTCTAGTTAACATATCGAAATGTTGATGACAAAATAAGTAGTTTAAATGGATCTCAGTCGATGGACTTACCCTATAGTCATACGTCGAGTCAGGATTCTCATCGCACGCGATCACCTCTGGCGCCATCCAATATGGAGTCCCGATGAATGTGTTTCTTCTGCCAATCGTCCTGTCTAACTGAGCACTGACACCAAAATCCACTGACAACACAGGAATTCAACAATGTCTTCAGCCATATATACTGTACCAGCACTTACAGTATTTGTCATGTGACTGGGTTAGGGTTAGGGTTGACAAATTTGTTATTTGTTTCTCATATTAAGAGTTTAATGCTGGTAATGGTTCGCCTTCATTCTTACCGAGTTTAATCTCAGCGTTCTCAGTGAGCAGCACGTTTTGTCCTTTAATGTCTCGATGAATGACATGATGTGAGTGCAAGTGTAACAGACCCTGAGAACACAAAGAGTAGCAAAATCAGTGTTTACACACAACACAGAAAAATACCCACACCAGACAGTAAGACTCCTTTTCTATATATATTTTTATTTTATTTTTTATTTTTTTTAATAATGTGCATGGCTTCAGTGAAAATGTTTACTTCTTAATACACTTTGTTTCACTTTGAAGTTGTTCAATAATTGGTGATCCATGAGAGTGTGTTTAGTGGTGTGACAGACATGCTGCTGTGACGTCACCATGTAATGTCAATTTTGCTTCATAAAAAAAAAAATTGTTTTACACAAAGAAATGAATACTATTGTGTCACATGAGACGACAGACATAGCGTTAGAGATGTTGATTTTAAATAAGAGCGAGTCACCTGATGGGGAGCAGACGTGTGACCAGCCAAATACTACCTTACTGCATGAGCTACCGGTTATTGGACACTTTCATTGCGGAATTAAAGGAATATTTTCGGGTTAAGCTCAGTAGACAGCATTTGTGTTGGTCACCATTTCAACTTGCCCAATCTTTTCTTAAAATTTCATTTCAACTTGCCCAATCTTTTCTTAAAGCTACACTGTGTAATTTTTTTAGTTGATTCTTAGCAAAAAACACTTAGTTCTTTCAAAAATATATGTGCTCATTAATGTATATTTACTTCTTTCAAGTAATAAAGTATTCTTGTAAGTTTATAATCTGCCATTGAAAGTACATACGGGTGAGGGGTTCGAATGCCGGTCGCCATGTTGCCCCTCCATCTTGAAACTACATTAGCCAAAGAGGGACATATCTGTAAATTCAAGCTTCGCCTTTCGCGCTTTACACTCAGAGACACAGAGACGAATGCGAGGGGGAGATTACTCGCGACTGCCGGCAGATTTGAAAGATTGCTGATGGAGGATCACGCCTATTTTCGAGGACATGTAGCAGAGTCGCCAAGGAAGCGAAAGAGAGAATTAAAACGTCAACGCAACAGGCAAATCAGCAAGACTGGATCAATACTGGATCAATACTAGTCAATACTGGAATAACTTTTCCCAGATGGAAAGAGCTCATGAGGAGCAAAGATTTTAAAACGGACGCCGAAGTTGCCTGCTTTCTTCTCGACAGGTAATTCAGCCTATTTGTGTAAATTTGAAGTTTTATAGTTGCTTGTCTAACCATAGCATGGTTGTGCATAACGCCAGAATGACCTCTAGTATAACTTGCGTTACTTTTACTCACGTCAATGGTGAAAAAGTATTGTTTACCTTGTAACATAAATCTGTGCTGCGACGGATCACAGGTGATATTTTTAAAGGCGCAAACTGGAAGCCATGTTAATCTTGGAATAATACGGCCACCGTAGGAGTTAAAACGCCCTCGAAATTGAAAGGAACAGAAACTAATATTCACTGGGTAGTCATATACAATTTCACCGCTAGATGGGGGAAAATATCACACAGTGTAGCTTTAAAAATAAAATGAATGAATTGATTAATTAAAAAACTGTTTTCTGTTATGTTGACGAAAGTGACTACAAATTAACAGCTTTTTAGCTCAAATTGCAGAAGAGTTAATTGAAATGTTATTTTTACAATTATAAGATTACATTTCTTATGGTTGACAGTGAATAGAGCATGCATGCAAGTAATGTGGATGAAATTTGTGATATGGGGGGGGGGGGGTAATTGAAACATTTCATTTATTCACTGAACACATGACTTGTTTTGCATGCAGGAGGTACTAGATCATATTTACTCTAGCATATCCTCCACTCACTGTAATGCCAGAGGAGGAAAGGCTCTCCCATTTTTCCCACCACCTAAACGTCTTAATGTAAACAATCAATAATCTTTAGCTGTGATTACTCACTCTCAGAACCTCTCTACAGATGTATGCGATCCAGTCCTCTTTAAGGCAGTTTCCTTTGGTCTTCTTCAGCAGGTCTGTGACCGACCCTGCGCCACAGTACTCCATCACCAGCTGAAGGCCAAGACACACACAGAGAACACTTTAACATCTCACTTCTAACAAGAGTGTGACAGCACAGACGTCTAGACTCGTTATCTACGTTGTATTTATCTCAGTAGCTTAATCAGGATGGTAAAGTCCTTCAGTTAAACATCAACACACACCCTTGAAGGCCCTGAAGATATGAACTGCTGAGGAAAAGAATGTAAAAGGCCCTTTCCCACGGCAGACACTAATGCCCCTTCTAATCGTCTGAACTTTTTGAGGGACTCTTTTAGCGGTATCGTAACGGCACAGGAACTGTGGGAGGTAAGCAGCCACACATGTACACAGACACACTGTTGTCAATTTACACTGCAAAGTATTGAACATTACTTGGAAGAAATTTTAAGTTTGTCAAGTCAAATATATTTGTATAGGTTTACAGAAAATCATGATATTACATATTAATATCTTCATGCCTTATCTTCATGCGATAATATAGTTTACATTTTGCAATGATACAAGCAATCAAGCAGTTGAGATTTGCTATATAGTAAATATCGCCCTAAGTTAGTAAACTGTTTGTATGTGGATACACAGATATATACAGAGCTGTGCGATAATACACGTAAAAAGCGCTATATAAATAAAGGTGACTTGACTTGACATTTTTACGACAATATAAACAATCAAAGCCTACAGAAATGTCCATGAAAAGATCTCAGAACAGCTGTTGCAGGATGGAATCCATCACAAGATAAGCACTGCAGTAAAGTAAGTATCAGTGTAAAACGTGTCCAGAGAGCAAGAAAAGCGCACCTCCCAACCATTATTGCTGTTGCCATTCTGTCGTGTGGGGAAACAACAGCATAACAAAGCTAGATTACGCCACCACTGGGATCTAGGTGTGAATGAAAAATCTCTTTAGGTGTGGGGTCTGCTTTAGACAAGATGCTTGACCCAAATATAAATATTCTGTTTCAGAGGACGGGGGAAGTACAAGGCCGTTCACCTGGGGAATCCAGTGTAGCCGCCAGGCACCGTGAAGGATTTTACCAGCTGGTGGAGGACCGGATGGCTGAACCAGATCCCAAAACGCACAGCCACGGATGGCTGAACCAGATCCCAAAACGCACAGCCAACCGGGTATGTGGCAGGCAGGGCGGGGCCGAGAGCCGCGGGAACGGAGAGAGATCGGTGGCGCAAGTGAAAATGATAGTCACACCACACCGGTCTAAAGTCCCACGGAGGAGCTCCGGAAGGATAAAAGGAGCTCCTCCTATTTATGTTTATTTTGTGAATAAATTTATGTTCGCCGGTTCCTGCCTCCTTCTTCCCTTTAACATTGCTACAGGGACCGTTTTTGGAACGTATCTCTGTAACCTCAGAAGCACAAACTCTGGCTCTTCTAGTAATGTGAGAGACTTTACACAAGCAGTTAAGAGCCTCTAGAGGAAATCTGGTTGATTGTTTATTTGGGTTCAGTAGATACTCACCCAAAGCTGGTCATCCTGACCTGCAGGACTTTTCTTAACAAAAGCACCGTAATACGTGGCTATGTTCCTGTGATGCGAATGAGTTTTCAACATGTTAATCTCCAGTTTGATTTCATCTTCCTCGTCCTGCGGAAGACAAAATACATTTGTAAATTTTCATTTGATCTCTGTCACCACGAGACAACTTAAATAATGACAGCAAGAATAACAATCCCTGTTAAAAATGTCATTACTTAGTAAGGGAGACCAATATATTGAGACTCCCTTTATAAAAGAGCACTCCAAACATAAGCATTTATATGTAAAGGCTGCTTTCACAGTCCTTTCACAAGAGGAAAGACAGGAGAGGTGTGTGTGAAAGTAATGGTCAGGGGAAAGGAAATCTGGAGCCTGGGGTTCAAATGACCACTACGTTGCTCTGTTATCTCCCATGGCAGATAATGCAAGACGGAAAGGGAACCAGGAAACAGCATTTCTGTGATGGGGAGAGCAGAGTCTTTCACTGAAAGCTTCATAACTGACTCATATTGAGTAAAAAAAACAAAACAAAAAAAACACTTGTACTGACTAAAATCTGTATAATAATGCACTCAATCCACGTCAAGTAACAGAAATAAAATCTATAAAAAACAATCAAACAGACTTGTTGCCTTGTGTGATGAGTTTAGCTGTCACTGTGCTTGTGTAGTGGTCAGGCAGACTGTCTGGTTGTGATATTATGAATAATTAATTAATTAATTAATTAATTAATGATTCATTAATTATATTACATACCCTGTATCAGACACATCAATTAACATCATCAATTTAACCATGATCTTTAAGCATTTTAACCAATGTCGTTATCCACAGATCTTTCTCTTGGCCAAAAAAACATTTGTTTTACTGTATGTCATTACACCAAATGCCACTGGTTCTTGCTAGAGCCAAATGTCGCTGACATAAAATCTGGCACAATGCATCAATAAATGCTGAATATTCCATTTATGGTGGAGGATTATCAGGGAATAATTTATTACAATCCAGTCTGTTCCTCACACAGAGAAGTCGAATGAACTACTTAGTTAAGTGTTTGTTTGTTCTTTTTAAGAGATGATGTGAACCAGAACCACTATGAATCACTGTTGTTTGAAAGAGAAAGTTCTCCTCTTGTCATACTATGGTTTATTTGACCTTATAGAGTTTCCAGAAAATATTTATTATATTCATCATATACATTAACAAGCTCTCTATTATGAACTGGAAAAAAATAAGGAAAATGTAGAAGGTTCTCCCAAAACCTAAATCAGTGAGATTCCTATTACTTAAGGTGAAGTATGTATAATAAACCCATTCAACATATCTGCACTGGGTGCAAGTGTTTGAGGCTGTCTACACTGGACACGTCAATGTAAACATCATAAACTGGTACATTTGTCTTTATGAACTGGTGCATGATGATGCTGTATGGTCTCAATGCTTTGCTTTAACAAGTTCATGACTCGTTTAATCTTTGAAGATCTAAAAGCTGCGAAATTTGGCTTGTATTTCTGTAACCGATTCCTGTTACAGTAGACACACCCTAAACTCTCACTATACGTTGAGCTGGAAGGAGACTGACAGATATGAGCAGAACACCATCAGTGTTTTGATGGTGCCTGGGAGGCTCAATTTACAATTTGGGGGAGATAAACCCATTAATGGTATATTATAGTAATATATTTTAATATAAAAAAATCTTATATACATACTTCACCTTCAACTCCAACAATTCCAAATAATTTTGTTTTTTTAAACAATGGTTGCATGAGTGCATTTATTCAGCAACCACAATCTAGCCTATATTTAGTGGTAGAAACAGCATTTGTCACCTGCTTAAAAGAACACATACTGGCATGAACATTTCATTTAACTAAAATATTGCAAGCGCAATAAACGCTAAATTCCAGCATTCATGTGTTCAGATCATAAGTGGAGCGAGATTAAGTAAAACACTGGGCAGAAAATATATCCATTTAAGTTCTATATGGGGGGGGGGGGGGGGGTTAACTCTTAACATTGGGATTCCCAAGCATTAAAGGAGAAGTTCACTTTTAAAATGAAAATTCTGTCATCATATACTCACCCTCATGTTGTTTCAAAGCTGTATGAATTTCTTTCTTATGCTGAACAGAAAGGAAGATATCTAGAAGAATATCAGTAACCAGACAGTTTTTGGGTCCCAATGACTTCCATAGTAGGAAAAAAATATACTATGGAAGTCATTGGGACCCAAAAACTGTCTGGTTACTGATATTCTTCTAAATATCTTCCTTAATGTTCAGCATAAGAAAGAAATTCATACAGCTTTGAAACAACATGAGGGTGAGTATATGATGACAGAATTTTCATTTTAAAAGTGAACTTCTCCTTTAAAGCTTGGGATTGTCTTGGAGAAATGTCTTGGTCATTGTATATAAAAAAAAAAAAAAAAAAAAAAAAATATATATATATATATATATATATATATATATATATATATATATATATATAAATCAATATTTCTGATTATAATAATTCAGAATAAATATTCTCATCAGTGTTCGATTAGCTCTTACTTACTTACTTACTTAAAGGGGACCTATTATGCCCCTTTTTACAAGATTAAGATTAAGTCTCTGATGTCCCCAGTGTGTATATGTGAAGTTTGAGCTTAAAGGTGGTATCAGCGATTTCAGGCCCAAACATAAATGATCACATTCATCTAATATTTCCTAACGATCCGCTAGCTGCCCGCCCCATAAGCATGCTGTCAAAAAACCGTGTCTCTCTAGGAAGCCTAGGCTCTGAGATCTGCACACAAAAACAGTTGGTATCAACATCACTCAAAACCAAAATAAATAGTGTTCCAACCAATCATCGACAGGGGCGGGTGTTGTGAGGTTTTGCGCTCGTGCACGGCTGCCTATGACGGCTGCACGCGAAAACCTCACAACACCCGCCCCTGTCGGTGATTGGTTGGAACACTATTTGTTTGGGTTTTGAGTGTTTGGCTAAAACGGGTGAAAACAACTGTTTTTGTGTGCAGATCTCAGAGCCTAGGCTGCCTACAGAGACACGTTTTTTTGACGGCATGCTTATGGGGCGGGCAGCTAGCGGATCGTTAGGTAAGATTAGATGAATGTGAACATTTATGTTTGGGCCTGAAATCGCTGATACCACCTTTAAAACACCCCACAGATCATTTTTATAGCATGTTAAAATTGCCGTTTTTGTGTATCTCTTTAGATGCAAATGAGCTGGTGCTCCCGGCCCCATTTCAAGAAGAGGGCGGAGCTTCAAGAGCTCATGCTCCAGCATACCGGCAACAACAAAACAGCACAATCTCACGCACAATGTCAGAAACTGTCAGTAGAGGTGTTTAGCCTTATATGTTTGAACCGGAGTCGGACGATGATGGAGATTGGAGAGATTAAAGAAGAAGTGACAATTTATGTAGTTGATGTGGAGTTAACTATCTTTAAGTCATCGATTAGCATCTTCCGTCATGATAATCTATAAATCTCTGTACAGGTTCTCGTAGGGGAACTGTTGTAAGATGCCTACAGAGCCAGATAATAAATGCTGCATGCAGACATAACAGTTTAGTTTAATTACGGTTATAACTTATGTTGTCATCTTGCTTTTATGACATGCTATTGCATTTGAGTTATGCACTGTATTGCAATAAAGTTGAAAAGACAGATATAGAGACTCTTATGTGCATTGGTACATCCCAAAACACAACACTTGTAATGCCTCTTTAGTACAGACATTGTACAACTCCAGCTGCTACAGCGAGGATACAGAAACTCTGTGCTTCTCACTCAGGGCTGTGTGTGTGTCTATGCTAATAGGGCAGATCGTCACCGGCTGTGGGCGGAGCTTCTCCCTTATGATGACGTCATTGTAGGGGAAATCGGAATCAGCTCATTTGAAGAGGCTGCTTTTGATTTATGGGAATTATAAAAAATTAGTAAGTGAATTTTTACCATTATAGGCTTGTTATTCTCACACACTGCAAATACACATCTGTGTTCAAAATTCTGCATAATATTTGCCACCTTAAATTGATTTCCAGGGCATACCTTAATAAATGTTTGTGTCATATTTCATGACAAATTATTACATTTTATCAATAAATAATAAAAAAAATAAAAAAAAATCAATCATTCTTCAGCTGATGACATGAACTGTTTCTCTCTCTTCTAAAGGTGAAGAAGCTCATACCTCTGTCACGTCCATGACCTTGATGGCTGCCAGCTGTCCTGTTTTCACATGTCGACCCTGTCAAACACAAGGACAACCATGAGAAATAACACAAACACACATGACCATGGGGCCCTGCTGAAGGATGTGAACACGTGATTATGATGTCTGCACTTGTGCGCTTCATCTTAGAAGTGTCCCAAAATGTATAAATAGCTCCACAAAGCAGTAGTCGTTGTTTTTTATTTATAATATTGGTTAAGTGTCTGAGTTGCTAAACAATACTGTGTTGTTAGGAATTTACTGTATAATGCTAAATGTCACAGAATTTGGAAAAATTTGGATTTCACTGTATGAGAAGAACATGAAAATTTGCGTTTCACTATATGAGAAGAACATGAACACATAAACTTCATCTGCAGAGCTGAAAACATTACTTTTTAAGAAATATCACAATTATTTTTATTTAAACAGTAAACATCTGTCTGTTGTGTAGCACTTTTATTTGCCAAAAAATGAAAAGATTTTTTTTTTTTTAAAGATTTTACATTTCATTTCATTACATTTTAAAAGATTGATTAACTTTTTAAAGTTTCATCTTTTACTTTTGATAACAAAACTGTATTAAATCATAAAACAGCGAATCCAGGAAAAATGAAAACTGGCAACACAGATACAGATACATTTGCACAGAGGAACATCTAATACCGGTGTATTCACTTTGGGAAAAACAAACATTCTTTAGGCAATTATAGAAGAAATGACACATGAACCCAGAGAGGTTCAGAATACCTCAGTGAGCTGAAATATGGCATCTAATTATGGATAATGTTTCATATGTCATGCTCAAACGCACAGACCTTAAAATGACACAGTTCCTTTTCTGTTTTCAAGTTCCACATTCACATACAGTCAAGCATTACATGAATACTGCCAAGAATAGCATTTGATGATTTAAGTGACAAAGACTAGTATTTTTACAATATATAATAATAATAATAATAATAATAATAATAAATCAAGAAGTGATTATCACTGATCACATAAATAGCTGCAGGCCTACACTGTTGTCCAGTTGTTACCTGCCACCAATAGTTTGAATCTCAAGTGGCATATGTGGTATAAAAAATGAAAAGTGTCTCTTATTTTCTTCTGCTGAAGCAGGTAACAACCATATAGGCTAGATGGAACCCCTGGTACTTGTGTTGGCAGGAAGGAGAGAGACCTAACCTGATGGAAGACAGATCAATCTCTCAATGCTTCATGATGGTATGGAAAGAGGGAAAATAGTAGTAGAATTTTTAAAAAAGGGTTTAATGGAGTTGAAATCATTACGAAAGAGAGTAAGTCAGTTCCCATGCAGTTTTCTGGAGGCACAGATACAGATTAATTTTTTTTTTTAAATGACTCCATAAAACAATAAATAAAAACTTGATATGGCCCTTTAACACAGGCTTAACATTAATATTGTAGTATACAAAAAAGGGGCTAAAACTTTTTTTAAATTTCTTTTCAAATAATTTTTCTTTTCTTTTGTGTAAGTATTGACAGATGGAGTGAGATTATTACTTGTCTTCCCTGCTTATCGGGGTGACGAGATACATAGCAGACTGTAGTCACTCAATGTCTGGATGGTGTCTGCAGAATAAGACAATCATAGACAATTAGGCCTAGACAAGTTTTTGGGGCAGAGCTGACCTGTTAAAAAGAGAAGACCTTCATTCCTCCTGGGGTGTCTTCTCCTTAGTGATATGACACATAGTCTTAAGGCCCGTTCACACCAAGGACGATAACTATAAAGATATAGTTCTAAAAATTGTTCTCAATATTAAAGAATAGCAGAGTTCACACCACAGCTATGATAACAGCACAGAGAAACGATATTGTTAGAATCACTTTCAAAATGATTCTATCCAGCTGATGAATGATAAAAAAAGCACACTCTTAAAATAAACCGTACAATATCATCCGCTGGTGTGGACGCTAATATAGTTATCTTTATATCGTTCTTTGTGTGAAGGGGCCTTTAGAGTTGAACCTTGACTAACTAGGGCTCAGGTCAGGAAGCAGACAGACTGGCCAAAGTGACCGTCTGCTACTGTCTCACGTCACTGAGGTCAGATAAATCCCATCACATAGAGACTCTTTCACCTTATATAGTGACCATCTGTTCCCTGAACTAGTAAAAAAAATCTACCAAACCCATGTGATGGTAATCATTTAATTGATGTTCAACAAATAAAAAACAGATATAATACAGATGAGCAAATGCTAAAGCTTGGTTTGTTGAATATTCAATCCCTTTCTACAAAAGCACTTATTGTAAAATAAATAATCACAGATCATAATCTAGATGTGCTGTGTCTGACAGAAACCTGGCTGAAACCAGAAGATTACATTACTTTAAATGAGTCCACCCCGCAAGATTACTGTTATAAACATGAACCTCGTCTGAAACGCAAAGGGGGAGGTGTTGCTGTAATTTATAGTAATATCTTCAGAATTACTAAGAAGTCTAGTTTCAAATATTTAATTCTTTTGAAGTGTTGGTGCTTAATGTGACAATATACAGTATAGTGTAAATGATAAATCACGTTTGAGATTTGTGCTGGCTACTGTATACAGGCCACCAGGGCACCATACAGACTTTATCAAAGAATTTGCTGACTATCTATCAGAGTTAGTACTGACTGCAGATAAAGTCCTAATTGTTGGTGATTTTAATATACATGTAGATAACGAAAAAGATGCATTGGGATTGGCATTTAAAGACCATCTTAACTCTATTGGAGTTAGACAACACGTGTCAGGACCTAGTCATTGTCATAATCATACTCTAGATTTACATACATTTAGCCAAGGCTCTGTGTTACAAATATGTTAGACCTATCACTACTAGTACTACCACTAAAGACTGCATTGTAAATAATTTTCCTGATTTGTCTCAACAGAATATCTGATAGCTCACAAAATCTTGATGTTGTAACAGAAACTATGAACTCTCTCTTTTATAGCAATTTAGACAGTTGCTCCTTTACACTTAAAGGAGATTAAGGAGAACAGTCTGATGCTGTGGTACGATCACACTCGGAGAGAGCAGCCTGGGAAATGGAAGTATTTCTTCCAACAGAAAGGCCTTAAAAACTGCTAGATCTGCTTACTTTTCAACACATTTAGAAGGAAACAAACACAACACAAGGTATATATTTGATAAAGTAACTAAATAAACAAAATAAAGCATCAACAGGTGCAGATATTTCCCAAGAGCACAGCATGTAATGACTTTATGAATTCCTATATTTGCAAGATTGATGCTATCATAAAGAAAATTATAACCATGCAACCTTCTACTACAGTATCGCATCAGAAGGTACACTACAGACTCCCTGAGGAACAAAACTTTGCTACAGGAAAGGAAGAATTGTCTAAATTCTAAAACTTCTTTAAAAAATAATCAAAATCAACAACATGTATGTTAGATCCTATACCGACTACGTTATTAAAAGAGATGCATCCAGAGGTCATAGATCCTCTTCTTAATATCATTAATTCATCTTTGTTTAGGATATGTCCCAAAAAAAAAAAAAAAACACACAACTTGATTAGGCTAGTTAAATACAGACCAACCACAAATCTCCCTTTTCTGTTAAGTATCCTCACAATTATGTTCCTTCTTAAAGAGTATCTGGGTCAAAGTATCTGTAACTGTTACACTGATTTTTTTTATACATAGAAAACATATTGCATGTAAGTATCTACTTTAATGTTTCAAATAACTTTTGTTAAAATAAAATGCCAAAATATGGGATGAAATAATATTACAAACTGCAAAACTGTCATTCTGTGTAATGGTCCACACTTTGATTTTACCATTACATTTTTAAATGAACATATAAATTACCAAGTTACAAAATATATTCCATATTATATAGAAAGTGAAATGCCAACAACAACAAAAAAACCTTTATTTGTTAGATGATTAACTTACTGGTTAAGCTCACTGTTTGATATAGGTGGCCAGTTGATAGCCTGTAATATAAGCTGAAGGATAATGTTTTTGTTATTTGATGTAATTTCTGTTTCACCACAGTGTCTTCCATTATACTGAATGATAGTATCAATGTATGAATAACAATTTTAGCATCTTGTTTTAGTTCAGATAAATTAGGAATGTTAAATACTGTGTTAAAATGTATAATTATATATATATTTTAGTACATTTTTTATTGTATTAAATTCAATACATACGTTATAGATTAATTTAAATGCCCACAAACAAAGAGAGAGTTGCTAGGCACTGCCAAAAAGTAAATGCAGACCCAGTAGCTTGAGCGGCACTCTTAGCAAGGAGAAGAGAAAGGTATTGAGGATTGCAGTTGACAGAATAATAGCTTATTTCTGGTTTCTTATTTCTCCCTATGTCACCCAAAGTACCCATCCTGCTGAATATATATCTAAATTCATAAATATAGTTTTTAAGCAGTAATTATTTCGTGCAGGCAGGTCATAAGCAAAATGACCAGCTAAGCAAGGATGGCAGGGAGCATCAGAACATGCTAATGATTTGACATATGAAGTGCAGTAGAAGTTGGCAAGATACTGCATAAAATATTATGCTGCGACTTAATATCAACTTTGACAATTTTAATATCAACCCTTTTTATCAACTTTGACAAACAGTTTAAGAGCTTTAAGTTTTAAATAACTTTTTGCCAGCATGGTCTAATGATGATCTGTGTGAAATTTGGTGATAATTGGACAAACTTCGGTCTTGTTCGAAAAAGTAGTTTTTTGAAATCAAAATTTGAAGACAAAATAGCTGAAAAACATATTATAGAACAATGTGAAATTCATGGCCATCGGACAAAATTCAAGAAAGCTGTAAGCATATTTTTCACAGGCTTATTGAAAAAAGTACCTGAGGCAACATTTCTGCAAAAGCGAAATATGTACCAATACCTACATATTGCTGCAGTTTCTAAAAGAAATGAACACTAGAGGCAGTAAAACAGCAAGATCATTTAATCCTTTTCATACACAATTATGACACAATATGTAAAGCGCTTTGGTGGCCATGAGTCTGTTGAAAGCGCTATATAAAAATGCAGTCCATTTAAATGCAGTCCATTAGGGGCAGATTGTGGATTAATAAAGACTTATTTTCACGTGGCTGTTTGCAAAATATTATTTTATGACCATAAAACACTTTTTACCGTAGTGCATGATTTGTCAATGGATACTTTGTAGTTTGCATCACATAACCAGCTCCATATGTTTGGCTTTTCTTGCTCGGTAGCTCAGCTGGTACGAATCCCGTGAAACACGAGACAAGACAAAAGAGCTCAAAGACGACTAGAATCAAGCCAAAATGGTATGGTTGCTTATGCATTTTTATGTCACATTTGCTTTTCAGGTATGTTTAGGGTTTAATGAAGGTGTACGTTATTTTAATATGCGACGGATCAATAACCGTATAAAGTATAAAGATTTAAAATTACAATTAATTAGTATATGGGGGCTGCACTGTGACACTTAAATAGAGTATTTTAATGTCATCAAATGGTTGTTGTTCAAAATATGCGTGACAAGATTTTTTTGCATTTAAACTATTGTTACACTGAATTAAAGTTTAGTGGGTTGTCTTCTGTAAATTGTGGTAAAAATGGATGGCCATTATTATTTTTTCTCAGAAAAGAAAGAAAATTTAAACAAGATACATTCTAATCATGTACAGAAAAAAAGATAAGATTTAAAGTTGTATTGCAGTCAGGATTTAGATCGTATCATAGTACTGACACTGCTCTCATTACAAGAGTTACAAAAGCAAAAGAATATCTCGAATTCGAAATTACGGTGAGAATGGAACTGAGCTGGATGATGACATCACTGTTTTCTCCAGAGCTGCTTCATAGATGAAGTGAACTCATTCTATGACTGATTACACAGTTATTAAACCTGTTGACTGATTTCAGCTGAATAATGACTGTTTGTTCACTATTGTCTTTTTAGAGCTGCTTTACAGCAGAATTTCATTCTGAATCATAATTTTCATGTTTAACAATGTAAAGCTGCTCTGAAAAAAATCTGTATTGTGTAAAGCGCTATATGGTGACATAATTTGACTTCCTGGATGTAGTAGAAAGGGTGCAAAATGCAACATCTAATGTGTAACAATTTCAAGAAATGTCACATTTTTTGCAATAGGAGCAAAAAAAAAAAAAAAAGCACACATTATGTGGGGCACTGTTAAATATTATGTTTCAAATAAAAACAATATTAAAATTAGATTATTATTATTATTACCACAATAATGTTTTCAGTTTATTTTATTAGATTATAAAACAAATATGAGATTGCTGTAGGCTGTTTTATTTAGTGACATAAAGAAATTGGGACAGGTCAAAATCACTTTGTTAAAAAAAATGTACTGTGATGTGCCTAGTTACTGGAAATGATAAGCAGTTTCTCCGTGATTCTTACAAAATATGGTTTCAGCAACAGCCGACACCCTCCTATTTTACCAAGAAACACTAGCACAGTTGTGTCTCAATTATTCATCTCTATGTAGATATTTATAGAAGTGAATGTCAGTTATGTCTTGAGTTATTATAGACACATGGGACAAAATATGGCATCTGTGCATTAGATCTAGCAGTGTAAATGTAGCCCGACAGACATGCTGCTGTCTATTATGTCAACAACAGAATGATAATCAAACAGCAATACTGACAAGAAAAAGAAAATGTCTTATTTTTATTACAGCCGCTATGGGTATATCAGATAGTAGTGTGGGACATAGATAGTTATCTGGCTGCTGTACTTACACATGCGAAATGTTGACGATCAATCAATCGGTCACAGAACAATGATAATAAGGGGAATCAGATGTACATATTTAAATGTATCTGATTTAAAACTACATTCGGAAATATGGCTGGGTTGAAAATATTGATTTCTTGATTTTAATCAATTCTCAGATGAACCAACATTGAATCTTAAATCTCAAGAATCAATATTTTAGTCTAGGATGCTGTTTTCATTTGATGAAAGAACAAACCTTTGTAGTGTGTCTCTGCAATAAATCAGAATAAGATTTGTGATTTGTTACTTTGATATGAAACAAAGTGCAAAAATTGTCCAGTATAAGTGATCTTGTCACTTATGGCAGGTGTTAAGGAGATGCATAGGGCTGCGTGAAAATAACAATTTTTTTTTGCACGATAGTGTATCGATATTCCAACCTCTAGTATCAAGCCTACATTTTTTAAATAATGTATTTAAAAAGGATTTAAACGCTGCCATGCTGTCTACAAACTAACAGTTGCTGGTCATATACATACGGTCAATGTCTCAGAAGTAAGCGGGAGCAAGAATGGCCACACTTTGGTTTTAAAAATAAGTCAGGGAATACTCAGGGCTTTGACAGGCTACACTAAAATATTCATTAAACACAACCAACTTGCGTTATCAATTAACAAGATGCCACGCAGATGAAATGGCCGTACTGCAACCTCAGCCGAAACCTGTTGATTCAAGGCAAACTACACTGGATAATACCACCAACAAGCTTAGGATTTGTAAGGATTTCTACATTGTATAGTGTGGTTGAAAACCCCGGCTTCAGGCATATAGTGAACACAATGTGATCTTGACTCACAGATGAGTTATTATGAGCTAATATCTGTAAAAAAAAAAAAAAAAAAAAAAAAAATTTACAGCATAGTAGAGCATAGTCAAGTCAAGTCACCTTTATTTATATACTGTAGCGCTTTTTACAATACAGATTGTTTCAAAGCTTTACAGTGACAACAGGAAAATAATGCAACAAAGTTTGTTTAGGCTTTACAGCAGATCTAAGAAAATAGTGTCATAGTCCAGCTTAAGTAAGTTCAGTGATGGTTCATTTTGGTTGTAAAAATCCTTAGTTATTAATTTATCTATACAGCAGCTCTGGAGAAAACAGTGATGTCATCCAGCTCAGTTCAGATCAAAAATATTATTGAATATTAAGCTGAATACAGACTATTTAGCATACTGTTTCAGTTTTATGAATGTTTACTTAATGCACATGGGTTTGGCCACAGTACAGATACTGATCTCAGACAGGGAAGACTGTACCTCTCGTTGGTTTCATACGGATTACATAATCAGAGAATATTTGTTTTCGTTTGACTTAATTTAAAAAAACAAGCTTTCTATAAAAATGTTTTCATGTCTGTGTGGCAAATATACGCTGAGTTTCGGTTCATTTTTGTGATGCATTTCAGAAGGTTCATGGAGACAGAGACAGCAGAAAGCACACCCCGTTTGTTTTCTTTATTTTACAAAAGCACTACGGTTTGTTGTTATTGTGAGTGTACACAAATAAAAGTAGACCCTTTACAGTTTTGAATGATGTATCACTCTTATCTGAACAAAAATGATGGAGTATTTTAAGTTCTTTCCGCTGTTATCAGGAAAAAATGGGAGAGAACGCACAGACGTTTGTCGACCCCAGAGGGTTAATGTCTAGGCTAGTCGATTCCCTGTATTCATTCAAGTTTTCCGTATCTTTTTCATCCTGTATCTCGCTCTTTTGTGGATTACACTTCACAGCGCCGCAGTGTGATATCGTTCCAAACCTGTATGACTTTCTTCTGCAGAACACACAAAAAAATTTTGACAGAAGAATCCGTTTGGTGACCATTGATATCCACTGTATGAAAAAACAAAACAAAACACAGACACCCTCAAAATGTCTTTTATGTTTCGCAAAAGAAATAAGTCATACTGGGTTGTAACAACATGATGATGTAGCCTAAATGATGACAGAATTGACTATTTTGGGTGAACTATCCCTTTAAGACAGTGGTGTCCAATCCTGTCACTATCCTGCAGAGTTTAGCTCCAACCCCAATTTAACACACCTAAATCAGCTCATCAAGATCTTACAAGCCCAAGGTTCCTCAAATCTGGTCCTGGAGGGCCACTGTCCTGCTGAATTTAGGTCCAACCCTAATCAAACACACCGTAACAAGCTAGTCAAGGTCTTCAGAGTTACTAGAAAATTACAGGTAAGTGGTTAGAGCTAAACTCTGCAGGACAGTGGACCTGTCCTAGGCAAACTAAACTTCCAGGCATGTATGTTGAGGCAAGTAAATTCAGTGTAAATGGGTCGGTCAGCACAGGGACAACTGAACACCAAGCATGATGTAGTTCACAGGATCAGTCACTGTTTGGAAATCAGCATTCGAGCACTTTGAGAGCTGCTGTGTCATGGCCCAGACACACATACTCCAGTGTAAATTAGGGACAGGAAACTGCCTCAATGACTCATCCTGCCGAATGCCATGTTTAAAAGAGGAACTAAAAGAAAACCATTCTGGAAACAGGACAGCAATAATCGTGTTTCCCATCTAGTGTGTGTCAGGGCCAGTCTCGTTTCCACTGTCACTTCTGGGCCATGATCGGGCCTCATCAGGGCTTCCTCTGGGCCAGCGGGCAGGGTTTTTTGGCCCGCCGAATACCTTGGTCCAAAGCGGGCCAAATGGGGCTTGAGGAGTGGTGATGAACAAAGGAGTTTACCTGAGTCTGGAAAGGGTCAACACCAATGCTCATTTCCCATGTTATTATATCAGGCTACAAGCTAACTTCAACATTTAAGACATTTTAAACAATTTTCTGCTCAAAACTCACTTTCAGACACCAGTGTTTGAAATAACTTCCTTGCGATCCGATGAGGATTCCGATCAGCGTATGAGGCAGAAATATATTTCTTTGCGATGCTAAAAGCTAAAAACTTAAACAAAACATATACAATTATAATTGTGTATTTTTTGGTTTCATGTTTTAGCTGTCTCTTCCCTGTGCCTTTGTTGATACCGGACTAATGTGTTCCCGGTTCCATCAGCCGGAACCGGGAACACTTCCCATAAATCCTGACGTAGCCTACTCGTTACATCATAAGAAGAATGGCATCTACGCTAATTTTAGTGTCTTTGTTTATCCCGAGGTTTTCCCCCAGCCTGCCGGATCCAGGCCGTATCCAGATCTGACGAAGTACCTTCGCCTGGACCCGATGACAACGCAGTGCTGAAGTGCCAACTAGTCTCTCCCTATGGAGGATCCCACTACCACTATACAGATAAAGCGTTGTTGGGAAAATTCGTTTTGCGTACCTACCCCGAAGTGACAAAATAAAATAAAATAAAATTCTGTATCAAAATTTATAAGGAAAGACCAGTACTTTGTTTAGGCTTGGTTTGTAGGGAATTACAAACCTGTGCACATATTCAAACGCACATAACTATAGAACCAATTCTTAATGCGCATGTGAACGCCATCAGCGTTTCTCACAGGTTCGCGCTTAAAGTCTGTGTAGAGAGAATGGTGTTGTCTTAGCGGCCCCTAATTTAAGAACAAATGATCGTTGCGACGGAAGCGAATCAATCACAACTAACTTTAGCTGGAAAATAACTTTATTAAAGAACCGCTATAAAGCCAAAACAATCTCTGTTACCTTAAATTATACGCTTATCTCTAAAGCTGCTTTGAAACAATCTACATTATTAAAAGCGCTATATAAATGAAGATGACTTAATGCATCCACATGTCATTAAAAAACCATGCACTCAGGTTAACTCGTATAATTCATAACTTCTCGTGAGTAGAGCTGCACGATTCTGACTAAAATGAGAATCACAATTTTTATTATGCTTAGAATAAAGATCACGATTCTCTCACGATTCTGAAAAGCTTTATTATTTTAAAGATCTACAAATCCTGAACATTTGGTTACCAAACAAGATAGAAACAAAATAAGACATAATACTCTTGCTTCAGTCAAATTTAAACAAATGCAGAAAACAAAAAGAATGTAATATTTAAATAAATAAAAAATTGCAATTAACATTGACAACATTCAAAGGTATTATGCCAGGCTAGACCTATTAAAGATTCTTAGCAAGAAACACTAGCCTATCAACATTTTTTGGGTATGGTGTTGCGCTGAATAGCGTTGCTTTTATAGATGTTTGTTTTGTCTGGCCGCTGGTACTTTGTGATTGAGCAGTTTTGTTTTTAACCATCTCATACTGTAGTTTAAGATACGTTTTTAATTGAGATAAGTTTTATAATAACTCTGATTTTCATTTAGCTCACTTGAAGTTTTTCGATAGCTACTAGAGCCTACATTAAAAACTACTAGCCTAACTGATAAAGTTCACACATTATTTAAAACAAGTGAACAGTCAGTAATAAAAGAAGAACAAATACACAAATTACAAGCAGAGATGAATACTAAAAAAAGTTTACAAAGTCTAACAGTATATTCAGTTACAGAAATTAATAATTAAGCCTATGTAAAATAACAATAGGCTATTTGTTCACTATATATAAATTGAATATAGTTTAATCTTTGTTAAAGCTGTATTTTGTTGTTTTATTAATATCAATGACACAGAAAACAGTACATAATATTGTGTGCTGTCACTTTCAGACCGATTGCACAGACCGAAAAAAACGGACAAATATCCGTTTCTTTCTCAACTTTTCACATATGACATAAACTTGACTCGACTTGTCGAGACGGTCATTTAGACGGGTATTTTGACAATATTGTGTTTATGTGTCCGTTCAAGGGCAAGGAAACGCAAAAGAGGAATCAATTCTGTATTTGAGAGCTGTCTGACACGAGCCTCTCTCTCTGTGCACTTTGAGTGTGTGTGGCTGGGGCTGTGCGCACAGATAACGCGCGAGTCCCGGTTTTCGGCTCTTCTTTCGCGATTTAAATTGTTTGAATGTGTAAATTGGCAAGACAATACACGTCCAAATTATAAACTTTCACACTATGATGGTTACATTTAGCAGTTAATCCGCGAATCACATGCGTGCTGAACCACAGAACCGAATCTAGTGCCATCCGTTCCACCCTAGCGCGTTCTCATTGAATATAATTGGCAGAATCGTAGAAATGCAGGATTAAGATCGCGTGGGGGGTTGAATCGAGATCGCGATCTTTTAACGATTAATCGTGCAGCTCTACTCGTGAGCTCCCTCTGTTGCTCTGACTGAAAGAATAAAAGTAAAGTGAGTATAGTGGAGTTTTTTGTGCATTCTTGTGATCGCAAATAAATGGAAGCTGGTGCAACCGAAAAGGTAGCCTAGTCTGTGTTCTCTTTTTATGTGAAATGGTACGTACCAGTTTGATTCAGCAAGACTGATGTGCACTCCTGTCACAAATGAATACATTTTTATTGTAGAACACTGGTCAAATATCGATGCTGGAATCTTGAGTCTTTAAAGGGTTAGTTCAACCAAAAATGAAAATTCTATCATTAATCATCCTCATGTCATTCCGAACCCGTAAGATCTTCGTTCATCTTCGGAACACAAATTAAGATATTTCTGATGAAAACTGAGAGGTTTCTGACCCATTATAGACATCAATGATATTGCCATTTTCAAGGCCCAGAAAGGAAGTGAAGACATTGTTAAATAGTCCATGTGATGACTACAGTGGTTCAACTTTAACTTTATGATACGACGAGAATACTTTTTGTGTGCAAAAAAAAAAAAAAAAAAAAAAATACGACTTTATTGAACAACTTCTTCTCTTCCGTGTCAGTCTCTGATGCTGTTCACGTTGTAAACACAGTGCAGCGCTTCCAGGTTCTACGCCAGAATGCCGGCTCAGTATTTTGGCCAGCTCCTGCGTTAGCATCACACGTCAGAGACTGACACGGAAGAGAAGAACTTGTTGAATAAAGTCTTTATTTAGTTTTTTTGCACACAAAACGTATTCTCGTCGCTTCATAACATTAAAGGGGTCATAAACTGAGAAATCAAATTTTCCTTGAGCTTTTGACATTCAAGACATCATCATAAGAATATCCAGTAAGTTTCAGAACTGAAAACTTCCATTCTTTGTTAGTCCCAAAACAGCTTTTATTGTAACCAAGCCCAAATAACGACTCATTGTGGGATGTGCCTAATAGACAGGTGAAAGACTGCCTCTGCAGATGAAAATCAACACCTACTTCATCATTGCAATTTTGGCCCTGTCCACTGGCCTGTTATTGCCATGTTAGAGTACAGGATAGACTACAAATAACTTCACCTTCCAAAGGATTATAATGCTAGGAATGTGGTTATTTATTTTCAACATTGTGAATGTCTCAGTTGAGCATTATTTATTTGTATGCGGTACATTTCACTGTGGTTTCTTTGGCAAATCAGTTGCAATTTCGGAGCAGGCTTTGAAACAGACTTTTACAATATGGACTCGACAGTAATGTAGGCCTATGGAATCCCTAAGAGGCTATAGATTATTATTATTTTTCTTTCTTGTTTTCTCGTGATCGCAAGATAACAAAAGTTGTTTTCTCGTTATCACGACTTAATCTTCTCTAATTGCACAACTGTACCAACAGGTGGTAGTATAGAACCAAATATAACTGATGGGGTGCGGTATAATATCCACCTTACTGTGTTAGTTCATATTGGCCCAGATTTGTACACGTTTGGGTCAGAGAGAGTGAAGACCTACATTGTGATCGCTATAATTTGTGCAGTATTGTGTGCATTACATTACTTATGTTAAATACTTGAAGATGATTATTTTGCTTGAAAGTGTATCTGTTATCATTACGTTCTAACTGCTAGATGCATGACTCGTCAGGTTAGGGCTACATACAGTACGCTGCATGGCTACTGGCCCGACAGTGGAAACAGCTTGATTTGGCCTTTCAACTTGAGGTCTGAGGCTATTGGCCCCAGCTGGCACATTTTTAGCCCTGGCTCGCACTGGCCCGACAAGTGGCTAATGTCTCCTCATTAGTAGTAGTGTTTCCAATAATGGCTGTTGGAACAAACCAAACATCAAGTATTAAACTTTGGTGTGTAACTACTCCCATGTTTTGCACATAAGGAGTGTGAAACAAAATGAATTATAGGTCCAACTAAGATTTGAGCAGAACATGTTTGCAGGTTTCAGATGATATTCCTGTCTGAGGGGATTTCCTCATGTTCTCAAGGATGCCTGTGAACTGGGACACAAACAGGAAGTGCTGTCTAAAAAGGGTGACAACTGGATTATACAGTTCTCCAGTAATTCCTTTAAAACAGTATTGAAAAGCTGTGAAAACTGATCCACATTAGAGCTCAGGAGGAACTGTGGTGAAAAGGATCTTAAGGTCTTTCTTAAAAACAATATATTGTTTCGGACTGTGTTTTACCAGTGTCCAAAACTGTAATAAGGATGGGATAAAAACACTGTGTTGTCATCCTAAAACTGGGAGATGGTTAATAGATATGGCAGAGGTCTCCAATGAGGTCCACAGAGTTTCACTCCAAGCACATTGGATCCAGCTAAGCAAGATCTTCAGGACTGCTGGACACACACAGGCAGGTATATTGGAGCAGGAGGACCTCCAAAAACATGGATTGGAGACCCCTGGTCTATGGCAACATCCCAAACCATAAATCGACTGTAAAAACAACATTTCAATTTTTGACAATAACAATATATAGTTTATAAATTGATCAACCTCACATTTCATATATGAATCAGGTGAACGGCCTATTTCAACGTCAGAACAAATTTCACCGAAAGACAAAGAGTGCATTTACATGCGCCATAATGCGATTATAATGGGATTTTGGCAATATTACGATTCAACTTTACCTCATGTAAATGCAATACTTCGATCAAACTAATGCAATTAAGCTCATAATTGTAGTTACCATATTCGCATTACACTATGTGGCATACGCCGATTTTAATCGGAATAAACAGGCATGCAAACACCTTCATTTCATTATTACCGCTCTGACCAAAGTTTGCATGTGCTCAGTTCTACACGGATGCAGTATGTTGTTCACACAACTTCATAAATTAGGCTAACTCTGTGACATTATTCTGAAGTTCTCTCTAGTTCTCAAAATCGCTAAACTCTGTCAACACGACTCACTGCACAGTATCTGCTCCGTATCTTCATCCAGACAGTAGCGTAGGAAAGCCCGACATTGAGATGTTCATCATGGCACCAAATAATATCCAGTACGTCCATAAAAATGTATTTTTAATTTGATGTGAATAGATTAAAACAATGGCCGCTAACATGCCTATCTGAGTGTGGTATTACCATGTTACTAGTGAATAATCAGAATAATGAAAATTGCATGTAAACTGGATTGAAGAGTTCTGCTTGTGTCATGTAAACATCTTAAGACCTTACTCTGATTATTAGAAATAATCACATTATTGGTGCACATGCAAACGTTGTCAATGAATTTTCATGTATGACCTCACAATAAAGAAGAAAAGTCGGTCGCAATTTCTGTTTCATGTCGACTTTAAAGATGTAGTAACAGTGAAAGCACACGCTGCACTAGGAAGTGAAGAAGTGATTGGATTTGTGTTCCTCATAAGTGAATACATACATGATGAAACAAGTGTGTGTGTAAGAAAGCTCTACACACAGAGCTAGCTGTGGAAATGATGGGCATGAGAGCTGTGCAATAAATCATGACATATTATGACGCAAAAGCAGGTTCCTAGATTTAGGATGCTTTCATAGGTTGAAAATGATTTAAGAAAAATAACAAATTAAATGTAAAGGTACACTATGTAACTTTTTTTCATTAAAAATTTAATTATTAAATAATTGTCAATAATTAATAGTCAATACAACATTAATCCTTCTTCCAAAAACTTGATTTTGTCTTACCCTGATTCATTACGGTAGGCCTGTTATAAATGTTCATTTTAGACCTGTCGGGATAGTTTTCGCGGGAAATTGCGTACATATGTCACTTGCCCGTGCGTGTCTCGTCATATCTGTAAATAGAGAGCAGTTGCTCCGTCTACTTTGACGGGTGTATGGTGTGTGAGTGGCAGAGGTTAGTTGTCACAATGAGCGAGAAAGTTTGACATGAAGCTGCTAAATCTCCAACCTCCAGGGAATCAGCCGAGAAAGACTCAAAAGAGAAAGCGGCAGAGCTCATAATAACACAAGGATCAACATAGGCTCGGCTTTTCGGAGATGGCGAGAACTGAGGGATTTGAATTATTGTAAAAGCAATGCGGAGATGGTGTTTTTAATACTCAACAGGTGAGTAAGATATTTTATTGAACAGATAAATTGCCATGTAGCTCTCTAACAGAGTTCAAAGCATTATCTATTGTGAAGGCCCATGTTCATCCGTGCTATTAAAACAATATTCTCCTGCAAAATGCATCCAGTTTTGTTGTTTAACCACTAGATGACCAACACCTTTAACAAAAAAAATTAATGTGTCAATAATTCAAAACGATTGAAAAATAACTTTTTAGATGAGTTTAATCTATATATCAGAGACCTCCATCATTGACCACCACTAGCATTTATAACTTGTTATAACATTTAAAACAACTTGGAAAAAGTGATGTGTGGTATATGGTACTAAAAAGATGATGCAGTATCACAATCACAATATCGAACCCTGAAACAGAAATACTAAGGCTGTCCTAAATAATCTGTGTACTTCACATCAAAAGGGAACACCCAACAAATTGAAGAATGCCAGAAGGAAGAGAAGAAATCATCCCTCAAGCTTTTATTTCACAAGATGCTGTCAAGTGACTTGTGCAACTGAAACAGATCCACCCTGAGCTGAATCAAACACACATGTGTGTGTCACACATCCCACTGCTGCACAGGATGTTTGGGCTCAGAACACGCTTCTTTAAAGATGTGATATTTATGTGAAGCATGTTGTGCCCTTCATGAGGAAGTGAGCTCCACCCAGAGACTGTGTCAAAGACCAAAACCACACTTGTAGGTTTCATTAGCAAAACTTTCCCACAAACTATTTATGTAACTAGTGCTGCTCGTGGTCGGAGAGCTTTAAGAACAAAAAGCTGATCTAGAACAACTGCAATGTTGCACTCTTACAGATAGCCTAACTATCAAAATATGTGAGTTTGAACTTCCAAAAATAAAGAACAATCAAAGCAATGAAAAGAGACACCAGCACAAACCTTGTAAACCTGTCCATACGTCCCATTCCCGACCACCTCGATGAGCTCAAATATCCCTGCAGGATCCTGGAATGAAAAATGACATGGATTGACTGAGCAGAGTCACTAGGTTTGAGACAATGATTACCCGATTTGAATAGTTATGATGATATCCACACTGTTATCTAAGTTGGCAGTTCGCCCTGATTTGAGACACGGTCCATGTTTTCATTCTACTTAACCACAATTCCATTGTACGAACATGTAGGCTACATGTACTTAACCCATATCATGTACGACTGACAATGACAAGCGAAGAAAAGTACACGACAACTGAATTTAACGGCCACTCTCTACTTTAAATGGCATTTACAGTAAAGTTAACACAAATTATCGCTACTTAAAGTGTTAAGCGCCGAGACAAACTTTGTGCCAAGCCTCGACCAATCGCTGCTGTTGAAAAGATGCAAAACTGCTGAAATAAGAAAATAAATACAGTAGTGCTGTACTTACCCGTAACGAGGCCAGGTCAATGTTGCTCAGACTTGTTGTAGTGAAGTCTCTCGCCATTTTTATGAGCTCGTCTATCAATAACAGTTTCTTAACTGATCATGGTTTGAGGAACAGTATGTCTGCCCATCTTCAGCGTGTTTAATCCTACTATAGCGAAGGCTTTGCTCATGAATATTAATAACATAACGGAACTGTCGCCAGCAGTTGGAACTGACTCGCTAATGTTGGGAAGTGGGCGTTCACAACAGTCGCATTAACCAATAAATCACAGTCCAACTTAGCTGCTTAAATATTAATAAGCTCATGTTCCCAGATACTCCGGAAATTTACAAAGAAACGTCAATATTATCTAATTAATATTCATATGCTAGTCCTTTACTTTAGTAGGACTTGTGATTTCTCAGGACAAACACAGGAAACACGGAAAACGAGTAAAAAGTGAAAAGCTGCCCCTTCCTCTGCTTAAAACAAAACAAAGCTTGATCTCTATATACAAGCTTGCTTTTGCTTTAAAACTGGCAAAAGTTATATATATATAATATATATAATATATAAATATATATATATTTTAAACTATTCATTAAACATGCACATTTTAAACATTATGTCAACTTTATGAGTTTAACAAAAAAAATATATATCTGGTTTGTGCTGGAATTAAAAAGGCATCTCTCAGATTTAATTTCTCATACATACATTTATTTATTTATTTTGTTGGTTCGATAACAATAATTTTTTGCAAGGTATATTACAAATAGGGCCTAATTTATGTGCTAATTCAAAACCAAAAACCTGTGAATCAGACAAACTGCTGGGTTTGTGAATATTTCTTATATAACAGCTGGGATATTTGTGCTCTTCCACATATCACTGTATCTGAAGAGTAAAATGGCATACTAGTCGTGAGTATACAAAATGAAATCAATGATTTTAGTTACCTTCAGTTTCTTTAAACTAGAGCAAGAGGGCAAAATTGCATACAAATTCAATAAAATGATAATGATAAAAACTGTTAGATCAATAACAGCACTGAAATGCTTAATCAATAGTACCAGATAAACCATAAAAACAAGATGTATCTACCTATAATGTATGAAAAACATAATCAAAACAGAACTCTGATGAAGGAAAACCAAACGATCAGGAAATAAGGCAAATGATAAGCTGTATCAAATATTTAAATACCTCCCCTCCTTACTAGCTACAAACTATTTTAATGTGCTTATTAGATTTGAATAGTATTTATTTGCATAAATAGAACATAATATTCTTTAAAGCTCAGAGATGATGTGTTTTTACATTATTGTGCTATAACAACCAAAGTCATAAGGTCAAATAAAACCTTTAATGTTGGTTCACTTGAAGATGCAGATGCAGTGTTTCATGGAATAACTGTACATGGTATAATAACCTTAAGATTCAAGTAGGAAAGCAATTTCAGTAGCTCTTCATCTGTCTGAAAAGTATGAAAACACTAAAGGTTGGAAGAAAGCGAGATAAACCATTATGCTTCTTTTACTTTTTTTTTGTTTTTTACTTTTTTCTCTAATCTCAACTAGATGAAATCATGCAGATAAAAAGGAAGAAAAGATGATATAGACAAAGCTATGTTTGGGGCTATGATTGCTGCGAGGTGCTCTACCAGATATCACTGGAAAGTTCTTGTCCAGACATCTGTACGAATGGGCTGTTCAAGTGAATATCTTTCTTGGCTTTCTCAATGTTATTTTGTGTGAGACGTCCGTTCAGCAGCGTCATGGGCAAACTGCAGTACATGTGACGGCCGCTGAGCGTGGCTATAGCAGTGGTGGGCAGCTCGTATTCATAGTTGCGGCAGAAATGGCGCATTTGCAGGTGGCCAGGCTCATTATAGTCTGGTATTTCAACATGAGCCGGCACTAGCGACGCCGAGGTCCCGGTCATGGCAACTGTAGATACGGCCTGCAGGTCGCCAAACAGCCCTTGCTCGCCTGAGTCAATGACTTGTCGGCGGGACACAGTCTCTTTTTTCTTAGCTGGCATTTCGTACCGGACCTGCTTCCAGAACTTGGATTTCAGCTGGTTGCTTTTGGGACCGTTCCACTTAATGAGCGTCAGCACTCGGATGGTGTGCTTGAGGTCTTCTACTTCCTGGTAGTTGATGACGCTGCGCAGGTCCGAGCATTCGATCATTATCACCTTGATTTCGCCCGTCACGAGCATGTTGTGCAGCCGTGGCTCGAACTGGAAGATGCTCCAACCACGTCGGGCCACAAACTCGGGGGTCAAGATGATAATTAGACGCCTGCTCTGCTCCACGCTCCGGGCCAGATCCTCAATGTATGCTGGAGACAGAGAAAGACAAATGAGTATGGATCACCAACAAGAAGAGATTCAAATAAATTGGGTGATTCAGAGCAACAAGCATCATCTGCTTTTAGAGCTTGTAAAGCAATGACGTGATCTAGCAATGAGAACTAAATTTAGGGTGTATTTCCATTTGTACCACGGACGTGACAGACATGAGTTAGGTTGCCTCAAAAACAGTACCTCCAATTACCAAAAAGAAATCTAAAGTCAAATTTCGTAGAAAAGTTCTACAAGATCTGAAAGTAAATTTCTGTATGATGGACAAAGAAACAGGCAAAACATAATCATAGACCAGATTTACTAACGCCCTTAGCGTAGCGCGTCTGAAGCATGAATGAAATCCATCCAATCCTGACTGGTGCTGCGTCATGACGTAGTAGATGACGGCATACCCGGAAGATACAAAGGGACGCCGGCACAAACACACGTTAGCTTTTTGCTCTTCAGCTAAAGCGCTCTGTGTGAATTGTCTGTCTATTTGGTGTTGTCTGTCTCTATAAAACAGTTTCACAAGCATATAAATGGCAAGCGAGCAGTTTAGGAGGTGTGTGCACCCGTGTCCGCGTTATTTATCGGGCACGGACACACAGCTGTGTGTGCATTCATTGCCTCGGTGTGCAGCACGCTAGGGCGGCTCTCGAGGGAGCCGCCTGTAGCGAGTGTGAACGGCTGCCGCTCAGGGTGTTGCGCTCACGGCTGGCCGTGTTTGATGAGCACGGCCAGGCTCGCGAGCCCCGCGGTTCTGGGCTCGCCGCAGATCGTGGGGCTCACAGATGGATCTCTCAACGGGACACGGGACTGCTGCGGCATCTTCCCGGTCCTCGTCTGAGGATTCAGATGTTCTCCCGCCCCGTGCGGAAGCCCGCGAGGCGGAGGACCCGATGCTACAGTTATCTGGCTCTGATGAGTCAGATGGTTTAAGCATCGAGGCGGGTGATGTGGAGCTCGATCCCCCACTTCACGCACCCGCTCAAGAGGAGCTGGTGGAGGTTTTGACCCACGCTGTGGCCAATCAATTCTTAGCTTGGCCAAAGCGTGGGTCAAAACCTCCACCAAGAAGAATTAGAAATCCAGCCGCCAAGTAAGCTGGATGAAAGATTTTATAACGCAGGTCTCAACCTCCACGCCGGGGCCTTCCGTTTTTTCCTGACTTGCACAATGAGTTGTGCAAGTCATGGGAAAGACCATATTCAGCCAGGCTCTCCAACCCCCCAGTGCTTGATTTTCTAATGTGCTGGGGGCGGCTGAGCGTGGTTATGGGACAATGGCTCGGGTGAAGGAAGCTCTCGCGAGCTATCTTTCTCCTGAGGCTGCATCGTCCCTTAAGGCCCCGGTACTGCCCACTAAGCCATGCCGCGATACATCTTCGCTAGTGGGCAGGGCTTATATGGCGGCTGGAGCTTGATGAGAGCGAGGGTCCCTCTCCGAATGATATCACAGAGCTAAGGAAGGCCACCGACTTGTCTCTCCGCATCACCAAGGAGACGGCCCGTGCCATCGGCCGCTCCATGGCTGGTCTGGTGTGTGTGGAGAGACATTTATGGTTGAATCTATCGGGGATGAAGGAGAGAGAGAAACATTTTCTCCTAGACTCCCCGATTTCACCTTCTGGCCTCTTCGGCGGCACGGTTAGTACCGTTGTCGAGAGGTTTCAGGAGGTGAAAAAGCAGTCGCCGGCTCTCCAACAGTACCTCCCTCGCCGCTCTGGCTCCTCGGGGAAGGCTGCCTCAAAGGGGCAGCCTCGGCCGTCTACCAGCTCCTCGCACCGACAGGTGCAAAAAGAGAGTGTCACCTCCCGCGCCCCTCCCAAGGGAGCCTGGCAAAGGAGGCGGCGCTCTCGCGTCAAGCCTTCTGAGCCTAAGGTCGATCTGAGGACCGTCCTTCAGGCAAAGAAGGCTTCCGCCAAGCAGTCCTAGTTGCGGCCGGACCGCTGAGAGCTGTCCCCCCCGGAGCTCTCGGGAAATCAGTGCTGTGTTCCCGCCGTCCGGTACGCTTCGGGCCACACTGATTTCCCGCGCACGCACGCCACTCCAGCCGCCTCTAGAAAGACCTGCGGCTGGGCAGCAAACGCGTCCGCACACCAAAAATCGTTCTCGACTGCTCCCTACCGGTCAGCCACTTCAGGGGGTCGGGAACGAGTCTCGGTTGACACCCGAGGCCAGCCTCGAGAGGCTGGTTCCCTTAGTAGATTATCTCGGCACATGATCATGCCTTCCGAATATATCTGCGTGGGCCCTGCGTACTGTAGAGCTGGGTTACAGACTGCAGTTCAGCTCCCCTCCCCCGAAGTTCCACCGGGTGGTCTGGACTGTGGTCGGCCCAGAGCAGCTTCGGGTTATAGAACAGGAAGTTCAATCCCTGTTGGTCAAGGAGGCCATAGAACGTGTTCCTCTGCCAGACAGGGAGTCCGGGTTCTACAGCCGGTACTTCATAGTTCCCAAGAAGGATGGGGGATTGCGTCCAATAATAGATCTCAGGCACTTGAATCGTTCTCTGAGGAAATTCAGGTTCAAGATGCTCACAATTCCAGCCATCGTGTGTCAGATCCAGTTTGAGGACTGGTTTGTCACGATAGATCTGAAGGACGCATACTTCCATATATCCATCCTTCCATGTCACAGGAAATTCCTGAGGTTCGCTTTCGGGGGCGAAACGTACCAATATCAGGTTCTTCCCTTTGGCCTAGCTCTCTCCCTTCGCACCTTCACCAAGTGCATGGATGCAGCGCTGGCTCCGCTGAGACTCCAGGGCATCTGTGTACTCAATTATATCGACGACTGGCTAATATTGGCCAAGTTGCGCGAGATGGCAGTTCGGCATCGAGATGTCGTTCTGGCCCATATCAGGTGCTTGGGGCTGAGACTCAACACGAAAAAGAGTGTGTTGACGCCCTCCCAGAGGACTACGTTCCTGGGAGTTGTATGGGACTCCACGATGATGCGGGCACAAATGTCTCCCGCGCGCGTGGAGTCCACACGGGCGATGGTCTCCAGAGCGAAGCTAGGCCACAACCTCACTGTGAAGCAGTTTCAGAGACTGCTGGGGCTCATGGCAGCAGCGTCCAACGTCTTACCTTTTGGCCTGCTACACATGAGACCCCTACAGTGGTGGTTGAGAGCCAAGGGGTTTTCCCAGAGGGGAAATCCGTTCCGTATGATCAGGATAACACGCAGATGCCTTTGTTCTCTTGTCATATGGAGGAAACCTTGGTTCCTGTCCCAGGGACCGGTGCTGGGAGCATCGTGTTGCCGGAAGACCGTTTCAACAGATCCCTCCCTCACTGGTTGGGGTGTGGTCATGGACGGCCGCTTTGCGAGAGGCCTGTGGGAGACCCGGCATTCTTCCTGGCACATCAACTGCCTGGAAATGCTTTTTCCCGGACCTCCGCGGCCACCATGTCCTGATACGCTCGGACAACACGTCTGTAGTCGCGTATCTGAATCATCAGGGGGGTCTGAGGTCGTGCCCTCTATGCAGACTGGCACACCAGATCCTTCTGTGGTCCCAGGGGAAACTGTCATCTCTCAGAGCGATGTACGTCCCCGGGGACCAAAATCAGGGAGCAGACATCCTGTCGAGGCAGGGGCTGAGGCCCGGGGAGTGGCGACTCCACCCCGAGGTGGTGGAGGCCATGTGCGTGAGATTCAGCCCAGTGGAAGTGGATCTGTTCGCGTCTCAAGAGACGTCCCACTGTCCACTGTGGTTCTCTCTCAGGTATCCAACTCCGCTGGGGCTGGACGCCATGATGCAGACGTGGCCGAGGCTGCGTCTGTATGCATTTCCCCCGATCGCTCTGCTCCCGGGAGTCTTGGAGCGGGTCCGCCGGGAGGGGATCAGCCTACTTTTAGTAGCACCCCGCTGGCCGACCCGGGTATGGTTCTCGGACATTGTAGCACTGCTGGATGGCCTCCCGTGGCAGCTCTGAGGAGGGATCTGCTGTCGCAGGCAGGGGGCAAAATATTTCACCCCCGGCCAGAGCTGTGGAACCTCTGGGTCTGGCCCCTGAGGGGGCTCGGTACCTAGAGGCTGGCCTGTCAGCAGGTGTTGTCGAGACCCTACTCAGCTCCAGGGCTCCTTCCACCAGGAGACTGTACAGCCTGAAGTAGAATGTGTTTTCCACTTGGTGTAGAGAGCGTGAGGTGGACCCAGTTAACTGCCCAGTGGCTTCAGTGCTGGAGTTCCTCCAAGATCGTTTCTCCGCCGGTCTTACCCCGTCCACAATTAAGGTGTATGTGGCTGCCATTGGGGCTTTCCACTCGCCTGTAGGTGATGGGCCCTTGGGAAAGCACCATCTGGTTGTACGTTTCCTCCGTGGGGCTCGGAGGATGAGGCCTGCGGCTCACTCCAGAGTCCCAACTTGGGACCTGGCGGTGGTTCTTGAAGGGTTGGCTGAGGCCCCCTTCGAGCCACTGGAGTCGGCTGAGGCAAAGAACCTGTGCCCGGTTGCATAAAGCACCTTAAGTGTAATTTTCCCTTGAAGGGACACCAGGCAAGTCTGAGTGTTTTTTCTCTACGAAGCTCCCCCTAGTGTCTGGTAGTAAATGCTTTCAAACACTCTGTCATAAAAACGAACTGTTGTCCCTCCCCCCTTGCCACGAGCAACCCAGCTGATCAGCTGTCAACCCAGCTGAGCAGAGGAACCGGCTATTTCAAAACCAGTTATGTCTACCGAGGCAAGTAAAGCAATATTTTCTTTCCAACTGATGGCGATTTTTTTTTTTTTATTGTGTTGTCATGCATACTAGTATTTTTAACGGGAACGAACGATATGAACGAGGCGAACTACTGCTTTCGTGTTTGTTTGTTTTTGGGAGAGTGGGCATGAGCATTAAAAAAAAAAAAAAAAAATATATATATATATATATATATATATATATATATATATATATATATATATATATATATATCGGAGGCTAATATTTGTCTAAAGTTATATTAGCAAGGTCTATAAGTTCATCTGGTAGAATGACGGTTTACCTTTGCTTGTCTAAGAAAACATCAGAACGTTTTTTCTAGCTCGATCATGATATGTGCAACATGTTTATTGCCTATTATCAGACGTGTTGACTTAGTGACATAAAATAAAAGTGCAAGTTACACAGATAAAACCGACAGAGGAACGGCCAAACAACTACAGAAATCAAACGTGTTTGCTAATATAATGACAATGCTAACATCAAAGTTATAGTATCTAGCGTACTAGTAAGCCTGTAACAGACAGCGATCATAATAAAACCTTTACAGACAATAGCAAACATCCTGAGGTCACAATTACTTGAAATTTAAATATTAAACACAGTTTATTCCAAAGATACTTGCAACAGCAGCCAGGTCAGCATCCGTTTTGCAGGCTTCTGTTTCTCTCAGTTCTCGCCATTCTGAAAAAGCCGGTCCGATATTTACTCGAGTTTGACTTCTTGCTCGGTCAGTCTCCAGTTTCCTCTTTCGTTGGTCCTCCGACAAAGATTTCCTAGCTTTCTGCTTCTTTTTTACAGGCTCAGCCATAACTCAATCTATCGTTGCCCTTTGCTTATAGCTAGCCGGTGCTTGAATGGGGGCGTGTACGTGTGCAGTGCCGTCAAGCAATTCGTTACATCGCGAGACCTGATATCACGCGATACTTCCTGACGGCGAGGCCGCCGACCCGCCGGCCCAAAGTTGCAAGTGAGTTTTTTCCGCTCTCGGTCACCAGGGGGGTGCGAAACCACCACCATTCAACCCGAAATAAGTAATATAACCATTCCACTGACTCCGAAGCTGTTCAGTTAAGGTTAAAAAGTTACCTAGAGCACCTTTAAGTTCGCCCTTATGTTTCCCTTAAACCTAAGGGTGTTGCAGAAAAAACCCTTAAGTGTTACTTAAGGGTTTCTTTAAGTGAAACGTCATAAACACTTAGAATTTCCCTTAAATGCTTTTTTATCACTTAAAGGAATAGTTCACTTTAAAATGAAAATTCTGTCATCATATACTCACCCTCATGGTGTTTCAAACCTGTATGAATGTCTTTCTTCTGCTGAACAGAAAGGAAGATATTTAGAAGAATGTCAGTAACCAGACAGTTTCTGGGTCCCATTGACTTCCATAGTATATTTTTTTCCTACTATGGAAGTCAATGGGACCCAGAAACTGCCTGGTTACTGACATTCTTCTAAATATCTTCCTTTCAGTTCAGCAGAAGAAAGACATTCATACAGGTTTGAAACAACATGAGGGTGAGTATATGATGACAGAATTTTCATTTTAAAGTGAACTATTGCTTTAAGTAATCCCTTAAAAAGCGTTAAGTGTTGCATAAAACCCATTAACGGTCATTTCCCTAAGTATAACTTAAGGTTTGAAAATCATAACCTTAAGAGTAACGCGGACAAAAATAAGACGACATTGCTGAATTTATGGAACCAGCTGAAGATCATTATGTGCCAAGAATAATTTTTAGGGATAGGGAGAACCCTTTGGACCATCTTAGCGATGAAAAATTGTTGCAAGAATACTGATTTGATCGACGTGCAATATTTGACATCACTAACAAACTAGACGGCGACCTTGACCATGTCACACATCGCAACCACTCTTTACCTGCGGTGTTACAACTGCTTATAGCACTGCTTATACCCTCACGCGGAAGAGGGGAGACTTCACCTGCTCTGCCCAGTCAGAGCCCTAAGAGTGTACTTGGAGAAGTCTTCTCAGTGGAGGAAGTCAGACCAGTTGTTGGTGTACTTTGGTTCACCCAAGAAAGGGCTGCCTGCATCTAAACAGACAATCAGCAATTGGATTGTCCAGGCTATCACGGCTTATCAGGTGGGCAATTTGCCTTCACCTATGACCGTGAGGCCTCATTCCACCAGGGGCATGGCCTCGGTGGCCCTCCTTTCAGGCGTCTCGCTTCAGGAGATCTGGGAGGCGGCCGGGTGGGCCACCCCGCACACCTTCATACGTTTCTACAGTCTGCAACTCCCTGTGACGCCTGGCGCCAGAGTGCTCGCGTCCTAAGTGTGCCTGGTCTCCCAGCTTCACACTAGGGCGGGTGTGATTAAGGTGTGGCATAGTGGGCATTCATAGTCACGACGACGACACAGTGCGAGTTCCCTCGAAGGGGAACGTCTCAGGTTACGACTGTAACCCTTGTTCCCCGAGAAGGGAACGAGACACTGCGTCTCGTTGCCACACCTATCACGGGCAGAGCGCTTGCTTCATCGCAAAAGAGCTAACGTGTGTTTGTGCCGGCGTCCCTTTGTATCTTCCGGGTATGCCGTCATCTACTACGTCATGACGCAGCACCAATCAGGATTGGATGGATTTCATTCATGCTTCAGACGCGCTACGCTAAGGGCATTCCCCAAAGTGTCGTCACGACGACGACGCAGTGTCTCGTTCCCTTCTCAGGGAACAAGGGTTACAGTCGTAACCCGAGACGTTTTCTCCAGAACGGCTTTATATACACTACCGTTCAAAAGTTTGGGGTCAGTAAGATTTTTAATGTTTTTGAAAGAAGTATCTTCTGCTCACCAAGGCTGCATTTATTTGATTAAAAATACAAACAAAATCAGTAATATTGTGAAATATTATTCCCAATTTAAAACAGCTGTTTTCAATGTGAATATACAGTAAAGTGTAATTTATTCCTGTGATCAAAGCTGAATTTTCAGCATCATTACTCCAGTCTTCAGTGTCACATGATCCTTCATAAATCATTCTAAAATGATGATTTGATGTTCAAGAAACATTTACGATTATTATCAATGTTGAAAACAGTTATTTACATTTTTATTTCATGATGCTATGATGAATAGAAAGTTCAAAAGAACAGCATTTATCTGAAATCTAAAGCTTTTGTAACATTAAACACTACTGTTCAAAAGTTTGGGGTCAGTAAGAATTTTATTTTTATTTTTGGGGGAAAGAAATAAAATAAATCAATACTTTTATTCAACAAGGATGTTAATAAAAACAACTGTTTTCAACATTGATAATAATAATAATGAATGTTTCTTGAGCATCAAATCATCATATTAGAATGATTTCTGAAGGATCATGTGACACTGAAGACTGGAGTAATGATGCTGAAAATTCAGCTTTGATCACAGGAATAAATTACAGTTTAAAATATATTAAAATAGAAAACAGTCATTTTAAATTGTCATAATATTTCACAATATTACTGTTTTTTATTATTGTTTTTTATCAAATAAATGCAGCCTTGGTGAGCAGAAGATACTTCTTTTAAAAACATTAAAATCTTACTGACCCCAAACTTTTTTTAATAACTAAATTAATAACTTTTTTACAACAAAAATGAAACATCACTGAACTTACTTAAGCTGGACTGTACCACTATTTTCTTCTGTAAACAAACTTTGTTGCATTATTATCCTGTTATCTCTGTAAAGCTGCTTTGAAGCAATCTGGATTGTAAAAAGCACTATATAAATAAATGTGACTTGACTTGTCTTACCCTGCAGCTGGTCTCTAAAACACACATTCCCGAATCTCAATAGTTTTTGATTGGATAAAATGAATGGAGAATATCTTGTGTTTTTTCCGTGGGTGCTAGAGCCCCCGAACACCCACAGGATCGGCGCCTATGGTGGGCAGTGAGAAACCACCTACACTAGCAACCATCCAGAACATTTGAGCAGCTGGGAGCAATGTGCTAGAACACCGTACTTCAGAGAAATGGCCCAGCAATCACCCAGAACACTCTAGCAACTGCAGTCGATCAATCATAACAGCGTAGCAAACACATAGAAATGCCCTAGCAATCCGTCAGAACACCTCAGCAACTATATTTTTCTCTCTCTCTCTGTCACACACACATATCTCAACGACCGTATTACAATTAGAAGGAGCACCTTAACAACCGTGCAGCACCACCAGGGCAACAACCCACAAGACTTTTATGTATTTCTTCCACAAAAATTGAAAATGATTTAATCTATTAATTAATTTATTAAAAAAAAACAAAAAAAAAAAAAACAGTAATAATTCAAACAATGATTTGAAATCACCTAATCTGTGATGAGCATGTTCTGAACTACTATATTCAAATGTTTTGAGATATTTTTCATAAAATCATAAAAATCTAAAAATGTTACATGATACAACTGTCCAAATATCAGAGAAAAAGCCTTAAGAAAACCTTATTAAGTAGATTAGAAAGAAAATAGCTTCACTGCTTATTAACAAATAAAAAAAAAAAGTCCGTGTAGTACCACCATCATGGAGAAACTTGCTGGGGTAAAATCAATAAAAAAAATTTTTTAAATTAAAACTCTTACATTACCAGGCAAGGAACATACTCTGAGAAATTTTACTTATAACACATGACTTACGCTGAAACTTATTACAACTTGAAATTAGCAGTTTTCATATGAAACCATTTCAGTGAATATATTGAATACATTACTAAAGGTGCATCACATTATCGGAATTTCAGTGACATTTTGCGCACAAAACAGGTCCATTGTCAATTGTGTAATGATGTATGACTTTTCTGTTGGTCAGTGCAACAAATGCATAATCTTGAACATGAACAAAATCTGCATGGGGATCTTTTTTTTTTTACCCTCATGCAAACTCCTGATCGCACGGATTGGAACTTCGGAATGACTGGATTTTGAACCTTAAGAACTTGGCTTATTGGCCAGTGCTTCAACAGTAGAAGGCACATGAGCTCTGTGTGCTACAATGCTGTGTTTCCGTTTCTTTCCTCATCGTCCTGATTCTCCATGTGGAGGGGAACATCTGTCGCACCTGCAGTGTCACAATCTGCTGTGGAGAGAAGCGAGAGCTTGTTCTGCTTCTGACAGCGTCGGCCATGAATGTAGAGACATTCAGATATTTGAACTGCCGTTATCTGTGTGTGGCCATTGAACAGTAAGTGCAGAAAAACATATTTTACTGTCACTATGTTCATATAGGTTGGAATAAATCAGTCAGTATTGTTGCATTCACATTTTTTGCCTTTTATTTAATAGTTTGAGGCCTTTGACTTGGTAACAAAGGCTGAAATGATTCACAGACTATAATTTCATGATGTTTGAAACTGCTTCATGTGTAAAATATGATATTCAAGCTTTTCATTTTCTTCTTGCTGAGTTAAATCCGTTTCAACTCTTCATATTGTTAATAACAAGCTCTTTGTCATCAGCTCAGAAGTAAACCACTCACAGGAAGTGAATCTCTCTCCTAGTTTCACATGGCTCTCTGTTTTCTGCAAATGTCATACTTCTCTGTGCATGTGGACTAATCACAAACTCAGGATCCAGTTTGAGTAGGCAAACGTTTATAATGAGGGGTTGGACTTGTTCGGTTTTGTCAAAGCAAAACCAGTCCTGGAGTTTGTTGAACTCACTTTGTGGTACAGGCCACAGGACACCTATCAGTGCTTATTTTGGGACATTATCCCTCACATATCTTTCCAGTACCCTAGAATTGATTAGATGACGAATGTAGAGCTGCAGTTACAAGGCAGAAACACTTCTGTAACACTGTGTGTATGCCTCCAGCAGGCTTGTGTGCAAGGCCGTGTCAGTCATGCGCCTGATTAAATTCTAATTTGCACTCATGAATGAAAAGGGATGTGAAATGGCAGGGTGTTGTTCTTACTGCTGCTGGGTATGAGGTCCCGGTGTGGAATGAAGAGTTTATATCCGTAGTGTTTCTCCAGAACGTCGGGTAAGATCTCCAGAGCAAACAGCTCCTCCTCACTCATCTCTCGCTCCACTGACTCCAAGTCCACTTTGGTGTAAGAGAGGTAGGCATCATATTCCTTGTTGTCTGAAAAGAACAGATAAGTTGTACACTGAAAAAAAACAACAACGTAATTTTATACTAATTACTACAATACTCTAATTTGTTAAAGCCAAATTAATTAGTTATTTTTTTCAACTTATGTTTAATGTATTATTTTAAATTGATTTAATATATATCTAAAATACTTAAAATATGAGAAAAACATTCATATAAAGTAAAAAGAAATACTAAAATTACTAGTTAATTTTTCTATGGTGAGTTTTATTTGCTTTTAGACAAACTGAACAAAACCATAAATATACACTTTATGCCTTTACTCTGACTTTATTAACCAATGCCTTTGCTGCTGAACTTCGAGGATCCAATTCAACCACACCAAAAAGTAGAAGGACTTTAGACAAGCATCACATGTGTGTTGGAATTTTTTTTAATTATTATTATTATTTTATTGCTGAAGTAAGAGTGTTGAACTTTCTTCTCCTGTTTCTTTCTTAATCTTCTGCGATCCAGAATGGCAGCACAGCTGAAAGGTTTGAGCTGCGCCCTCAACTGTACAGACATTTGCATTTCTTTCAACATGAGGCTTATTCATTTCACTTTTTGCATGAAAGAGTCTTTACATTTGGCAAATTATGTTTCACAGGTGATTTGTAAAACACAGTATCATGAAAATTTCTTACTATTTTACATTTTTGGAAAATTGGTGGCAAACTGGTACGGTCTCATTTGTATGACCTGCTCTCACTCCACTAAGGGTTAAGTTCAGAGGTGCAGCTTCACGCTTAATGAATCGCGAAAAATCACGCTTTCTTGTGAGATCAGTTTGGATTTTAAACATTTTTAATGTGTTTTGATGAAAGAATTGCATTTTGCATAACTAGATAGCACCTGGTTGTTTATTAAAACAACACTCGTTTCAATGTTGCAGTGACTAATATATGTTTATGCCTCCTTCAGGGTCACATGATTATATTAATTTAGTTAATTCATTTTCCTTAGTAGTGTTAGAAAGAAAAAGAAAAAACATGAAGCATATCTTTTTTTAAAGCATGCTTATTTTCCTGTGCTTGTTATTTTATTTTATTTTAAATTTACCAGCTAATAAATCTCCAAGATTGCATGTTTTATACATATATTATTATCCTGTGTTCTTATTCCCATTTCCACATTACAATAAACTGTACACTAAATGGCCAAAAATATGTGGACACTAAACATCATATTCTGTAGGCCTACCCACAATCATAATCAGCAAACACATAATCATGTACAATTTATTGTTCCATTTCAAAACATGAATCGCTCCTTCATTTGCTCCCACTGTTCGGTGAATGATGAGATGTTGGAACATGAACAGAAATGCTCTCTATGCTCTGCACTGTCTGAATGTTTCAGTACAGGTCAAGAAGCCCTTCTGTGGCCCTGGACCCGTTGGTTTGTCTGTTTGGTAACTGTGCCACTGGATGCATTTAATTCTGTAAAATGACTGAATTGTTTTAGTTGTGATGCAAGTACTTTGTGGTTTAGTTACTGTGAGTAAGGGTAAGCTGCTCTCCATGAAGAATTTTTCTGCTTTTACTTCCAGTAAATTGTATAGCTAACTGTTTGTTAGATGTATTTTTAGGCATGTTTGTAGGAAGAAAGAGCCATTATTTAGAGCCATCTCAGCTGATCCAAGTGTTCAGGGCAATTAATCAATGCAGAAAAAAAAAAAAATTATTATTAGTAGTAGTAATGTTATTACTACTATTATTACGTACCATCATCTGCCTCATCACTGCCGAAGTGTCGCCGGTAGCACAGCATGATCTCCACATTATAGCACTTATAGATGGCAGTGAAGATCCCCAATAACAGCATGATCGCGCCCAGACCACCAACCAACTCCAACCTGTACATGTCTACATGAGAACAGAAACACACTTTCATCACGTCTTGACTGTCCACGGTAATGTGCAGCAAGAGAATGGGCAAAATCAATATAATCAATCTTCTTTATATGTCTATACATTTAAAAAATCCTTTCCCTACTGATCATTGGTCATTATATGCAAACAAAATGTGATTTCCACCACCAAATCACCAGTCTTTTGTAGCCAATGTCATAGCAGCTGCTCTTAGGGGAAAAAAGTGATCCTCCACCTTTCAATCCAAATCCATAGATTCCTAAAGGATGGATTTTATATATGTATCTGGGATTTATTACTTGATTTATTACAAATTCACAGGTGAAATTCATAAGCCAAAACATGCAGAAATACGTGGAAAGCACTGCAGAAAAACAAAAGGATGATAAGACCCTTCTTCCAAGCCCACAGCACAAGTGGAGTTTATGTCAGCGCCCGCTATTGGTGTGGAAAAGCAAAGCAGTCACATCTTCATCAGTGAGAGTCAAAAAGTTAGACTACAGCCATTCTCTTACACAGAGAGCACGTACAATTAATGGTACAATTGATATTTTTGGGATGAGGGAAGATAGCAAACGATAATACACTGAGAAACAGGCATGTACCCTGAACTCTCGGTTGATTGAACCCAATGTTACTCGAGGTAAGCCGGTTCAAATCCATGTTCTGAAGTACGTTCAGTCAACCCGGAGTATGAAGATCAGAGATAATGGTGACACACAAAGACATTCTCAACCGAACGCCGAATCCAGGAGTCACCATGGAAACGGATGCTAAGAAGAAGCCCGCCATACTTCTTTTGTTAAATGATGATTTACATTCTTAGTGCATATCGCCACCTACGGGGCAGTCGTGTAATCATTTTTTCTTCAATCGTATCTTTTAATTTTTAATCAGTTTTTTCATTACTGTGAACAAGAATTCAGTTTTTTTTTTATGCTAATTATACATTAAAAAAATAAAGAACTAACAAAAACTGTTGAGTGCAGATCCACAATGTGTGAGATGAAGATAAAATAAATGAATTGGAGTAAAATAAGCATTGCTACCTGCACCGGAGAAAGTTGTGTTCAGAAAATAATTTGCTATGGCCACTTACATACCCCTGAAATTTACCTCAGGTTTTGGAACTGAAAGTTGAGGTTATCTGCTAACTCAGAGTAAACTTACCCAAATAAGTCACATAACCTTCTTTGTGGAATAGCCCCAGATTTACTGCTGTGTCGACAGTTGAGCTGAAAACATGCAGAACATCTATGTGCCGTACGAGATCGTTCCCAGTGATTTACCTTTCTTCTGCAAGATAGCACTTCCACTGCCACGGCCAATATGGTTCTCCACATTACAGGTGTAGTTGCCCATGTCCATCTCATCCACAGCATCAAAGATCAGAGACAGCTCCACCTCCTTCTCCCCCAGAAACTCTCGCACCACCCTGCACAAACACACATGCTTTAGCACACTTCCAAGCTATTTATACATATATATCACCTTAATGTAAATTCATGTTCATTGAATATGTGTTAACAATGTGTAAACACTATCTGAATGCAACTAGGAGAAATATCATGGCTTTAATGAATATACTGAACAAACAGTATTTTCCCATATAGGAAAAATTCATCTGTTGATCAGTTTCATATTTCAGTCTGAATATGTTCAGACTTTCATTTCTTTAGACACACTGCCTCACAATATTTGAAGGTTCTCTAAGATGAACTGCTTTCTTTAGATCTCGCTCTCATATTTGGATTCTCTCTTATCTGAACATGCGTGGTAGTCAAACTTAGACAAAACAACATTGGGACCCCAGTGACTTTCATTTTTCAAAATAGCTTTTCTGTTCCAGGAAAGAAAGAAATGCAGATTTTGGAACAGATTCGTGGTGAACTATCGCATTCAAAGTTATAGACATACTTAGAAATGAAAAGAGGCAAAGTACTCATTAATCCTTTTGGAACATTTCCACCATGCTTTATGTTGATACAAATGACATATGTCAAACAAAAAACTCAGCCACAGATATACTGATATTTTATAATCATTTATATACTGATATTGTACTTTATACTTAAAGGAAACTACTAAAACGGTATCCATTCCATCTTTTAAATGCCATCCTTTCAAACCTTAGGCTTACTAAAGATAAAGTTCAAGTATCTAATACATTATTCTCCAAAGCTCTTTATGCAGCCTCGAGACCTGGTTGTTTTCCAGATGAGAATTCTTTATTCTTCATTTGTGAAACATGAAGAAAGCTCCACTATTAATACGGCTCCAGCATCTCTTTCTGTAATTGAGGAGCATTAGTCACCTGAAATGAGAGAGTACTTCATAAAGATCAAACAGACATCAAAGATCAATAGATAACAGCTGATAATGGCTCAAACTGACGAAGCCCTCAAAGGAATTATGCAGATCACTGAAACAAGGTTGCATATTATAATGTTCTTCCATTTTTCCTGGTTTTGAGTGATCATTCAGAAATGGACACACTGTGATTGATCGAACTGTCCCTTTAATCCTATAGCAAATATTTTACACTAGGTTTTACTATCCTTCTGCGGACATTTGGTCCCCTCAATGTGGGTGAAACACAATTACTGAATGGGGGCATAACATAACTTTGATTGTTTTATATACAGTACCAGAAAATCTATTAAATGTTTATGTTTTTTTTATATTTTTGAAAGTCTCTTTGGCTCACCAAGGCTGCATTTACTTGATTAAAAATACTGTAAAAAAAAACAGTAAAATAGTGAAATACTATAACAATAAAAAAAAGAAAACTGTTTTCTATGATGAATAGAAAAAAACCCAGCATTTACTTATAGATTTTAATGTTTTTTTTTATAATCTGTTATGCCACATTTAGTGTGCCAAAACAATATTGTTTGAATTTCGTATTAAAACTTACAAAGTTTGAAAGCTGAGACTTTGTTTCATATCAAAAGTAGGCTTGCCAATTTGGCATGAGATTTACTTGGGCAGAGCGCGAGACAGAGCCCGAAAGTGTGTGTGTGTGTGTGTGTGTGTGTGTGTGTGTGTGTCCATGTTCAGCTGAAGAAAATGTAAGTTTGAGTAAACATCAGAGACACTGAGTTCTGCTGCTGGAGATCTGCATGTCTTCAGAGTTTAATGCTGCGGTCACACTTCATGATCTGAACACATCATAAACTATTGAAATAATTGTAGATTTCAGACACTTGCAAAACACTGAACACCCTAATGCTATCAATGGGTAACTGGCAATCACTCACATATATTAGCAGCAATAATATAAAATGACAACAGAACTCAACTCAACTTATCAGAAAGTCATAGCAAAGACTTTACTTCCTCTGACAACTATGGAAATTCAGAGTCAGACAGAAACTTCTAGATGGTTGTGGAGTGAACATCATCCCTCATCGAGTGCTATGGCAGCTCCGACACCATAACAAGGGAAAAACCACATTGATCAGTAGAACAGCTCATCCCTCAGTGTGATCCCTGTACATCCCACATACATCAGGGGAAATCCACTGGAAGAATGCCCAGTCCATTACAAAACTTACAATGTGAAGTTCAACTGACACAGTTTGATCACTGATGATGCACTTGAACAGTCTGTGTTTTTGGACAAAGCATGGTATTCTTATGCAAAGAAAATATGTTTACTTATATTTGAACAATCAATATATAAAATGATTTAATGAATTTTGAAATGATAAAGAATAATATATTGTCAATATATTAGAATATGTTGAGTAATACATAAGGAATTGACATTTTTTATATATTGAAAAATGCGACAATATATTTTCTTATATCTTCAGGCATACTTGGCCAGAAAAGCAGATTCAATTCAATTCAGTTGCAAAATTTGTGTTATGTTCTCACCATTACTGTTCTCTTGGGTGAATCCACCCCCTCCAACATCCCCCCCCCCCATGAGTATAAATAGCTTGTTTTGGGGGGTTTTGTCATGCAGCAACAAAAATCTATTCTATTCTATCCAGAGTACATCTTTTTGCACCCTTGTCCACTAGAGGTCTCTGTGCCCTCAGTAATCATAATGGATGCCGTCACACCTGTTTTCCTGGAGGTTGTTAGTGTTCTGTTATATAATCCTAGTCTGCTCTTCAGTTTCAGATCTGGGAAATCATGCATGCTTTAGCTATTTATAGTTTATTGTTCTTAATTCAAGTAGTAACAGGTAATAAGCCCGCAAAACAGTACCTGACTTCACTCTCTCTTATGTGTCCTTCCAACTCCTCTACAAACTTATCCCCCTTCATCCAGTAGATGATGGGCTTAGAATCACCGCTGTAGCCGAAAAAAGCCTTGCAGTCCAAGATGAGACGCATGCCTGCCAAAAAAGAAAAAGAAAACCACAAGAAATTAATCAGCATTAAATAGATAAAATCTGTTCCTGCATGATAAAAAATAAATAAATAAATAAAAAATAAATTGTTTCTTCACTCATGCTAGGAGATTTAAGAGCAGATCCTACAATGACCTGGATAAACAAACCCATATATAACAGACATGTGAACACTTTAAACCGGTGTTTCAAGGGAAGGATATCAGAGAGAAACGCAGCAAATGAATAAAAAGGTCCATTTGAAAGAACTAATGCATTGCTGCAGTCAAATCAGACCAAGACCCTTTAAAAGCAACCAAAGGTCAAAGTAAGAAACTCTCACAGACATTTATTCATATTCTCACCCACATAGAAAAGGAACTTTCACTGGGTGAAAGTAAACATGCCCACAGCATCTTGTTCATCTGTCTGCGAGATGCCTGCCAACACTGTCATCAGACAAACACTGTACATCACTTTCAAATGGAATTTGGTATATGTAAAAAAAAAAAAAAAAATTCCCCACAACATTAATTTATCAGAATTTATACATTTTAAATAAACATTTTAATGTAAATGTCAAGTGGTGTAACAACCTTTAAGTAAAAAAATAAATAATAATACTGGCCTTAAACCTTACACATTCTAATCATGTTCTCAGACACCTAAAGAGCAATGACCTATTTCCCACAAAAAGACGTTTGGCACTGTTTCATTACGCTGACCTCCTCTTTCTACACCTCCGGTTTCCGCGCGTCTGCCCACTGATAGAGCGAACGCTTCCACCCACGTCCACTTCTGTGTTGTGCTGGCATTGATCTTTGATTTAGTGCTCTCACGATAATTGAGTAAGATGTAGCGCACAATCCCGCACCAAATGTGGGTATAGAGACTGTTTTTCATCTATTTTCTGGATGAAATACTTTTTTAATGTGGTCTTTAAACACATAGATCGGGATGCAAAAACTTTATTTATTTTTTAGGTTTTATGCTCTGAATCCTTCAAATGATAAAACTTAACATACAGTTTCATTAGATCAACAGTGTGGAAATACTTGTCTTTTAATTACCCGAATGCTGACTGAATAGAGAACTATTGTTTTCATGTTGCAGTACTACTAAGACAAGCGTATTCAGAGTAAACTCACTGCCATTAGCTACCTGCTGAATAATACTGCTTTATTTACTGCACTGATCCACTATTCTCACATAGCCTATGCTGATTATATGCAAATAATGTCTAAAAACCCTCCAGGGCTTTCAACAGCATTAACAGCACAGGCAGTGAAGAGCTTCCTCTGCCTGTAATTACAGCTTTTAAGAGACAGAAAATGGTAGGAGATGCAAATGAATGAGGCTGTGGCCAGCCACAATGTTTTAATGGTGAATACTTATCCAGTTTGCTCCTGTAATCATATCCAGTGTGTCTGAGGATCATTGTGTTTATGTTACTAGGATGAGCAACATCAAATTCACTGTTGAAGAATTTGCAGATGATTGCAGAAGAATTTGCACATGATCAGGGTCAACCTTGCAATCTAAACATGAGCTATGTATAGCGCTTTTTTTTTCCAGTTTTCACATTCATTTTAGTCTGAACAGAATCACGAACATCATCTGGTGCTCAGAATAATCAAAATACTATTTTAAGAATTGGACTGAAGTAAAAGCTTGTTTAAGATGATTCAACCTAAAAGAAAAAACTAAACATGGAGCATGCAGCAGCACACAAACATGCCAAATATTAAAAATAAAAGGATTACAATGTAAAAATTAATATTGTGTACATAAAAATATGGTGGAATCCGCTTGTCTCATAGATGGTCTGCTCATGTGCTTTAACCTCACACACGAGCAGATCCGTTTCCTCTCTTGAGAAGCGTTCAGTTTTTCCGCTTGCAAATTCCCCCATGTAAATAGTGAATCTGCCATGGTGTGAGCTCAACTGGCTTTTAAAGGGAATGGGAGATGAGACTCTGATTGGTTTATTTCACATGATGCCTAAAACACACCCATTACTCATTAAGAGAATAGGGGCAACCCTTTTAGACCATGAGCCGAGCGCGCCGACCATTTTTCCGTCGTTCAACCAGCAAAAGTGGATTCGGGCGCCCTAAGTGCACTTGCGCTGTGCGCTTTAGACCATGCGCTTAGATCTTTAAAATAGGGCCCAGTGACACAAAAGAGGATCAAACACCTCAGCAATTCTCTGAAAAGCACCAAAGACACTCCAGCACTGTGGCATTGAGCGGCGAACTTACAAAGTCCACAGAAAAGTTTGTGTTTGTAAATTAGTTTGGAGCAGACATTGCACCATTCACCTTCAAACCAGCAAAAGTTTTCATTGTGCTCTCTCTGGTTCCGGGGAGTCAGTGCTGTCCACCTGCGCTGTGAACACAGGTGATGTTGAGCTCTGTCACGCACTGAACAGACTGACTGTGGGCTGACCCCTGACCCCTGAGGTGAGCATCACTGTCACATCTGTGAATCTGAGCAGGTGGCAGCAGTGTGAGAGAGTGTCACTGACCGAAGCCAAACCACTTCTTTAAAGAACAAGGCTGTGTGTGCGGGATACTTTCAGTGTATGCCACCTAATGTACTGACAGTGATAAACATGTCACATGACCTAACGGAATGTGACGAGTTAATTTAGCAATTTTCTTTTTTGTCCAGTGTGTTAAAAAGTCTTGACATTTGGCAGTCTGATCAAATAATGAGTCGGGCATGCCATTGTGTGTTATTTTAGCAAATGTAGTCATTGATCCAGGAACTGTGTACATACAGGTACAAAAAATTACATTATGAAATATTATTATAATTTACATGAACTGTTTTCTATTTTAATATATTCTAAAATGTAATTTAGTCCTGTGGTGCAAAGCTGAATTACAGTCTTCAGTGTCACACGATTTCTTTTATTTACACACAATTTCTGAAACTATGCTCCTTTTCTCTAAACTCCACACACACAAAAATGCACACAACATGCACAACTTCACACATCTCTTGCTAAAGCAAACAGTTCATTCAAAACTATTTTAACTCTTCTAAAAATGCTGTTTTTGCATGGTAACTCAACGCAAACCATCAAATGATTAGCATATACATGTCAAAATACACACGGTATGACATGTAAAACACAACTATCTTGAGTCTTGTCATAGCACTCACACATCTATGTGCACAAAGACAACTGTTGCATGATTAATAAACTTTACAGTTATTGAACTGAATTAAATCAACACTGAACTGACTTGAGCTGAATACTGACACTTGGTTTTCTTAGAGCTTATTAACAGTGGAATTTGAATTTGTTAGTAGTTACTATTGTCAAGCTGCTTTGAAACAGTCTGTATAATATAAAGCATTATAGACATAAAGGTGACTTGACTTGTATGCATATTCAGTACATATATATTTGTAAAATAAACAGAAATTCAAGGGTGAAAATATATTTGTTTTTCAAAACATTGAGATTTTATTTCTAAAGCCCTATTTGCACGGGATAAGTGAAGCCTGTGATTTTACTCGAATTACAGACTTATCTCCCGGATATGATGTCAATGGGCTATTGCTTGGAAATGTCTTGTCGTAATACTGTAGGTCTAGCTGTATGATATATCATAAACAGAAGAATGTTCCTAACCACATGCTGCTATAGTGTACATGCCATCCATATCCATCTAATCATTCTTTTTGTTTTCGCTCTTCTGATGGTTTTCAGCTTTTTCTTTCTGCAAATTGTATAGTTGTATCCTTTTTGTCCATCGTTGGCGAAGAATGAAGGCTGCGTTGGAGTGTTTTGATAGTATTTTGGGTTCTGGGTCATATATGAATACATATTCATATACATATTCTTCGCCAACGATGGATAAAAAGGCGCACAGGAAACAAAAACCTTGAAAATTATATACAACCCTGCCAAATCCTGGCCAAATCAGAGATAACAATTCACACAGGACTAATATTATCATAGGACACCTAGTTGGGCGAAATATGGTAGGACATTTGCGGGGGAATTTTTACTTTACAGACTACAGACATTACTTTACAAATTACAGACATGGCCGATTCGCACGGGATTAAGATCACAGACATCCTCCGCAATTATTACAAATGACTAGAGGTCACCAGGTAATAGTTATCCCGTGCGAATAGGGCTTAAGTGAACAAATTAGGTGTAAGGTCTTTTTACACATCATCAGTGTAGGTAATTGGTAAATGAATGTGGCATTTGAATGGCACTGTTTTCAAAATGAAACACAAGTGCTGTTAGTTTTGAGTGATGTGTCTACTGTAGAGAAAAAAGCAAATTGAGTGTAAATCAGAGAATGTGCTTGCACAACTTGCAGACTTGGTTTGAAGATTAGGTAGAAGATTTGAGTGTGTAAGCAAGAAAAAACAACAACAACAACAACAACAACAACTGTAATATCAATTTTGAAAAAAAAAAAATTGCTGCTAGAAAACATGACACACTACCATTGAAAAGCTTTGGGTCAGAAAGATTTTTTTTTGAAGGATATTAATACTTTTATTCAGCATGGATGCATTAAATAAAGTAAATACATTTAAGATGTTGAAATTTTCTATTTCAAATAAAAAAATAAAAAAATAAAAAATAAAAACGTTTCCACAAAAATATTAAGCAGCTTCATTGATAATAATAAGAACCATTATTACTAATTGAGCGCCAACAATAATTCATTATAACTAAGCAGAAAATCAGATATTAGAATGATCAAGGACGATGAAGGATGATGAAGAGTAATGGATCATGGACATGAAGGATCATGTGACACTGAATACTGCAGTAATGATACTGAAATTCAGCTGTGCATCACAGGAATAAATGACATTTTAAAATATAAAAGTTTGGTTAATTTATAATACAATAATAATAATAATAATAATTATTATTATTATTATATTATATTATTGAATTAAATTCTTTTTTCTTTTTTTTTTTACTGTATATCTATTTAAATAGCAGCCTTCGCGAATAAGAGACTTTCAGAAACATTAAAACAAAATCATACTTTTACATAGTTACATTGTATGCTTTTCTGAACACTGCATGTGTCATTTTGTGTGCTCTGGGTGTCTAAAGCAGATGTTGGCTTACTTCTGAAAATGTCACTAGGACAGAAAATATATATAAAAAATGTCGCTGTGTAAAAGACACTTCTGACTGATGCTCTAATTGCATAACACTACCAGCAAATGGACTTCATGTGGAGTGCCTGCAGATCTCTAGTGGTAAAAGGAGTCATCTGGCATCCAGTTCATCTATTGAGAGATAGTTGACATTTCAGGGAGTCTATTTCCTGTGCTGTCTCCAAGTCAATGCGTGGAATAATGTGTTATAAATTAGTGGGAGCCGACAGATTAAATGTGAAATCTCCAGCTATTTTGCTTCTGACAACAGCCCGAGGTTGGACGAGGAGCCTTACAAATGCATTCAGACAGGAGTAAATACTTTGAAAAGAAAGAGGAGGCGTTTAACAGAGGAACAAAGACATGTCTTATATAGGCACTGGACTGACTGTGTCAGATGGGTACATTAACAGTTAAAGTACTGCACACCTCAATGCTAAAATGAAAGTGTGTGCCATCTCTCAGCTACCCGCTGTGAGAGAGTCGAGCGCGTGTGGACTGCCCGCTGTTATCAGCGTGCCCCCCGCCTCGAACGCTGCAATTGCGGCGTCTATATTACACCATACCGAAGCTCTCCGGTCGCCACTATGTCACGGCCAGAGCCCAGATCTCATTCAACCCCTAGCTATCCATGCAAATGCGTGGGCAAAGCTTCCCGGGGTATCAGAATGGGTGCTGAACATTATAGAAAGAGGCTATTCGCTACAGTTCGCTCGACGCCCCCGCCGTTGCACGGCGCGAATCGAAACCACGGTAGAAAAGGAAGTAGCACATCTACTTTGTGCCGAAATTGCAAAACTATTGAGCAAGGGGCCATAGAGCCTTTATCTCAAGCTCAGAGCGAAGGGGGGCTATACAGCAGATATTTTCTGGTACTGAAAAAAGACGGGGGTCTCAGACCCATTCTAGATCTAAGACAGCTGAACAAAGCGCTTTCAAAACGCTGGTTCAGAATGCTCACGACCAAGAAAATCCTCTCGCAAATTCGCCAGGGGGACTGGTTTGTGTCAATAGATCTGAAGGACGCGTATTTCCAAATACAAATAGCTTCACGTCACAGGCGATTTTTGAGATTCGCCTTCGAGGGCCAGGCATATCAATACACAGTCCTACCGTTTGACCTGTCCCTAGCACCCCGTACATTCACGATGTGCATAGACGCAGCCCTCGCTCCCCTGAAACTTTGGGGAATACGAGTTTTGAACTACTTGGACGATTGGCTGGTTCTAGCTCACTCACACTCAGAGCTCATAGAACACAGGACCATTTTACTCGAGCATCTCGAGAATCTGTGTCTCGAAGTCAATTGGGCAAAAAGTTCACTGTCTAACAGTCAGAGAATATCTTTTCTGGGCACAGAACTGGACTCGCTGTCTATGACAGCTCAACTATCGCCGCAGCGCAGACTGGTTATTCAGCGCATGACGGAAACCTTCCGCCATGGCGCTATAGTCCCGCTCAAAAAGTTTCAAAGGATGCTGGGTCTCATGGCCGCAGCATCAGCAGTTCTTCAGCTGGGTCTGCTTCGCATGCGCCCGCTGCAGTTCTATCTAAAAGAGCGAGTACCGCGTCGAGCGTGGACTTCTGGTCTTTTTCGCCTCAAGGTCGATCAGAAATGCATCTCAACACTGAAACCTTGGAGAGCGACCGACTGGTACCAGTCAGGTGTAAGCCTGGGGACTTCCTCGAGTGTGAAGGTGGTGTCTACGGACGCCTCCACCTCGGGATGGGGAGCACTGCTCGAGGGCAGACCGTTCTTCGGCCAGTGGTCAGAACGGGAAAAGCTTCTGCACATAAACTGCCTGGAAATGATGGCAGTCGACAACGCGCTGAGGCGCTTTCGTCCCCAGATAACAGGACACCACGTCTTGGTCCGCTCGGACAACATGTCAGTGGTAGCCTACATAAATCGCCAGGGAGGCATCACATCCCGAAACCTTTACAGGTTGACAGAACGCCTCCTGGTATGGGCTCAGCACAATCTGCGTTCGCTCAGAGCAGCGCATGTGCCTGGCCACCTGAACGTGGGACCAGACAGACTGTCCAGGAACAATGTTCCAGCAGGGGAATGGTCTCTACACCCGCAGACAGTCCAACTGCTGTGGGAGACATTCAGCAGAGCGGAAATAGACCTGTTTGTGTCTCAAGAAAACGCTCACTGCCCGGAGTTTTTCTCCAAGAGCAGGGATGCGCTGGCCCATGTCTGGCCCCGCTGCCCGCTCTATGCCTTTTCCCCCGTCGCGCTCTTACCTCAGGTGTTAGAGCGGATCAGGGAAAACGGATGCTCAGTGCTACTAGTGGCTCCGTTCTGGAAGAACCAGGCTTGGTTCCCAGTTCTGATGCAGCTGACGAGCACTGCCCCATGGCCAAAACCAGTGAGGAGGGACCTCCTCTCTCAGGCCAGGGGCTCGATCTGGCATCCTCGCCCAGAGCTTTGGTTCCTACATGCGTGGGCCATCAACGGGTACCCACTGATCTCCCAGAGGGAGTGTTAAACACGATCATGCAGGCTAGAGCCCCCTCTACGAGACGGCTCTATTCCTCAAAATGGTCTGTGTTCTATAGCTGGTGCACAGCACGCGGCATATCAACCCCAGACTGTGGAGTGACGGAGGTTCTCTCCTTCCTACAAGAGCTACTGGATGAGGGCAGAGCCCCATCCACGCTCAAAGTTTATGTGGCGGCTATAGCAGCGTTTTCTAAACCAACGCTTGGCCAGTCACTTGGAAGGAACGATCTGGTCATTCGCTTCCTTAGAGGAGCTAAGAGGTTAAATCCTCCCAGACCTCCCTCAGTTCCCATATGGGACCTTTCTACGGTCTTGGAGGCCATGAAAGGTGCCCCATTCGAGCCGATCCAATCAATAGATATCAAACACTTGTCTTTCAAGACAGTGTTTCTTCTGGCTCTCGCTTCAGTAAAGCGTATAGGGGACTTACAAGCGCTCTCAGTGAGCGCGACATGTATGGAGTTTGGGCCAAATGACTCGAAAGTCACACTCAAACCGAGGCACGGGTACGTTCCTAAATCCCTCAACACACCGTTCAGGGCTCAGGTGATTTCCCTGTCCACCCTGCCAGTCTCTAACGAGGAAAAGGACGCCAGCTTCCTTTGCCCGGTCAGGGCATTAAGGGCTTATGTGTCTCGCACGTCTGTTTTCAGACAGACAGAGCAGCTCTTTGTTTCATTCTATGGACGTTCTAAGGGACTTGCCGTGTCGAAACAGAGCCTATCCAGATGGATAGTCGATGCTATAGCGCTGGCTTATACCTCTAAGGGCTTGCAGTGCCCATTAGGTGTCAGAGCGCACTCCACGAGAGGTATGGCCTCGTCATGGGCTTGGTCTAGTGGGATTGCCTTGCAAGATATCTGTATGGCGGCAGGCTGGGCCTCCCCGTCTACATTTATAAGGTTTTATAACCTAGAGGTTCCCGCTTTGCAGGCTAAGCTGCTTTCGGTCTAAAAATCGGTACTGTTTGCCCCGATGTTTTTCGGCCCAGAATACTGAAACTGCTTGAGCAAACGCTCAATGATTGATCGCGCAGCTCTATGGGCAGTGTGTAAGACCCACTATATTCGTCAGTCCAGGCCGGGGGTCACCCTGACTGTATGAAACATGATCAGTATAACTGCTCCATATAGGATGTTATATTTTACAGGAATGATGCTATTCTAGCCACTCTTTCCTGGACTCTCTGTGAGTCCCTTATGATCATGTACTATATGAGCCCGGGCACTTGCCCTTGGGACTTTGGTGCTGGATCTTAGCATGCACGGCGTTTTACACTGTGTTCCCCTAGCGTAAGACTTACGCAGTACGAGAGAACCTCTCGTAAGAGAACGTACTCGGTTACTAACGTAACCTCGGTTCTCTCTAGAGAGGGAACGAGTACTGCGTATCTTGCCGTGCCTGCACATGCTCTGGTTCGCTCCGGCGATAAAAAAACAATTAGCTAGCCTCTCGAAGCTATATTTATAGCCCAAGGCCACGCCCGTTTCGGCGGGACGTGATGTATTGGGCGCGAAGCGCCCCCATTGGAGCTGACGTCACGATAGGGCCTTATCGATAGGCTGGTGCAGTTGCCGCAGGGCAGCCAATAGGCGTGCGAGCCGTCTCGCCTGTGTCTGCATGCTGCCGCAACGCGTTCTACATTACTTCAAAAATTAAGGATAATTCTTTGGCTTTAGTATCTCGCGGAAAAGAGATTTTCCCCTAGCGTAAGACTTACGCAGTACTCGTTCCCTCTCTAGAGAGAACCAAGGTTACGTTAGTAACCGAGTACGTTCTCCCCACTAATATACAGTGAGGAAAATAAGTATTTGAACACCCTGCTATTTTGCAAGTTCTCCCACTTGGAAATAATGGAGGGGTCTGAAATTGTCATCGTAGGTGCATGTCCACTGTGAGAGACATAATCTAAAAAAATCCAGAAATCACAATATATGATTTTTTAACTATTTATTTGTATGATACAGCTGCAAATAAGTATTTGAACACCTGTCTATCAGCTAGAATTCTGACCCTCAAAGACCTGTTAGTCTGCCTTTAAAATGTCCACCTCCACTCCATTTATTATCCTAAATTAGATGCACCTGTTTGAGGTCGTTAGCTGCATAAAGACACCTGTGCACCCCATACAATCAGTAAGAATCCAACTACTAACATGGCCAAGACCAAAGAGCTGTCCAAAGACACTAGAGACAAAATTGTACACCTCCAGAAGGCTGGAAAGGGCTACGGTGAAATTGCCAAGCAGCTTGGTGAAAAAAGGTCCACTGTTGGAGCAATCATTAGAAAATGGAAGAAGCTAAACATGACTGTCAATCTCCCTCGGACTGGGGCTCCATGCAAGATCTCACCTCGTGTGGTCTCAATGATCCTAAGAAAGGTGAGAAATCAGCCCAGAACTACACGGGAGGAGCTGGTCAATGACCTGAAAAGAGCTGGGACCACCGTTTCCAAGGTTACTGTTGGTAATACACTAAGACGTCATGGTTTGAAATCATGCATGGCACGGAAGGTTCCCCTGCTTAAACCAGCACGTGTCAAGGCCCGTCTTAAGTCAATGACCATTTGGATGATCCAGAGGAGTCATGGGAGAAAGTCATGTGGTCAGATGAGACCAAAATAGAACTTTGTGGTCATAATTCCACTAAACGTGTTTGGAGGAAGAAGAATGATGAGTACCATCCCAAGAACACCATCCCTACTGTGAAGCAAGGGGGTGGTAGCATCATGCTTTGGGGGTGTTTTTCTGCACATGGGACAGGGCGACTGCACTGTATTAAGGAGAGGATGACGGGGGCCATGTATTGCGAGATTTTGGGGAACAACCTCCTTCCCTCAGGTAGAGCATTGAAGATGGGTCGAGGCTGGGTCTTCCAACATGACAATGACCCGAAGCACACAGCCAGGATAACCAAGGAGTGGCTCTGTAAGAAGCATATCAAGGTTCTGGCGTGGCCTAGCCAGTCTCCAGACCTAAACCCAATAGAGAATCTTTGGAGGGAGCTCAAACTCCGTGTTTCTCAGCGACAGCCCAGAAACCTGACTGATCTAGAGAAGATCTGTGTGGAGGAGTGGGCCAAAATCCCTCCTGCAGTGTGTGCAAACCTGGTGAAAAACTACAGGAAAAGTTTGACCTCTGTAATTGCAAACAAAGGCTACTGTACCAAATATTAACATTGATTTTCTCAGGTGCTCAAATACTTATTTGCAGCTGTAAATAAATAGTTAAAAAATCATACATTGTGATTTCTGGATTTTTTTTTTAGATTATGTCTCTCACAGTGGACATGCACCTACGATGAGAATTTCAGACCCCTCCATGATTTCTAAGTTGGAGAACTTGCAAAATAGCAGGGTGTTCAAATACTTATTTTCCTCACTGTATATATATAAATTATTATATTAATATATATATGTAGTCAACCAAAGAAATGCTTAGTCGACCAAAGTCCTGTCCTGCACAATGATTAGTCGACTAAAAAAAAAAAAAAAAAAAAAAAAAAAGCCGCGATGTTTTGGATTTTGATTGAACATTTATTAAACAATTGTCATAGAGCATTTATAAAACAACAACGAAAAAATGTTTTTTTTTTGTTTTTTTTTTGTTCTGTTTTTTATTGACACCTGGGATCCCCCGCGAAACGGTTCTCATTCCGCTTGAATAAGGCCGGCGACACACTGGCTGCGTGGCGTGAGAGTCTCAGCTTCGTGGCGTGTCTGTTTTTATTTCGGCTGCCATGTTAACAGGTTGGAGTTAGTTGCAATTGCACACTGCCTGCGTGACACACGCGTCTCAGGTGAGGCTCGAGCCACGCAGAAAACGCATGCATGCTAGAAATAGAACCGACGCCTGAGTGTTCCAGCAACGGGAGTGTTCTCTGGCTAGCTTTTTCTTTAGGCCTATTTAAATTTTGTTTTTCTTTATTTAAATTTCGTTTTTCTTTATTTAAATTTCATTTTTTCTGTATTTAAATTTCGTTTTTCTTTATTTAAATTTATTTTTTTCTGTATTTAAATTTAGTTTTTTTCTTTATTTAAATTTCGTTTTTCTTTATTTAAACTTCGTTTTTCTTTATTTAAATCTACCCTTTACTGTGTCAGTAATTTGTTAATCAGAAAAATATTAGATTACCTTAAAAGTATTGCTTAAGTTAACAGACTGTGTGCGTTTTATATCAGTAGTGTCCGTTCTCGGAGAATATAAGCCCTGCAGAAAACCTACAGTATCAAGTGAACATATGTTACATTGCACACATACTTCTATGCAAAATATAGCTCATCCCATAATTCACATGTACAACATACTCTGACTTCACAAAATACATTATGAAATAATTATGAAAATTAATAATTCAATAATTCGTTAAAAGTTCAATAATTTCACTTAAATGGCAATGCAAATTACCTATTAATTGTCATTTAAGTGAAATTACTGAACTTAAACTTACAAGCTTTATAAAAATGATCATTCTAGAAGAAAATATCAGATGGCACTTAGAGGCTTTTGCATCTGAACTCTTCATATATATATATATATATATGTACATTTTTGGTCAAGATCTTGTATTGTCAATGCAAGAGTCCAGCACTCTGTAAAGTCTCCACCAGCACATCCCAAATACTTTCAATGAATTTAAGCTCTGGACTCAGAGGAGCCGACTCATGTGTGAAAATGTTTCTTCATGCTCCTCACAACCATTCTTTCACAGTTTGAGCCTGATGAATCTGGACATAGTCATCCTGGAATATGGCCATGATGTGTCTTCCCTACATGGTTGTTTAAGAAATGAAAAGCTACACACTCCATCAATTAGGGTTAAACGAACTGTTGCCAAACATATAACACGATAGAAACATAATAATCACTGCAATAATGATCCAGTCATAGACTCTTAAGCATTTGCCTATTTAAATCCAAACAGCAACTTTTTTTTTTTGGCCAGGGAGTGTGTACTGTATATCAGATGAATTCAAATATACAAATCTGGCAATATTTTTTCCTTTGAAAACTGCTTGTTTTGCTGCTTCTATTCTGCTCTTCTATTTGGAAAGTATTGCTTGTTAATGTATTTATTAAAATTAATAAAATGGATATTACAGCACCAGAGACCATTTCCACTTGCACAATAATTACATTCCTCCATTTTCGTCCTCTCCTAATTATCCATTTGCTAAGCATTGCTAAACATGTAGGTTAAATGAACCTGAAGAAACTGCTGGCTATTCATGGAACTATGCTTATATTCTGCTGGAACTTTCCTTATAAGTGTTGTAAACAGTAGAAACCTTTGGAGGTCAAGTATATCGTATCCACCCATATATGCGGTACTTATACAGAGGAAATTATGATATGCTCTATAAACTTGTTAGATACTTAATAATTGGATACTTAATAATACTTAAAATAGCATTTACATTACAGAGCAGGATAACATAAGCACCCTTGAAAGGTTGTACCATCAATGAACGGCCACAATATACATTATATGTAAGTGGTGGTTCTGATAAAGAGCCGTGGCTGGAATGATGCGTCCTAATAGGAGGATGTCAAATTATTTGCTAATGATTTTATGTCTGAGCTACTACAGTATCTGCTGACTGTTGTAGTATCAGATCTGTGCACATGCTATTTATAAACAAGGAGGAGGGATATTCTCATTCTAGAGAGCATTTTATTGGACAGAAACAAGTCTATGTGTCCCCGCAGAAAAAGATATTATCAATATTTTAGGGCTGTTTTAAAAGCATATATATCTGCTTAAATTACATTTTGTCATTTTATAGGAGCGTATAAATGACTTCAAAGTAAGCAGAAATGGATTAAATGCCATAAAACTCTCATTTGGATTTTATGGAATCAAGGTCAGGAGCTCTGTGGTTCTCAGCATTTGTTGTTTGTGTTTTATTTCTGCCATATTAATCATGCATGACTGTAAGCACTTTTATAAAAGAAAAATCTTTTTCTCTTTGTGTATCTGTGCATGTGGATGTGTGTTTTTGTGTTTTAGAGATGGGGTGGCATGACTGAGATTGTGAGGACTCACCGAGTTGGACGTCTACATTAGTCGCCTGTCTCTCTGATGGGAACAAGACTTTTGGTGGTCTGGTTGTAAGAAGAGCTGCAAAACAATAAACACATTAGCAATCGGGCACTGAATGAAATATTTATCTCAATAACTCAAAACTACATCCTCTTTGCTGTCTAGTCCATCTAAAAGTAATTTATACATTTGGCAGACGCTTTCTCCAAAACAAATTTAGGGCCCTATTGAAGAGCGGCATGTCTTGAGCGCTGTGCAATTCAGTACGTTTTACATGTAAAGTCAGTGAACAGGGTCAAATTTGAGAGAGAGAGAGAGAGAGAGAGAGAGAGAGAGAGAGAGAGAGAGAGAGAGAGAGAGAGAGAGAGAGAGAGAGAGAATAGCAAAACTGTAAGTTTATCTGCTCCAAGAACAGCGTAGTTATTACCTCGCTAGTGAGAAATGTCAAGTAGCTTTTAGTCAGAGCAGCGCTGACAACACATTTCTGAGTGAGTGTGTGTCCGTGTGTGCGTTTGAGTGGGAGAGAGAGCAGGAGAAAGAGAGTATGTGCTTTCCGTTTATAATAAAAAGTAATTTTGTGGCAAAAAAAAACATGGAAATAATTGTATCCTATTGTTTACTATATTTATTTGCTTGGTCATTGTCATTGTGGGTTTTGGTTCTTTTGCTGTTGTAGGCTGTAAGAACCTTTGAAATCATTTGGCGAAGTGATATGGACATGTAATGCAGTCAAGACCTGCCTGAAATTACTTTAGCCATGCGTTTCCCTGAAAATAACTGCACACCTTAGAACGTTCGTCAACCAATCAGATTCAAGCATTCAAAAGCCCCATACACATGCTCACATAAAGTGATATACTGTACTAATGACAAATCTCAGTCTGGTTGATTATTTATATCATCAACAAATGTAAACTATACTATTGCCCATGAAGTTCTACACTGCTCAATGTGGACTAGAAGGCAATAAGGTATTATAAAGATTAATATTCTGAATTTTTGCAATGCTGCTTTGAAACAATGTGTATAGTGTATAGAAATTAAATGAAAAAAATATGTTAACCAAGCACACAGTAAATAGAAATATGGATAAATGTCAATGTTTTTTGTATGATTTTGTTGCCACCTGAGTTTGAAATTGGAATCACCGCTGTATGCTACTGTCCACTGAGCTAATTTTCAGGACAGACAGGCTCAGTTCCTTGAGGTCACCTTACAAGCAGAGTTTGGGTTCATTATGTGCCATATAAATGCTTATCCTTTCGGTACAATCTTGTCTCTCTCTATTGTGCAGGAATACTGCAAAAAGAGAGAGATGAGGTCGAGACCCTCATCCATCTTGAGGGGGCAGCGGCCGCTTTAGCATGCAAATGAAAGCTATCATTCTTGTCAACAGAAGACCGGACGGTTCACCAGACCACCCTTTCTGCATCGACACGTCTTTATCAGCTCACACTCCTTCTACATCTCAAACCCTTTTTCTCCTGCAGCTACTCTGGGATCAAACGCACACGTCGGTGAGTAGATGTCAGTTAATGCCATGTCAGTAAAGTTTAGAGATATTTGTGAACCCCGGTGATGTGTTTATGATACAGTGAGAATGTGTTTATTCAATACTTGTGAACAGGACTGGCTTTCTCCACTCTCTGTATTTTTACAATGTCTCTGGAGCAATGCAATTAGTTACAATGATGCAAAAACCACGGCACAATTTATTTTGCTGACTTCGGATTTTTCATGGGCAGAATTACTTTTTAACAGCTCCCCTTATTAACAAATAAAATGTTAGGAAAATTAAGTCCTCTTGATGTTTAGATTACATTGTTCGAATGTAACTGGGTCTGCTGGGTAAATAAATCTTTAAGCTAAATCTCTGCAGTATACTGTCATTAGCCTCTGGCAAACTAAGTTTAGATAAAAACTACCCTAACTATATGCCTTGAGCTGCTAAAGGGACTAACATGCTATCTGAACATGACTTTAGGGGCGTCTGAAGGGGCAATAGCTGGGTCTCTTCGGGCAGCTCCAAATGTTTTAGATGCACAAGAGTAAAGTGAATTCATTTAGACTATCTATGGGCCATTAAAGGGATAGTTCACCCACAAATGAAAATGAGCCCATGATTTACTCACCCAGCAGCCATCCTAGGTGTATATGACATTCTTCTTTCAGACAAATACAATCAGAGTTATATTAAAAAATGTCCTGGCTCTTCCAAGCTTTATAATGGGTATACTTTTTTGGAAGTCCATGAAAGCGCATCCATTCATGATAAAAGTAATCATCCACATGGCTCTGGTGGGTTAATAAAGGGCTTCTGAAGTGAAGCGATGCGTTCGTGTAAGAAAAATATCCATATTTAAAACTTTACAGACTAAAATAACTAGCTTCCGGCAGACGGCCGTACGCATCGATTTACGACAAAAGAATAACCCTTGAACTTGATGCACAATGTAATGACGAATGCGGTTGCCCAGCCCTGTTGAACCCGCGAGAGGCGTCAAAGCTTACATTACTCCTACAGCCTACGTCATACATCGTCAAGTGTTTATCTTTTGGCGCACGGCCGTCTGCTGGAAGCTAGTCATTTTAGTTGATAAAGTTTTAAATATGGATATTTTTCTTACATGAACGCATTGCTTTGCTTCAGAAGGCCTTTATCAACCCCCCAGAGCCGTGTGGATTACTTTTATCATGGATGGATGCGATTTGATGGACTTCCAAAAAAATATACCCATTGACTCCCATTTTAAAGCTTGGAAGAGCCAGGACATTTTTTAATAAAACTCCCGATTGTATTCGTCTGAAAGAAAAATGTCATATACACCTAGGATGGGTGCAGGGTGAGTAAATCATGGGCTAATTTTCATTTTTGGGTGAACTATCCCTTTAAAAGACAAGCTACAATGCTACAGTGCACAAAATTACAGCACTAAAGAAAAATCATTCTTAAAATTTTCTCAGAAAATGACCACAAAGTCAGAACCAATGGCAGATCCTGGCAGAGGTGATATAGACAAGGATAACCCGGCTCACCCGTATCCGTTTCATCGGATTGTGCCGCTCTCCGTTCCACCCACCCCTCTCGTTTTTTCCCTAACAGCTCCCTGTGCAATACTTCACCACCCCCTCTCACTTATGCTGCTATCTGTGTGTCTGCCCAGAAGAAAAGCCTGCAAGAATCTTCTAGAATCCATGTTAGCAACGCACCATTCAAGTTAATTAAATCACAGAATAAAATACACCAGGTCCAAAACAATATCCTCTGACAAACAGTTGCAGTTTTACCTGGTCTATTAAAAATTCTACTGTCAAAAGATTAAAATGATCAATGATTATTTGAATGTTTCATTGTAGTTAATGCATTGACACAAAGTTCTTCTTTAAGATAAGAGAATATGTGAGAAGGGTGAAAAAATGTAAAATGAAAAGCGTAAGAATCAGGGTGAACAATTTACATGGATTACACTTGTAATAAACTGTAATTATATATAAAGAAATTAAACCGAGGCAGATTCTGCAGCAACATCACTCTTTTCTCTCAAACATGCAAAACAGATTTTCTATATTTATATTCAAATATTCTATATTCAAACACTGGAATATACAAAAAGTAGACTTTTTGCAAACTTGCAATAAGCAAATTAGTCAAATAGCAATGTTGGTTTCTCTCTGTGTGAATAGATCACTTATGTGCAATCTGCGTCATGTTTTACTTTTCTGCATCACATTTAAATACTTCAAATTAAACAAAGGGTCAGTATGAAGATCACTTCCAATTAAAGCACAAGCATACCCAGTATCCTGTTTGCTTTGGTAATGTGATAACAGAGTTTCATGCAACTTAACCATAGCAAAATTTTCATCAGTCCCCCTCAGGAAGAGCTTAAAAAAGTTTAACTAATCGTCTGTGAGTCTTTGCCTGCAGTTAAAAAAAAAATCTATTTTTGGATATTTCACAGTGTGCAAAAAGCTCCTTCAATTGAAAATTGCTCAAATGCTAAGACTATCAGGCAGCTGATATTGTAGCTATTAAGATTAAAATACAAATCACAAATAGCAGGACTATTGATCTTGCATGTTTCATGTCTAGCAGGATCTGCCTACTTTGAAGTGTTCTGGCAGTGGTCTTACTGAGCAGACTTCAGACTCACTCCAGGAGTGAACGTGTGACAATGGATCTGTATCCAGCATCACATCTCTTTGTCCCTGGCTGATGCCTCTCTTTCACAAGCAAGCACCAGCTGTCCTTGAAGGTCTAGACACCTGACCCTGCGCATCTGGACCCATCACTTCCCATCCACAGCCTCACTTCCTCTCACACACTGAGGACATTGTGGCCCTTCTGCGGATGCCTCCATTCCCCAATGACACTTCCACTCCTTCCCTTAAATATACATCTTCTAACCCCTTCTTATCCCACTCTGCCTAACTTTGATTTCTATGCTTCTCAGAACATTTACTCGGTGTAGGCAAACATGTCAGTTTCCAGTTGTGATGCAAATACACTATATGGACAAAAGTACTGGGTCACCGGAGCATTACACCAACAGGGACTTTAAGGACATTAATAACATTAATATGGAGTTGGTCAGCTCTTTGCAGCTATTTCAGCTTCAACTCTTCTGGGAAAGCTTTCCACAAGATATTGGAGTGTTTCTGTGGGAAATGTGTGCAGGCCATTCAAGTTATTCTACACTATACTCATCCAACCATGTCTTTATTGACCTTGCTTTGTGCATTGGGGCAAAGTCATGCTGGAATAGAAAAGGCCCATCCCCAAACAGTTCCCACAAAGTTGGAAGCATCACATTGACTATAATATCTTGGCATGCTGAAGAATTCAGTGAAGATTTCCCTTCACTGGAACTAAGGGGCCAAGCCCAACCCCTGAAAAACAGCCCCATACCAGTATCCCTCCTCCACCAAACTTTTCAGTTGGTGCAATGCAGTCAGGCAACGTTCTCCAGGCATCCGCCAAACCTAGAGACGAGTTTCCACTCGTGTGGCTCCAGAGTCCAATGGTGGACTTTATAGTCGGGGAGCCAAAGTCTCAAAAATGGGTTGAACCTGACATGGTCTGTTATACTTTTTATTTGTGTTTTTTCTGTTAACTTTGACCCTAAGAAGCAATAATTGGAGGGTCTGCTCTGCCGGAAATATCGCGAAAAAAAATTGTGGCCATTTTAGTGTATGCACCCTTTATTTTTTTTCAGAAAAATGTGAAAAATGATTTTTTCCCTCAAATCCTCAGTGGGTTTGGTAGGCTGTCAATAAATGCACTCCAGATACAAAGAACACATTTGCTGACAACATCCACTGAAAAAATAACTCTTAAAACACATTTCTACATGATTTTGCATCAATTTAATGCAAAAAATTAGGCGTTTTCTCACTTTTTTCCAATATTTTCATCTTTACTTCATTGGCAATCAACTATTCCCACAAGTTATGACATCAGTCAATATGTCATTCTTTTCACCAAACAGTATACTCACTCCACAGAAAAAATCATAAAAATCCAACCAAAATCAATGGATCTGTGATGATTTCACTAATAGTTGATCAGCAGGCTCAGAACCTCAATAGAATTGTAGGCTACTCTCAAAATTCCGAAAGACATGTAGTCCATGAGCCAGGGGGGTTGATCGGTATCATCGGGGGAAAAAATGCTATCATTGTTATTTGGCAAGGTATACACCCCTAGTATTAGAAAAATCACTATAGCAGTGCAGGGGTGGTAGCGAAATCACTTTTTTCAGCTCATGAAGTTACTAACCCCCTAAGATAAATTCCGTTTTTGAAATCTGGTGTATATCTGGTTTAGGCTCATGCTAGGGATATTGTCAATATTCTATAATATGGTGCTTGGTATCGCTGGAAAGGGGACCTTTTAGGCTTTCATTTAAGCCCAGTACTGAATCTGTCTGACAAACACAGAGGTCACATGACTTCTTTAAACCAGAAATAACACACATTTTTTCACAATTTCCGCCTAAACTAAAAATCCGCCTAAAATCGCTGTGCCATGAAAGAACACCACGGACACAAAAGTCAACAACTTCAATACTCAAGGCACTCTGATGACTCAGAAAATGTATAATATACCCATACTATTTATTTGTGAGAGCCTTAAATTAGACTTGTGCAGCCAGCACAAGTCTTCAAAATAGAATAGAGCCAATAGAATGGACAAATAGAATACCCTAGTCCAGGGCCAAATGTTGTAATAAAAACACTTGTAATTGGTGTAACAAAATGTTTCTATCATGTATTTTGATATTCACCCACTTTCAGTTAGAATGTCAGAATGTAGCTCATGCACTGAATGTTGATGGATTTTGACAAGGTTTTGTCAGTTTTGTGAAAAGATTGTTGGTTCAGTTGACTGGTTATAACAACACTATAACTATACCATCTTCAATCAACTTCCATTGAGTTCCAGGGGTATTCAATGTAAGTACAAAATACTTTTTCTCTTGTGCTTGTGAATTGGTGGGGAATAGTAGCAGTAGCTAATGTAAGCTTGGTGTTTTTCACACTTAGTATACTTCTTTTAAACTTAAAATAAGAAAGTATACTTTCAGTCTACATTTTATGTACTTCTCAGAAATATACTTAAAATTACACTTCAGTGTACTTGATGTATACTGAGAGAAAAGTCCAGGGCCCGTATTCATAAAGATTCTAAGAATCCTCTCAGAAAACTCTTAATTTTGCTTAAAGGAGAACTCCGGTCAATTTTAACATTGAGCTAATTTTTTTGTCAATTTGGAGTGCTGTCAATACAGAGAACAACGACAAAAATCGGTGTTGCCTACACCATGTTATCCTCTTTTTAAAATTTGCACCCTGTTGACTTCAATGGGGCAATATTTAAACCTGCTTTTAGCCTCTTAACATCCTTGATGTGTCATTACAAGTGCACAGCCATGTGAGCGCTGGCTGAATTATTATCATTTTTATCCATATCTTTCACATCTACTGCAGTCAGATTGACCCGCGTTCACTCTGAAGGAATCACTCACATTGGCTGTGCACTTGTAATGACACATCAAGGATGTTAAGAGGCTAAAAGCAGGTTTGCCCCATTGAAGTCAACAGGGTGCAAATTTTAAAAAGTGGATAAAATGGTGTAGGCAACACCGATTTTTGTCGTTGTTCTCTGTATTAACAGCACTCCAAATTTACAAAAAAATAAGCTCAATGTTAAAATTGACCGGAGTTTTCCTTTAAAAACTTTTACGTAGGAGTCTTAGCTTAAGAGCGATTCGGGGCCAATCTGAGAACAACTCTGAGCAAGGAAAAGACAAAAACTTTCATCTTAGTGAGGAGGCGGGGCTGACCCCGTTGCTATGTATGACACAATCTTTTGAAGACTGTGATTGGCTGGTAGTCCAAGAAGGAAATAAATTGTGATTTGTCTATTCTAAGCCTTCACTTTGAAATTACATGCGACTGTGTACATTACACACTGCTGCATTGTTGCATTTTCCCAGTTGCCAAATATCGTAATGTAGTGATTACTTTCATTTCTGGCGCTATTGCATTTCTGCGCTGTCGGAGATGTTAGCGCGTCTCTAAGATCAGTCACAAACATGATCCATGCACGATCTAATCTTTAGCGTCTTATTAACTCACTGTCATCCATTGTCTGCAACAGATTTCTTCTCCTTCTTCTTTCTGCCATGTTCTCCTCTGCTGAAGAAACTCTTCAGCCTCTTAAAAGTCCTCGTCTGTGCTCCTAACAATTTTGACCTTAAGACCTCTTTTAAGGGTTAAGATGATTTCTGAATTACTTTTTTCTTTACTGGGATTTTTTTCTTTAATTTTAAGAGTAAACGGCCACATTTCTAAGAATTTTCTTAGAATTTTGTCACTAGGAGCTACTCTTTGCATTAAGATTCTTTATGAATACGGGCCCAGGTATATTTGGCCTGTACTTGAACTCAATCTTTTGATCCAGATATACTTAAAAGCAGGGTTCACCAATCTCGGTCCTGGAGGGCCGCTGTCCTAAACTCTGCAGAACAGCGGCCCTCCAGGACCGAGATTGGTGAACCCTGCTTAAAAGAATAATTAAGAATTCAAAGTACTGTATACTTGTCTTGTAGTTGTGTTAACTCTTTTGATTGAGTAGTCAATTAAATATACTTTTTTACATAGTTTTTTCATATACATACAGTCTTATGAAACTTACATTGTTTGAAAATATTGATTAGAAAATTGATATAAAACAGATATGTTTCTAATTCTGCATGAATTTTTGTGTAGGCTAGTCCACTGGTCGTGTAAATCAATTTACTCTAATTCTACTTTTTTGTTTAAAATGTTGCCTTTCTTTATGAAACTTACTGACATTCAAGTGTTAAGATTAAAAAAGGATGCATGAAGCTAATAACATGTTTTTAAATTTAAAGTACAGTTAAAGGTATTTTTCAAGTGCAAAAATAATAATGTTACATGTTAAGTGCAAAGTATAATGTTATGTTTACTTAAAGAAAACTTACAAGTACACTTGCAGTATAAACTACGAAACTAGTAGTTTACTGAGAGTACACATCAGTGTGTACTTTCATAAACTAAAAAATGTACTACTTGTATTAAAACAGTAAACTACTAGTATACTTATAAGTTCACTTGTAGTACAGATGCATTACAAATGAGAAACCTAGTTGTGTACTTAGTTTACTACTCTTACAAATACAAAAAATACGAAAAGTGAGCCAATTTAGTCCCAAGCAGTATTGAAATAGTACACAATTTTACTACAAGTACACATTGATATTAGTATACTTACTACATAAAGTATACTTAAAAATATACTTGAAAATTACTTAAGTATACTTCATAAAATGAACATGAAGACATGCACTTTTATGATGAAGAGATGCACTTTTATGATGAAGAGATGCACTTTTATAATGGACAGATGCACTTTTATGATGGATAGATGCACTTTTATAATGGATAGATGGACTTTTATGATGGAGAGATGGACTTTTGTGATGGAGAGATGGACTTTTATAATGGAGAGATGGACTTTTAGAATGGATAGATGGACTTTTATGATGGATAAATGCACTTTTATAATGGATAGATGGACTTTTATGATGGAGAGATGGACTTTTATGATGGATAAATGCACTTTTATGACGGATAGATGCACTTTTATAATGGATAAATGCACTTTTATGATGGAGAGATGGACTTTTATAATGGACAGATGCTCTTTTATAATGGATAGATGGACTTTTATAATGGATAGATGGACTTTTATAATGGACAGATGCACTTTTATGATGGATATCTGCACTTTTATAATGGATAAATGCACTTGTATGATTGATAGATGCACTTTTATAATGGAGAGATGGACTTTTAGAATGGATAGATGGACTTTTATGATGGAGAGATTCACTTTTATAATGGATAGATGGACTTTTATGATGGAGAGATGCACTTTTATAATGGATAAATGGACTTTTATAATGGATAAATGCACTTGTATGATGGATAGATGCACTTTTATAATGGAGAGATGGACTTTTAGAATGGATAGATGGACTTTTATGATGGAGAGATGCACTTTTATAATGGATAGATGGACTTTTATGATGAGAGATGGACTTTTATGATGGAGAGATGGACTTTTATAATGGACAGATGCACTTTTATAATGGACAGATGCTCTTTTATAATGGATAGATGGACTTTTATAATGGATAGATGGACTTTTATAATGGACAGATGCACTTTTATGATGGAGAGATGGACTTTTATGATGGAGAGATGGACTTTTATGATGGAGAGATGGACTTTTATAATGGAGAGATGGACTTTTATAATGGACAGATGCTCTTTTATAATGGATAGATGGACTTTTATAATGGATAGATGGACTTTTATAATGGACAGATGCACTTTTATGATGGATATCTGCACTTTTATAATGGATAAATGCACTTTTATGATGGATAGATGCACTTTTATAATGGAGAGATGGACTTTTAGAATGGATAGATGGACTTTTATGATGGAGAGATTCACTTTTATAATGGATAGATGGACTTTTATGATGGAGAGATGCACTTTTATAATGGATAGATGGACTTTTATAATGGATAAATGCACTTGTATGATGGATAGATGCACTTTTATAATGGAGAGATGGACTTTTAGAATGGATAGATGGACTTTTATGATGGAGAGATGCACTTTTATAATGGATAGATGGACTTTTATGATGGAGAGATGGACTTTTATGATGGAGAGATGGACTTTTATAATGGACAGATGCACTTTTATAATGGATAAATGCACTTTTATGATGGATAAATGCACTTTTATGATGGATAGATGCACTTTTATAATGGAGAGATGGACTTTTAGAATGGATAGATGGACTTTTATGATGGAGAGATGGACTTTTATGATGGAGAGATGCACTTTTATAATGGATAGATGGACTTTTATGATGGAAAGATGGACTTTTATGATGGAGAGATGGACTTTTATAATGGACAGATGCACTTTTATAATGGACAAATGCACTTTTATGATGGATAGATGCACTTTTATAAAGGAGAGATGGACTTTTAGAATGGATAGATGGACTTTTATGATGGAGAGATGGACTTTTATGATGGAGAGATGGACTTTTATAATGGACAGATGCACTTTTATGATGGATAGATGGACTTTTATAATGGATAGATGCACTTTTAGAATGGATAGACAATAACAGATTTTTACAGCGATTGATTCCAACAATCTTTTCACAAAACTGACAAAACCTTGTCAAAATCCATCAACATTCAGTGCATGAGCTACATTCTGACATTCTAACTGAAAGTGGGTGAATATCAAAATACATGATAGAAACATTTTGTTACACCAATTACAAGTGTTTTTATTACAACATTTGGCCCTGGACTAGGGTATTCTATTTGTCCATTCTATTGGCTCTATTCTATTTTGAAGACTTGTGCTGGCTGCACAAGTCTAATTTAAGGCTCTCACAAATAAATAGTATGGGTATATTATACATTTTCTGAGTCATCAGAGTGCCTTGAGTATTGAAGTTGTTGACTTTTGTGTCCGTGGTGTTCTTTCATGGCACAGCGATTTTAGGCGGATTTTTAGTTTAGGCGGAAATTGTGAAAAAATGTGTGTTATTTCTGGTTTAAAGAAGTCATGTGACCTCTGTGTTTGTCAGACAGATTCAGTACTGGGCTTAAATGAAAGCCTAAAAGGTCCCCTTTCCAGTGATACCAAGCACCATATTATAGAATATTGACAATATCCCTAGCATGAGCCTAAACCAGATATACACCAGATTTCAAAAACGGAATTTATCTTAGGGGGTTAGTAACTTCATGAGCTGAAAAAAGTGATTTCGCTACCACCCCTGCACTGCTATAGTGATTTTTCTAATACTAGGGGTGTATACCTTGCCAAATAACAATGATAGCATTTTTTCCCCCGATGATACCGATCAACCCCCCTGGCTCATGGACTATATGTCTTTCGGAATTTTGAGAGTAGCCTACAATTCTATTGAGGTTCTGAGCCTGCTGATCAACTATTAGTGAAATCATCACAGATCCATTGATTTTGGTTGGATTTTTATGATTTTTTCTGTGGAGTGAGTATACTGTTTGGTGAAAAGAATGACATATTGACTGATGTCATAACTTGGGGGAATAGTTGATTGCCAATGAAGTAAAGATGAAAATATTGGAAAAAGGTGAGAAAACGCCTAATTTTTTGCATTAAATTGATGCAAAATCATGTAGAAATGTGTTTTAAGAGTTATTTTTTCAGTGGATGTTGTCAGCAAATGTGTTCTTTGTATCTGGAGTGCATTTATTGACAGCCTACCAAACCCACTGAGGATTTGAGGGAAAAAATCATTTTTCACATTTTTCTGATAAAAAATAAAGGGTGCATACACTAAAATGGCCACAATTTTTTTTCGCGATATTTCCGGCAGAGCAGACCCTCCAATTATTGCTTCTTAGGGTCAAAGTTAACAGAAAAAACACAAATAAAAAGTATAACAGACCATGTCAGGTTCAACCCATTTTATTGAGCTTTTGAGACTTTGGCTCCCCGACTATTACACCCCTCTATCCAACGCTTGGCATTGTTCTCACATTGATGTGAGGCTTTCATGCAGCTGCTCGGCCATGGAAACACATTCCATGAAGCTCCCACCACACAGTTTTTGTGCTGATATTAATGCCAGTGGAAGTTTTGGAATCAGCAGAGCATTGCCGACTTTTACACACCATGTGCCTCAGCACTCGGTAACCCTGCTGTGACTTTACGTGGTTTTCAAATTTGTGGCTGAGTTACTGCTGTTGCTAAATGCTTCCACTTTCCAATAATACCACTCACAAACAGTTGACCGTGGAATAGCAGGGACGGAATTTCAAAAGTGGTAAAGGTGGCATCCTATCACAGTACCTCGCTTAAATTCACTGAGCTCTTCAGAATGACCCATTTTTTTCCATAAATGTTTGTAAATGCAGACTACATGCTTTATTTTATATTGTACACCTGTGGCAATAGGTCTGATTGAAACACATGAATTCAATAATTAAGCAGTGGGTCCTAATACTTCCTAATACCTAATGCATCTTACTAGTAGGGAGATTAATTGTCTTATATTTCTTTATAAATACACAACTTTAAAAACTCACAAATCCAACATTAAAGCAATTGGTAATAATAAAATACAGGACAAACTAGTTTCTTATATATTAAGTTGGTGAATTATGAACTTCATTTCACATTATGCAATGAAACATGTTGGCTTGGTCCATTAAACACTATGCATAATTGAGTTATTTACATGGACTTCTGATCAAAACAGAAATTGAGGCTCATCAAGGGTATTTTTTCATGGCCACAGAATAATTATTACTTCATTGTGTGTACAGAGCTTAGAGCGTGTGGCAAGATCAGGAATTGTTTAAGTGACATTAATCTGCAAACAGAATCAGGGAACTCATGTATTATAAAAAAAGTTTTATTAACTAAATCATGAACACATAACTAATCTAAACAAACACATACACACAAATCACCCACACATGGGAAATGGAAACAGGCAATCGGATGGTCGGACTAATTTCTGGCATGTCAGAAATTTTGGTCGCTCCTCATGACTATATTGTACAGTTGAAGCAGAGCTATGAATCAGTTGCCCTAAACTCTGTGTTTTACCTTCACTGCGCCTGCGTGAAAACAGAAGTTTAACCATTTCATCTTTAATGCAGCAAGAAAGAAAACAAAAAGAGGGAGATCTTTAAGTTCTGTAGATCTAGCTACAAATTACTGTTGCTTACCTCCAGTTCGTGTTGCAAAATGGTTAAACCATATTACCCACGTCTTCCAAGCCACCTACGATGTAGCTACCGTGCCTCTTTTATTAATTTGTTAAATGATCATGTTAAACAAGCTGTTTTTGAAATAAAGCTGTTTTTAATTTTCATTGATGACTGATTATTACAGTGTTCGGACATAGACTGTTAACCCTCTGGGGTCGACAAACGCGCCCGCGCGTTTTGCTGGATTTTCTTCACATTGTAGCAAAATAAACTTAAATTACTCCGTCATTTATGGTCATAAAGAAAAAAGAAATATAAAAAAATAATCTGTGATATTTCTACTTTTGTATGTGTCCACTTACAATCAAATCAAAACATTGTGCTTTTGTAAAATAAAGAAAATAAACAGGGTGTGCTTTCTGCCTCTCCGTCGCGGTGAACTTTTTTTTCTTGAGCACGTCTATAAACTGAAACCAAACTCAGCGAATACTTGTCACACATTTATGAGCCATATACCTTTATAAACATTTAAGTGTGTACTTTTAAATGATCGGATTCAAACTGAAAACAAATATTCTCTGTTTAAGTAATTTGTATAAAACCAACAAGATGTCCAGCTTCTCACACGCTTGCTAATTATTTTTAATTTGACCACGCCCACGCGCGCAAAAGAGATTCACATGCAAATCTCCACATGGAACGCGAACGTGCTCATTAGCCTACCTCAAAAACAAAGCACCAAAAAACTTCACAAGTCTCTGCTTTTCGTCGAGTTTGAAAGACGTACACGCCATGAGCTTACATTGGCTTTACCTCTGAAGAAGAAGAACGCGGTTTGAAGACAAGAAAGATGTAAGGTAAGAAATTCTTACTTATTAGTTTATGTTATTGTTGCATAAATTTCACATTGCAGTCGAACTGTTGCTAGATATATGGTGAATATTATAATATTTAGACCCGTGTTTACTGTTACTGTGTTTGTGGATATCTGCTCAAACGTAGATATGTATAATATGGTAACCATAATGTTTATTTTGGAGCGCGTGGTGCGTTTGAATGTATCATATTTTGGATGGCGTTTGAAAAGCAAAACGCACCAAACATTAGGCTTCATGTTTTTACTATTATCTCATTTCATATCATCATAACGAATGGAAACATTTGAAGTAACATATGATAATCAATATATTTTTCTCGTAGTTGTTACTGAAATCTTTTGGAAGATTTATAGGCTGCTATAGGTTATTGTTATTATTATTTTATGCAGCACTGCGCATAGCCTCTATGCCTACAAGGCACAACAAACCTGGTGTTCATTATATTATATATTGTTGGAAACATTTGTGTGTGTGTGTGTGTGTGTGTGTTTGTGTGTGTGTGTGTGTGTGTGTTCTGTGAATTTTAAAAAGCAAATTTAACCAGAAAATACTGATATCAGTATGAGAGTCTGTACATGAACATGGTAAAGTGAAAATCAAACACCTTGGAAATTAAAGGTATGTACAATGTTTTTAGGAATGGCACAAAGGTCTCTGTCTTTGGGTCATTGTTTTCAATAAGTGCTTTTTTGTCATTTGTTGTGTATCTTTGGATTATGTTGCGTTGTAAATAAATCCAAACAGTCAAAAAGTCATTCTTTTTTAAATCTCCTCATTCTTTGTGCAAGGTTGCTCAGAATGACAGGGCCTGATAGCTCCTAATAGGGCCATTAGGGAGGGTCTTTGTCTTTCTCAGGTGTGAAAATCCTTACATATTAATGAGGTGATCCGCCCCTTCGCATAAAGCTTTCTCACACAAAACACGTCTTACAGTTTTTAAATCAATATATTGTCTTATCTGAATGAGCAGTCAGGGTGATTTTCACATAGTTTTGGAGCAAATATTCTAGGCTACGTGATACAATTTTCAAAAGTCTTGTGAAGAAATAATCAGTATGGGTTTCATGGCCTTATTTCAGTGACAATTGTTTTTTGTATTTTCACAAACCACACATAAACGTCATTATCTCAAAACTACAAACTTTTACACACATGCTGCTGACATATTATTGTAGCAGAGTTTGTACTAAATACAGTGTAATCAGACTTTAGCCATGAAAATGTCACAAGTAACAGAAATAAGCACAAATGTCAGAGCATGTCAGAACACCTCCAGGCCCAGAAAACACCTCAGACCCCAGAGGGTTAATAATTTTAATTATAGGCCTTTAATTCATTGTAATTGACGGGCAATAACGGGCAAACCACGAGTGAAACATAAGCACTATATATACACATTCAACTGAGCTAAACAAAATAACAAGGGGGCGTGGTTAAATGGGAAACACCTGGAGAACTAAATCAACATGAAAAACTACACAGAAAAACACACGTCAGGAAATAACATAAAAGCCCACAAGCACGCAGGATAAAGCGATATCTAAGTGGATGAGCTGTTTACTTACTTTTTAATTAGTCTTCCCATTAACGCAATCATTTTGTTCATTCAGACCAATTCATGAATGCGCACGGAAACAAGAGGCGGGATTTATCGCAACCAATCATATCCCAACCATAACCAATCATATCCAATTATAGCGTGATGGAGGCATTTCCCCCTCTCCCGTGACTTTCCCCCATTTTATTTTCAATAACACCCCACTAATATCTATACCCCTAGCACCCTTACTCTTATATTTATGTCTTTTATGCAGTAGTCCGGTTTGAAGATGAAAGGTCACTTTTTGAGACTTTTGATTGTGGCAGTCACCAACAACAGTGAAGATATGAGTTTGTCATGAATATTAAAAACTTCAGCATGTCAAACCGATTCTAAATTTTTTTCAGTGATGACTGAAACATTTTTCAGTGAGTGATGACTTTTTCAGTGACTTTTAAGAAAAGTGCGAGTAAATTACATGACTGTGTAGTCTCCATTTACGAAACATTATGATCAGACTAAACCAAAACTCCTACGCAAAGCCCCTTGCTTGTGCGGCAACTGAAAATAGCCCATGAAAAGCTGCTTATGCAATTGTAGATGTGTGATGCACCCTTGAGAGCATCTCCCCACCGCTTCCAAATCCAGCCCAGCCAGCTGAACTACTGGCGCTCACTGGAGCATGTGGGGGAAGAACAAATGGGAGAAAATTTTGGAAATGCTTGTGGGATCTGGGACCCAATCAAGAATCAAAATAAGATGAAAGTACAAAAAAGTACAAAAGAACTGCTCAAACATGTGAACTGCCTGAAGAAATCATTCCAGCATCCAGTAGAAAAGGGAAAGACAACAATGAATGTACAACGGGCCTGGCACAGACCAGTCTTACAAGAAGTCGTAAAGAATCGAGTGGACAACCTCTTACCCAAGGAAAACCAATGAGCACAGAAAGGGTGCAGCACATTTGACCCACAGGAAGATCAGCACATTCCCCTTCCGCAAGGAACATTTCACTTCCCTTTCTATTTCTTGCTGTGAAAATGGGAAATCAGACCCCATGCATGTTCAAGTCAACTCAAATATTTGTTTCGCCCTAAATCTTTTTTTTTTTTCCTTGTCATGCGTTGCTTTTGCAATAAACATTGGATATTGCCACATTTTCCATCTACAGTTGTTATTGCACACATTCAGCATCTCATCTCTGTGGAAGCCGACTTTGCTGTATCATTTATTCTACATCTCAGTGTTGTTGCATTGGGATTGTGTAGAAATGTGGCTTTATAGAGTGGACTGCATGCCATCTTCTGCTGAGTGCAGCTGTTTCATACTCACTGACTAAACTGTCATGAAAGTTTCATGGCAGAGTACGGCCCACTCTTCTGAAAAGAGTCTGAAAGCATAAGGCTGATTCAACGCTCATTTTCTCAAGAGTACGTTAGTATTTTATGATGATGGAAGGTCATTCCATTTGAAATTATGCTTTGCAAAACAACACATTCAACAATAAAAGCTTGGGACAGCAGCTGCAGAAATGCATGATTTAAACTGTTTTTTCCCCTGTGCTTGAAGCTTGAGCTTGAGTTAGACAGGCTGATTTGCTAACAGCACAAAAAGGAGTGTGTAAAACCTCCTGACCATGGTAAAATCACTGTAATCACTGTAATTCTGGACTTGACTTGCATTGGAAACATAAATGAAACATTATTAAGAATAATCAGATTAAGTCTTAATTGCTAAATGATATAGTTCATTACCCACACTGTAAAAAGTGATCAGCTGACTTCACTTAAAAAAGTGAGGAAACCCATTGCCTTAAAATTATTAAGTAATAAACTTCATGAGTAATTGAAAAATTAGGTTATGTGAACTCCATTACGCATGAAGCGTCTTTGCTTAATGATTTTAAGGCAACCGGTTTCCTCACTTTTTTTAAGTCAACTGATCACATTTTACAGTGCAAGCTGCAGGAGATACTGCTATGTAGACTTTAACTCTTTTCCCGCCATTGAAGGAATTTTCCATCATTTATGAGACAAAACTTTCCGCCATTGACATAATTTTCTGGCTTTCCATGTTTTCAGGACGCTATTACGGGACCCTATTATGCATCTTCTGAAGGAGTAGAGAATCTCCGGATTAAATCACAGGTGATAAAGAAGCAGAAACAAGCGATAAAAGCATCGCTTATGCATGTTGAAGTCTTTGACAAAAACGCTAGTGTTGATAAAAGAGAATACATGAAGCTAGAATAATTAGTGGTGCTTGCCAAAGGACAAGGTATCACTATTGTTGTTGCTCATACTTAAACTTCGGCACGCTACTCCTTCCGCAACATTTGTCGTAAACCATGAATGAGGTGTCAAATCGACCGGTTTACTGAGGAGAGGTGTGCTATGACTTTTCTAAGCGATGTATGATGTTTGTCCGGCAGGCAACAAATCGGACGAAAAAGTTCCATAGACTTAACATTGGCACAAAATTTGTAAGATCATATCTTTGGATCAGAACGTCAGAGAGACTTGGGGTTGGGCTCTTTTGATTTGGCCTATCAAGTAGCCAATAAGTAGTGACATAACAACTTCATAGCCATGCCGTAGCAACCAGTTACAGAACCCTAACAAACCATTAAACAAAATTAACAAGCAAAATCTCAGCACCAGAACATTGTAGAAACACAGAGTTGGCCTTTTTCGACTCAGACTGGCAAACAGTCTTTAACTATCAACCCATAACTGTATAAGCAAACCCTAGTAACCATAAAGAGTACCCTAGCAACCGTACAAACACATTAATAAGCTATATCTCAGCACCAGAATATCGTATAGACATGGAGGTGGGCTCCTTTGTTTCGATTGGGAAACCAGTCTGTAAATATCACTACGGTAACTTTGTAACCACACCCTAGCAACCGTTTAGAACAGGGATGGGCAACTTCGGTCCTGGAGGGCCACTGTCCTACAGAGTTTAGCTCCAACCCTGAAAAAATCACCTGCCTGTAATTTTCTAGTAATCCTGAGGACCTTGATTAGCTTGTTCAGGTGTGCTTGATTAGGGTTGAAGCTAAACTCTGTAGGACAGTGGCCCTCCAGGACCGAAGTTGCCCATCCCTGGTTTAGAACATATAGAAGCCATATTTCAGCTCCACAACATCGTACAGATATGGTTGTTGGCTCATATGCAATCTGTCATGGTCACCAGTTAATCACCGTCTTCACTACATGTCCCATCATCCTCTTCGGTTCCCACCTGCACACTATCAGCCATCACCTGCACTTTATCAATCACCATGGACACTAATGATCTTCACACCTGTCTGTCTTTCTCTCGTCATCTTCTGTGTATTTAGTTCATGCCTGTCTTCAGTTTAGTGTCCGGTATTGTTTGTGTTGTATGCTGGCTTATCACGTTTGGAATAAATCCTCGTTATTTGAATCTGATTCATCTTCGTCTTCATTTGGGAACCGAGCGTTACACAATCATGTACAACACCCTAGCAACCAAGTGCAGAGTTTTGCTACTGCAAGCACCACTCACATTTTCTTCAGGAAATGTACGGTCTAGTTTTTTATGTTGTTGTTTAACAGCAGAGGCTCTGTTTTGATTGCATGTTCAGATATTCATACAATAACATTTTCTGGGGGCCATGAAAGTTTTGGGAAAATTATCAAAAATGCTGGTGGGGAAAGAGTTGTTATAGAATTCAGAGTATGAAGCATATTTACAAGAACTAAAAATGCGGCTCATCGAATCATAACTGTTCATGAAAGCAAATTAGCCCAGTTTGACTTTCAACCTTATAAAGATATTAAATCTGTTTTTACAAATAAAGCTGTTTTTACTAACCAAGCAATTTTTAAACTTTATAGCTTTGCAATATAAGAAATGTTTAACCAATAACTGATGCTCAACATTAACTATAGTCAAATTTAACTAATTTAATAATAGATTAACGGATCTGAATCAACACTGATGTCCAAAGACATTAAATGTCTAAAGACTAATAGCCAAAATAAAAGCTACTATCAGCAATATAAGTCAATCATTTTCTAAACATTTTGGCAAGTTAGGTAGGAGCTTAGAATTGCAACCCTTTTTTTGCTATATACTGTATGACCACAAAATGTCATATTGTGAATATATAAAAAATGCACTCAATTAAAATATATCCTCTTAAATCAAAAAATCTCAATATAATAAACAGTTGGCCTAGCAGTCTTGAGTGCTATTTTAATGAGCATGAACTGTGGCACATGCACTTGCAATAAACACAAAATGTCTGGGTTTTTTTTCTGCCTGCCAATTTAATTCTCCCTGAGCCAGCACATACATCTGATGCTTCGCCAACTACGGCCGTCAACAAACTCTTCCCTGCATCATTAAAAAAAGGTTTGCACAGGACATTTATATTTATTCCATTACCTTTTATTTTAAGTGAAAAAAATACATGTATCCACAGTCACGTCAACAAAAACCAGGAAATATTTTTGGACACACTAAATGACTTTGTGGAAGTTTACACCAGAAACTTACAGCACAGTGTTTCACGAAATATGAAATATTCACTAGTTTCAGCAATGTGCTGACTGAGCAATTATTACATACACATGTCCACCAATGACTTAAGTACGTGGGATACACAACCATCTGAAATATATCATTATATACAGTCAATAACATTAACTTTCATTTATTTATTAAAATCAATTAAAAAGTGAACGCATTTCTAAGAAAGAGAAAAGGGACTTCCTGGAACTGACCACATAATTCGTTACATTTATATACATTGCTCATAGAAATAGGTCTAAGTGCCTGAAGAACCAACCTCTCTTAGAGCTGGTTAAAATGGTCCAGCACTTCACAGCATGTGAGAGCTCAAGAGACCGGCAGAGATTTGGGACAAATTGTTGTAGAGCTGCGGCCGTCAGTCAGACTGAAAGGATTTGCACTCGTGGAGAGCTCACGGAGCACTTCCAAACTCCTCTGGGACAGCAGCAGGAAAGACAAGCCCAAAGAGGCTTCAAGAGTGTGAAGTGAGCCACGGGTCCATTTGAACAAAGATGTAGCTGATAAGCTATTTCCATTCCAACGAAACAGTCCACTGATGCATTAAGAAGTAAATATGAATCAATTCAGGGTCATTTGTGCATAAAATGGACCTTCCCCAATATTTAATAGTTAAATGTGTGTACATTAATAAATTCCAGTTTATGAATGAATGTAAATAGACATAAACAAAAAACATACAAGTTCAGCTTGCAGACAAATAGACCTACTACTGGTGCTCAGAATAAAACTGATTTAAAATAAAAAGGAAAACTCTGGTAACACTTTATAATAAGTATAATATAGCTCTCACTTTAGGTTAGGTCACAGAAAATGGTAAAATTCCATTAGGGCCCTATCATACACCCAGTGCAATGCAGCGCCAGGCAGGACGCACGTGTTTTTTGTTAGTTTCAGCCCGTCGCAGTTTTCATTTTCATGTCCTGTGCCACGTTGTTTAAATAGCAAATCCATTTGCGCCCATCTGTTCACCCATGGGCTGCTGGTCTGAAAACCAGGTGTGTTCGGGCGCATTGTTGGCGCGTTGCGCGTTGAAGCAACTGAAATAGACTGAGCCATTGACCAACTGAAACCTGGTCTAAAGTCAATGGCGCAATATTTATTTTGTTATTTAAAGGGCACGTTAGTAATATGTGCCTTTAGATGGGTGCACAAGACATGTAGACTCTGCTTATTAAACACACAGTGCAAATGTTTTCTGCTAGTTTCAGCCTGACGCAGTTATCATTTTCACGTCCTCACGACATATTACTCATTAAGAGAATAGGGACAACCCTTTTACACCATTTTTCCCGTCATTAAACTAGCAAAAGTGGATTCGGACACGGCTTTAGACCATGCGCTTAGATTGTTAAAATAGGGCCCTCCATGTTTTATAGGGACTTTCCATTGAAATAATGAATTTTATATTGTACATATATTCTTTCCCCTGATCCGTACTAATGTATTTTAACAACGTGATCTTAGTATTTGTATGTAATTAATATTGACAGTGTTTATTTACTTATTTTTTATGCTGATATGAATGTAATTAATGTTCAATAAAGGTTGGTTTAAAGCACTTAATATAAATAATTTTTATATATAATATTGGAATGTATAATATATACATTTTGGCATGAAACACTGGCCCTGCATCCCAATTTGCATACTACCAACCCTAAATAATATCCGAGACAAGAATTACAAAGTGCAGGCCGTGTAAACGCCAACTACTATATGGCCCACAACCCCTTTGGAGAAGGATTTGTGATATTTCATTTCACAACTAAACACAGATGAAAAGAACTAAGAACACAATTTTATTAAAGTCCTGGTAGACTTTCTACATGAATTGTCTTTTATATTTATAATTATTTTCTATTCACTTTGAAATCAACCAACAACCTCTAAGACAAACCCCAACCCTGAACCTAGCCTCAATCCTACCGTGATGGTGGAGACCATATCACTTAAAATGCATTGATTTTAAAAACACAATTAAGGCATCAAAGTGAATGAAATTCGATCAAATTCTGACTAGATAGTTATGCCCATCTTTCAAACATTCAAATCACAATCAATTACTTCTTGAAGACAACCAAACTGGCACACGGCAACTACGGCCCACAACTCCTTTGGAGGAGGATCCATGATATTTTGTTTCAGAATTAAAAACACAGATATGTAAAAAAAAGGTATCGGATTCCCATGAAACCAGTGGTCAAATAGAAAAGTCTTAAAAAGGGTTGAGTGATTAAAAATCAATTACATGAACATGATGAAAATATTTGTTTTTAGTGTCATCTGTGTTCAACAACATTGAGAACAGATCCATTTGAACATTAATTATTAAATGCATCATTATACAAAACCATGAACAGAGTTCTCCGCATGAAAGACCCACGACTGGATGATTAATGTGCTACTTTTATCTCCAATTCGGGAAGAATTGTTGAGAAGCGTAAATGAAATGTGTATGAGGATGTTGACAAGTTGGTTTACAATGAACTGCAACAATGTTTCAAGATGCAATTTTGGGTAAAAAATAAGTACATACTTAGGGCATAGGAGAACTGAAGCAGCATGGGTCTCATTCCTTACTGCACCTACACACAAATTAGTGCATGAAATCTGCATATAAATGTTTTTACAAACAAATCAGGATTCATCAATAATGTTCATGAAAACTCAGCTTTGCCATCACAAGAATACATTACATTTAACAATATATTTAAATAAAAAATTATTTTAAATTGTAATAATATTTCAGTCTATTACATTTACCTAAATTATTCCACGACATTTAAATATAATATGGACGCATGTGGACACTCACCGCTAAGCTTTGGCTATTCCTTGACACTGTAGACAATTGTTCTAGATATCAGTTTAAGAAGGGCCTTTTTAGTTCCTAAATGACATTGCATCAAGGTCATCGGCACTGATGTTGTGCGATGGGTTCTGGCTCACAGCTTGCTTTTCAATTTATCCAAAAGATGTTCAGCAGAGTTTAGATCTGTGCTCTGCACAGGACAATAACTTCTTCCAAACCAGAATGTCATGCTGGATTAGAAAAACAACCTTCCCCTAACCATTGGAACAATGTAAGCACAGAATTCTCTAGAACATCGCTGTATGATGTACTGATGAGTTTTTGTTTGCACAAAAATGGCTAGAATAGTCAAAGCCATTAATTATTATTTTTTGTCCACATAATGTTTGGCCAAATCATATATATAGTTAGAGTTAGCACACAAAGTTGTGTATGGACTAGATCAAATGTTCCTCAAACATTCAATGTTCAGTTCAATGCAAATATCATCACGTCTATTAATTTGGTGATTTTCTCAAATGCCTGAAACAAGGGCAACTTGAAATCACATATTGAGAAAGATGTTATACAAAAATGGGATTTTAATATGGGCGGAAAATGAAATTGGAAATCTTTAAAAGACATTACAAAGCATTTGATCTTACAGAGTTAGCAAAGGGTCCACCAAGAATAACCGTGTCCTCACACAGATTGATTGAATTTGCTATTCAATGATAAGACTGAGAGAATGATCAAATGAACTCTTTCAATTTCATTACTGGATCATAAGACCATGACTGAACCCTTAGAAAATTATTCAAGACAGACCCTGGCCAGCACAGGATATCTAAACCAACAACCTGATCTCACAAGAAAACCTGACTATGCATACAATTTTGTCAAAGTCCTGCTACATATTATTACATTTTCTACATGAAATGTCTCTCATATTTATAATAATTTCCTATTCAACAAACTCTAAGACAAACCCCAAACCCCTAAACCTAGTCACAATCCTGCCATGATGGAGGAAACCACATCACTTAAAGTGCATTGATTTTAAAAACACAATTAAGGCATCAAAGCGAATGAAATTCAGTCAAATTCAGACTTGATAGTTATCCCCATCTTTCAAACATTCAAATCATAATCAGTTACTTCTTGAAGACAACCAAACTGGATCATATTAAAAAAATATATCAGTTTCACAGTTAAAGCCCGGGACACACCAAACCGACGCCAAAGAGTGCTGATGAAAGCCGACTGTGTTGTTGCCTCGTCGGGGGAAAAAAGCTGCACTTGAACACACCGAGAGAACCACAGCCGACTGTCAGCTAGCATGGGTGTGCTGCGCCTGCGTGTAAATGATACAATTGTCTATTTCTGGAGATACATTCAAAAGGGGAAGCCGACGCTGCAGATACACAAACCATAAACAAAGCAGTGCGTGCTTACCGTTTTGAATATCAATCCTGCTAAACACTTTATTCCACTCCGCTCATGTTAATATTTAAATATTTGCCAAGGAAGATGACGTAACATTAGAACAGCCTTCTATCTGTACCTTTTTGACTTCTTTGCTCGCTTAAAAGACATGCAGAATTTAAGTAAAGCTTAAAGTTGTGTACGGACGAAATACAGTTTTCCTAAAAACATTCAGTGTGTTGACCAAGAGCAAATCCTATCTACATTTAATTTCATTTGAAGATTTGTCCAAAGGTAGAAGAGGGCCATATTAGGCCTAACACCTATTTTCTATCAGAGGTGTGCAATTACAGATCCATTAGTATTACCTGTTGTGTCGAAGGTCATTGAAAGGCATGTCATTTTAGATTACACTCAAAGCAGTTTGGCCAACAGAAAATAGCCAACTGATTCTTTTTAGAGTAGGTGAAAACTAAATTGGCCGGAGGCAAAGGTAGAGTCATTTTCCATGACTTGTAAGCCTTTTACTTCACAAGATTAGAGACGTAAAGATGTTTGTGAATACTTAAATAAATACTGAATCTATAAATATGGAATTCATAGAATTAATAAGTTGATTCTATTTTATTTAATGATATTAATTAAATGCCATCACATAAACACATAACTCATTTTTTAAAATACCCATCCAACCATTATTATATGGTTGAGAAGTAGTTAGAGAAGGGGCGGGGTTAACCTTAATATTACAATCAATATTAACAATATTATTGATCTGACTGCACTGACACTATTGGATGAGAAATGAAATGAACTGGATGATGACATCACTGTTTTCTGCAGAACTTTCAGCAGAATTGAACTAATTCAATATTTCATGATCTTTGCAATGTAATTGAATCAACACTGAACTGACTTCAGCTGAACAATAACACTTTCTTCTTTTTAGAGCTGCTTTGTAGCCGAGTTTATCACTGTAAAGCTGCTTTGAAACAATCTGTATTGTATAAAGCGCTATGAAAAGAAAGGTTAAAAAAAATCTAATGTGCTCATTTAAATGAATAATTTCTTCAAAAATGGAATTCTGTCATTGTTTACTTACAGACAAAAACGTATGACATGTTCTTCTTTGAAATCGAAAAGTTGTAATTCAAGTTTCAAATAGGATGCAAAGCATAAATACAACTATAAAAGTGGTTCATACTTGTGTGCTTTAGAAGTCCCCTGAAGCCACACAATTGATGTGTGTTTGAGAAAAACGGGCTTGACACCAAAAGGTGCAATACTGACGTTACTGGCAGCATCTAAAATGTAAACCATTTATGTATGAAAAACTTTACAAGGGTACACGTTTATGAATTCATAATTCATGCAATTAATCGTTTGATTCTGTTGTATTTGTGATCAATAAGATTATGTTTTCAAATGCATGAATTAAACGCAGTTGGCTCATTTACCAAATCTGTAATTATTACATTTAATTCTGTTCCATGCAGCTTCTGGTGCCAGCTTTACAAAGTATTCCATAATTTTAAACTAGAATCTAAAAAAAAAAAAAAATCACCATTAGTTATGTAATATTTATTTTCTTTCCGAGGGACATCGTTTTCAGAAAATTATGTTCATAAAAAATACCATAAAACTCACTTATTTTCATCGGGGGGAACGGGGGAGAGTATTACCCAGTTTGGGTGCAACAATACTGAATGATCTGCCCCCCATTGAAGAGAGGCGATATCGAGGGACAACGAGAAGGCCAGAGTCAGATGATCGTAGTGAGCGAGTCATACAAAATTGGGGTGATATGAGCAGAACGCTTGGTATGGAAAAGTATTCTAGCAGCAGAGTTTTGAAAATATTGTAATCTGGAAATGGAGCTGGCAGGCAAACCACTGAAAAGGACAAGATGTAATGAGACAAATGCATGGATGACAGTTTCAGCATCTTTGACAGTGATGAAGGAACGGAGCTGGGCAATGTGACGTAGGTGAAAGAATGCAGATTGTGTGATAGAGTTGATATGAGCCTGAAATGAGAGAGAGATGTCAAAAATAACACCTCGATTTTTAACCGTTCTTGATGGTTTGATGTGAATACCAGCAATCTCACAGGTGAAATCAGTAGAAATATTGCTAGTGAGTGACGGAGTTACAATAAAAATGATCTCAGCTTTGTCTATGTTGAGTTTCAGAATTAAGCCAATTTGAATTAGCTTGAATTAATTTGAATTTGAATTAGGTCAATCTTTTATTTTATTCATACATGCAGAGATTTTGTCAGTTTGGGCAGACAGATCAGGTGTACAGCGTAAAAGTGATAATTAAAACCATGACGATGTAAGATCTGACCCAGAAGTAATATGTAAATTATAAATAATAATGGCCTGAGAACAGAACCCTGGGGGACACCATGCTTCAGGGGGACAGTAGGTGATCAAAAATCCTTTACTGAAATGTAGAATTGTCGGTCAGAGAGGTAGGAAGAAAACCCAGAAAGAGCAGCACCATAAACTCCCACGTCCAAGAGGCGAGAATTCAAGTAATTCATGAGAGATGTATCAAAGGCAAAAGCTGAGGTCGACCAGAAGAATAGACAGAGAACCAGAGTTACTAGAAAGTAGTAGATCATTCACTACCTTTAAGTGCAGTTTCAGTACTATGAAGTGGGCGAAAACCACATTGAAATGGATCAAAGAGATTATTTGCGACTAGGGGTGGGACAAAATATCAATAGTGCGATATATCGTTGTCATTCACTGTGCGATACAATAATCGATGCACTGGCACCACATATTGATATTTTAATTAATAGCATTAGGCACTCTAAATAGATTTCCCTGCTCCCAGCGTCGCTACTTCATGGCTACTCAAGGTAGCGCTCAACACATGAATAAGGTTCCCTTTCAGTCGCTCACGTTCGACGTAACGTCGACGTGACGACGTAATTGGGATCACTTCAGGGAGCCCTATCAACTTCGAGTGTCTACAGAACGAGCCAATGAACGTTGGCGTGCGTGAATCGCGTCACGCGCCCCGCCCCGCCGCGCGGGTATAAACAGGAAGCGGGCGCACGCACACATTGTCTTTCACTTCGGAGCCGAGTTTCTATGAGACTTTTTGTCTATCAGAATCAGCCTTTGAAGACTTCAAAAAGAGGATCATCTCTCTGTTCTTGTGTTGGTGTGACGGCGCGATCAGCGGTGGCCGCGAGCATTGCAGCTCTCAACTGCTGTTTTCACAGCATTGTGTTTGTGTTTGTGTGTGTGTGTGTGTCGGTTCGGTGGGTGTTTCCCCTGTGTGTGCATTCACACTGCGGCTACCCCTGGGTGCCTCAACACAAAAGAGAGTTTTTCCAAATCCTTTTTTATTTTCACTAAAAGAGCAACACAAGCGTGACCCTGCGTCTTTTTCAAGATGTCATTCCGCTTGTGCGTTTCTGGATGCCGTCGTTCCCTGGCGCCAGCAGATGGCCACAGCAGTTGCCTCTCGTGTTTGGGCATTCAACACGCTGAGGCAGCTTTTGTGGATAGTTCATGTTCCCATTGCGGGAACATGACTATCGCAGCGCTTAGATCGAGACTCGCTTACCTCAAGGGAGGTGCAGTCCCCTCGCCTATGCCCCGATCTAGTGTCTATTCTGCCCCGCAGAATAGACCTACTTCGGCGCATGACCAGGGTGATCTGAGGATTACCGTGAGGGCTTCCCCGTCGAGTCATCCTCCGCGGGCCCCTCACGCCTCACAAGCGCTGTCGCCACTGGGGCCCCTTAGTGGACGTCTTGGTCCTTCTCCGGAACGACCAACCGTTTCCTTTGGGGCTCCGGCTGATGACCAGATGTCGATCGCAGCATCGGAGGGGGAGCTGTCCTCTGGAAATGACGACTCGGCTGCGTTGCCCCCCTCGGGGTGTGTAGCGTTGTCCGAGCCAGATCCAGAATGGACTGCTATGCTTTCCCGGGCCGCCGAGAAGGTCGGGCTTGCGTGGAATCCTCCACCACGTCCCGAAAGTTCTCGGTTGGACGATTGGTTTCTCGGGGCGGGCCGTGCTGGTTCTCAGTGCGCCGCCCCGGTACCTTTCTTTCCGGAAGTGCATGAGGAGCTCTCTAGGACGTGGAAGGCACCGTATAGTGCCCGAAGCCGTTCTAGTGGCTCCTCACCCCTCGCCACCCTCGACGGCGGGGCAGCTAAGGGGTATGTGGATATCCCCCCAGTGGAGCGGGCCGTCGCGATGCAGCTGTGTCCGGCGTCCGCTTCCTCTTGGCGGGGTAATCCACGCCTCCCGTCCAAGGCCTGTAAGTTTTCGTCCGGTTTAACGGCGAAGGCTTACAAGGCCTGTGGACAGGCTGCTTCCGCCCTCCATACCATGGCGCTCTTGCAGGTCCACCAGGCCCAGGCGCTCATGGACATGAACGAGGGTGGTTCTGACCCAGAGCTCCTCCGGGAGCTCCGTGTGGCAACCGACCTCGCCCTCCGGGCGACGAAGGAAACCGCACGTTCGGTCGGTCAGGCGATGTCCACTCTGGTGGTCCAGGAGCGCCACCTTTGGCTCAACCTGGCGGATATGAGGGACACCGATAAATATCGGTTTCTGGATGCCCCTCTTTCCCAGGTTGGGTTGTTCGGCGACGCGGTCGAGAGCTTTGCCCAACAGTTCTCGGCCGCACAGAAGCAGACGGAGGCCATCCGGCACATCCTGCCCCGGCGGACCCCTGCTGCTCCCACCCGTCCGCCGGCTGCAGACCCTCCGTCTACTCGTCGCCGAGGTCGGCCTTCTGCGACGTCCTCCGCTCCCGCCAAGCCCCAGCAGCAGCAGCCATCATCCAGGCCTCAGCGTGGAGCAAGCCGCAGAAAGCCGACCCCGCCCGTCCAGGCCGCTGCCAAACCAGGAGGCAAGCGACGGTGCAAACGACCCTGAGACGGGCGGCCCAGAGGTGGATCAAGTTGCTCTTCAGGAGATGGCGAAGGCGCCACTCCTTCCCCCGGTGGAGGGCCGGGCGGAGAATCTTTTGTTTCCTTTTCTTTTTGTTCCGTCCCACATTTTCAAAAAAAGAGCAATTTCTGAAACCTCTGGGCCCCAAGAGGGCGCGCTTGGCAGTCGACGACGCCGCCATGCCTTGTCACTCCCGAGCCCCTCTTTCATCGCCAGCGAGCAGCAGTGGCTGTGTTCCGGACGTGCTGTCGCCTCCACACACTCACTCTGCCCCTCGACGGAAGCAGGTATGTGCTGCACCACACACTCAGTCCCCACTTCGGGCCGCTGTGCCGTCCGAGTCGGGTCCCTGCATTCCGCCGTGCTGCCCCACCCCGGGTACGTCTGTGGTGCCGTTAGTCCCGCTTGTTCGGTCTCTGGGAGCCTGGTTAACGCTTCCCAGCCCGTCTCGCTGGCTCATCCGTACCATCAGACTCGGCTATGCGATTCAGTTCGCCCGGCGTCCCCCTGCTTTCAAGGGCATTCTGTTCACCCGTGTTCTGGCGGACAGTGCCCCTGTGCTCAGGGCCGAGATCGCAGTCCTACTGGCGAAGGACGCGATCGAGCCGGTCCCTCCAGCCGATATGAAGACCGGCTTCTACAGCCCGTACTTCATTGTACCCAAGAAAGGTGGTGGGTTACGACCAATCTTGGACCTGCGCGTCCTGAACCGGTCCCTTCACAGGCTACCGTTCAAGATGCTTACGCAGAAACGCATTTTCAAATGCATCCGTCCCCAAGATTGGTTTGCAGCGATCGACCTGAAGGACGCGTACTTTCATGTCTCGATTCTCCCTCGGCACAGACCGTTTCTCCGCTTTGCGTTCGAGGGACGGGCATATCAGTACAAGGTCTTACCCTTCGGGCTGGCCCTGTCGCCCCGCGTCTTCACGAAAGTCGCGGAGGCGGCCATTGCTCCCATGTGCGAGCGTGGTGTTCGCATCCTCAACTACCTCGACGACTGGCTTATTCTGGCCCAGTCGAGAGAGCAGTTGTGCGAACACAGGGACATGGTGCTCAGTCACCTCAGCCACCTAGGGCTTCGGGTCAACTGGGAAAAGAGCAAACTCACCCCCGGGCAGAGGATCTCTTTTCTCGGTATGGAGTTGGACTCGATCAACATGACAGCGCGCCTCACCGAGGCCCGTGTCCAGTCAGTGTTGAACTGCGTGAGTACACTCAAACGCAGAACAGCGGCACCACTGAAACTTTTTCAGAGGCTCCTGGGGCATATGGCATCTGCAGCCGCGGTTACGCCGCTCGGATTGCTTCATATGAGACCGCTCCAACACTGGCTCCACGATCGAGTCCCGAGATGGGCGTGGCAGAGCGGCTCGTGCCGGGTCCAAGTGACTCTGCACTGTCGCCAAACTCTCAGCTTGTGGTCAGACCCTTCGTTCCTGCGGGCGGGTGTTCCCCTGGAACAAGTGTCCAGGCACTCTGTGGTCTCCACAGATGCCTCTGCCACCCGGCTGGGGGGCCACGTACAACGGGCATGCAGCTTCAGGTCTGTGGACGGGGCCTCAACTGCATTGGCACATCAACTGCCTCGAGTTGTTAGCAGAACGTCTTGCACTGAGCCGTTTCAAAACGCTGCTACTAGGCAAGCACGTGCTGGTCCGTACGGACAGCACTGCGACCGTTGCGTACATCAACCGTCAAGGTGGTCTACGTTCCCGCCGCATGTCACAACTCGCCCGCCATCTCCTCCTCTGGAGTCAGAAGCATCTGAGGTCGCTTTGTGCCGTTTACATTCCGGGCCTGCTCAATCGTGCAGCCGACGAGCTCTCACGTCAGCAGGTGCTGCCAGGAGAATGGCGACTCCATCCCCAGGTGGTCCAGCTGATTTTCAGGCGCTTCAGGACCGCACAGGTAGATCTGTTTGCCGCTCCGGACACGTCTCACTGCCAGTTGTTCTATTCCCTGACCGAGGGGACCCTCGGCTCGGATGCTCTGGCACACAGCTGGCCCCGGGGCCTACGCAAGTATGCATTTCCCCCAGTGAGCCTTCTTGCACAGACCTTGTGCAAAGTCAGGGAGGACGAGGAGCAGGTCTTGTTAGTTGCGCCGTATTGGCCCAACCGGACCTGGTTCCCGGAACTAGTGCTCCTCGCGACAGCCCCTCCCTGGCCCATCCCTCTGAGAGAGGACTTGCTCACTGCCAGTTGTTCTATTCCCTGACCGAGGGGACCCTCGGCTCGGATGCTCTGGCACACAGCTGGCCCCGGGGACCTGGTCGTCAGGTTCCTCAGGGGAGCAAGGAGACTAAATCCTCCTCGCCCACTCTCTTTACCCTCTTGGGATTTGTCTCTGGTCCTTTCGGCTCTTCAGAGACCACCCTTTGAGCCTCTGCAATCTGCTGAGTTAAAAATCCTGTCCTGTAAGACAGTTCTCCTGGTTGCATTGGCCTCCATCAAGAGGGTAGGGGACCTGCATGCATTTTCGGTCGACGAATCGTGCCTAGAATTCGGCCCGGATAACTCTCACGTGATCCTGAGACCCCGGCCCGGATACGTGCCCAAGGTTCCTACCACTCCCTTCCGGGACCAGGTAGTGAACCTGCAAGCGCTGCCTTCGGAGGAGGCAGACCCAGCCCTGGCTTTTCTCTGTCCCGTTCGCGCTCTGCGTCTGTACGTGGACAGAACGCAAAGCCTCAGGACCTCAGATCAGCTCTTCGTCTGTTACGGAGGCCAGCAGAAAGGGAAGGCTGTCTCCAAGCAGAGGATGGCCCACTGGATAGTGGATGCCATCGCCTTGGCTTACGAAGCCCAAGGCGTGCCCTGCCCGCCTGGGTTGAAAGCCCACTCCACTAGGAGTGTCGCTTCTTCCTGGGCGCTGACTCACGGCACCTCGCTGACAGACATCTGTAGAGCTGCGGGCTGGGCGACACCTAACACGTTCGCTAGGTTTTATAGCTTACGTGTTGAGCCGGTTTCTTCCTGTGTGCTCGCTTCTACTAGCCGGTAACACCGAAGTTCCCGCTCTAGTGTCGGCTTGCTGCGCCACTCCCTTCCTAGGAACGGATACGTGCGCTTTTTACTCCAGTCGAGTTCCCCACTTGGCGAGCCCTGTGAGTTCCTCCGCACCCCTTCGGCAGTCGGACGTTGCGGAGCGTCCGACGCCAGGTCTAGTGCTTGTATGCTTGTGTAACTTGTGCTAGGCTGGGTTCCATATGTGGTGATCCCTGCGGCGATCCCATATGTGTATTCTTCCACGACCAGCTCCCTGCGGTGAGCCCGTGTCTTCCCTTGGCAGAGCCCGCTCTGCCGTCACTGTCCGGTGTGTCTCCCCCTTCGGGTGGAGCCACCCCAGTGACATTCCATATGTTGCACTGCCCCTTCGGCCAGTCCATATGTGTATTCTCCACATGTTACCTCCCTTCGGGCAGGATGTGGCTCCGCAGCGTTCTTTCCCATGGAAAGGTACGCTTTCCCAGTGTTATCCAAGAGTTCCTCTATGTGGGGTATAATGGAACAGCAGTTGAACTCCCTCTACGCAGGTCTTCCGCCCCAGCAGTTGGGGGTCTGAGAGTCTTGCGTAGGGCGCTGGATGTGGCAGCAACCGTGGCGTTTTCCATGGGATCCCAATTACGTCGTCACGTCGACGTTACGTCGAACGTGAGCGACTGAAAGGGAACGTCTCGGTTACTGATGTAACCCTCGTTCCCTGAAGGAGGGAACGGGAGACGTAACGTCCCGTCGCCACCGTTGCTGACCATCGCTGCATGGTCGTCACAAATCTCGGCTCCTCAGCGAAAAACAATGTGTGCGTGCGCCCGCTTCCTGTTTATACCCGCGCGGCGGGGCGGGGCGCGTGACGCGATTCACGCACGCCAACGTTCATTGGCTCGTTCTGTAGACACTCGAAGTTGATAGGGCTCCCTGAAGTGATCCCAATTACGTCGTCACGTCGATGTTACGTCTCCCGTTCCCTCCTTCAGGGAACGAGGGTTACATCAGTAACCGAGACGTTTTTAATATGAATGTGCAAGACTAGTCAACTAAATGGTACAGCTATGTCATGATTCCTGTCTTGTGTTCCCCTTGTCTTGTGTAGATTTTTGTTATTTCCTGTCCTGTGCCATGTTTTGTAGTCCTTTGTAGATTTTCTTGTTTATTAGTCTCCCCAGGTGTTTCTAATTAGCCCCACCCCCTTGTTATCTTGTTTAGCTTGTTTGCCTGTGTATTTAAACCTCTGTGCTTCAGTTGTTGTTGGTCGGTCGTTGTAGCTGTTTCCATGTTCCTGTCCTAAGTTATGTGTTCTGTTGTCTGCCTGGATTACCTGTTTGTTTTATTAAAAGTAATGCTTGCATATGGATTCTCTCTCCGCTTCATTCCTGCCTCATCATAACAAGCTGCTACTAGTCGACACTGAAAACAATAGGTGATTAGACAGGAAAAAAATATGCAAGATTTTATTGTTCAAATTATTGTCATTTTAAAGTTACTGTGAAGAGCAGGGCGCACGCCTTAAAAACGGAGAGAGGCCAGTGGCGCGAGTGTTAATGGACGTCAGTCGGCTATGAAGCACATGCCATTTACTTCCATTTTATTTATTTTAAAACTTCCGTTTACTGTTCACCAGTTCCCCCTTCTTCTCTGCACCTTGAACTTTGTTACATTTATATTAAAAAACATTTTAAATAGCACATTAAAATAAAACACTTAGAAAAATAATGCCTTAAGAAATAATCTTTTTATTTTACCTCAGATGCATTTTCTTCGTGTCAGTCACGGAGAGCACAGAAATGACCGCTCAAAAGACAAACGAGGTGCGGGAGTATTTTAAATTAAAATTAAAATGGAAAAGTTTTTTGTAAGCTGTGCCATTTCACATAACTAGAGCCATGCATAACCATAGTCAGGACATGCACGTCGGTGTGATAGCAGAAGCAAGCAAATGCCCATCCCGTTTTCACTTCAACTCCGAAAAAAAATAACTGCGCTTCAGAATCAGAATCAGAATGAGCTTTATTCGCCAAGTGTGCGGCGTTTAGCGGCATTTATTTTGGGATTTCACTGTTTGATTAATAGATTTAAATGGATCATATATACACAAGTCTTTAGAGGGTTTTTTACTTTTAGACTAGTCAGTTACAAAACTTCAGTTTAAACGACTGTCAAATTAGTCGATACATCCCTAGTTTTTAACGGGATGGCGGACAGCAGTGTGAGTAAAATAATAGATGCCCCAGCCACGTTTAAGTCTGGACACACTTCGGCTTTTATACCATTGATGGGACAAACATGTAGCAAATAGACATCTTTGACGCTCTTCACCGAGCACTTACACAGATACACACGGGAGCATTTGAAAGCATGTGTCTATCAGTGGATTCGCCTATTTAATTTACTTAAAATGCTAAATTTAATTTACAGACTAAAAAAGTTGTTGTGCTGTTTTCTTCCAGTTTAGATAAAGAGAGAAAACCTGCACTTAACCTTTTCACAGGCATTTTGTTTTCATAGTTAGACAGATATCGTGATGTATCATTATAGGATGGTCTAGCAATATATCGATTATAGCAGAATTGCTGTTTCAGGATATTATCGGTATCGTGTATCATATCGTATCATGAGGTACCCTGTGATTCCCACCCCTATTTATGACTAGAAAAGACGCTGGGAGGCAAAAGTACTTTCCAGTAATTTAGCAAGAAAGGATACATTTAAAATAGGACAATAATTAGATAGAACTGAGGTATCAAGATTTGGTTTCTTAAGAACAGGGGTAACTGCAGTAGTTTTGAGTGGCAGAGGGAATGAAGCACAGGCAAGAGATGCATTGATGATGTGAGAAATAGGTGCAGAGATGACAAAATGGCAAAGTTTCAGGAGTGAAGTAGGAGCAGAGTCAAGTCGGCAGGATGAAGATATGGATTTCAAGATTAACTCAGAGACAGAAGATGGACTAGTCAGAGAAAAGAAAGTCAGGGGCTGACCAGATAGATTTGGCAAAAAGCTAAGCTTTGTAGCATCATTAGAGAAACACTGGTGGGCGGCATCTGTCTTTTCTAGCAAGTAATTCATGAAGGAACAGCAAAGCTCATCTGAAGTTAGAGCATCATGGGATGGAGGTTTGATAATTATATTTATTGTGTTAAATAATGCTTTTGGCCTGTTGCTTGATTGTTAATTGTGGCAGAGACGAAACTGGAACGAGCAGAGTTCAAAGCAGATTAGTATTTTGTTAGATGTTCAATAAAAGTTAAATAGTGAACAGTGGGGCCGGTTTTCCTGTCAAGTCGTCTACCAGTAGCTTTTAGGATACAAGCTCAGGGGTGTACCAAGGAGAAGAGTGGGTGGAAGGGACGCTTCTGGTCTTAACAGGAAAATGCTCCTGCAAGATTTCAGAAATGGTGGAGTGATAGTTAGATAATATCAGTGAGGGAGGGGAGATATCAAAGACATCAGAAAGATTAGAGGAAACAATGGAGGTACAAAATGATGCAATATCAACAGTTTTGAGATTGCGATAGGATATAACAGTCATAGGACATTTGGTAACACTTTATAATAAATGCATGCTATTAATCATTATTTATAAACCATTAATAGACATTAATAAGCAGTTTATAAATACAGTTATACATGCTTTATTTATAAGCATATCTATAATGTGTTTAACAATTGTATTTTCATACTTTATTAATGATCAATTTATCAATTCTAAATGAAGTATTGCATTATTTACAAACCAGTTATTTAGGAGTTGTCAGTGATACATAAGATCACTTAGAAAGTGCAAGTAAATGTTAATAAACTATTTAAATGTACATTCATACATCGTATTATTCAGACATATAGTAATAGTTACTTAGTGTGTTAATAAATGCTTTATTAACATTTATTTCTACTGTAATTCAGGGCTAATTCAGGTAGTTATAAAGCATTTAGTAGTGGCCAGTTAACTATTCTTGTGAGCTCATCTAAAGTGAGGACTAGTTATGCCTTGTAAAGCATTTACTAGGGAGATTGAAAGGCTCAGTTAAATCTCTCTATGTTCTGTATCACAGTGTTGTGTTTGTTTTCTTTTTCTGTTTAGAAGATAAATGAGCCATTAAATTTCCTTTGTAGATGCTTTACAAGGCATAACTAGTCCTCACTTTAGATGAGCTCACAAAAACAGTTAACTGACCACTACTAAATGCTTTATAACTACCTGAATTTACTACATTTACTTACACTTTCTAAGTGATCATATGTGAATCACTGACAACTCCTAAATAACTGTTTTACAAATAATGCAATACTTCATTTAGAAATGATAAATTGATCATTAATAAAGTATGAAAATACAATTATTAAACACATTATAGATATTCTTATAAATCAAGAATAAAGCATTTATAGCTGTATTTATAAACTTCTTATTAATGTCTATTAATGCTTTATAAATGATGAATTAACTGTTTACTAATGCTATAATGCTTAATAGCGTGCAGTTATTATGAAGTGTTACCGGACATTAAAAACCAGTGAATATTATTAGAGAGTCAGCCTTCAATACCATATATTCTAATGTATTGGTGTTGTGAAAATCAAGTTGAATGAGTCGAAGGTTATCTCGATAGATGACAGCGAGACCACCCCCTTTACTGTGCAGTCAAGGTCTAGACAGATACTTATATCCTTCTGGTGTGAGTAGATTTAACTGCAGATAATCATCAAGAAATTGCCAAGTTTCAGTGAGAAGAAAAATATCAAGCTTTTTGTCAATGATAATTTTATTGATATAAGGGGCTTTGTCCGAGACTGATCGACAGTTCAAAAGAGCAAACTGACTATACAAGACATTTGAATTAACCGATGAGGTATGTTGCTGATCAGTGGTGGCTGCTGGTCTTTCAAAGAGGGGAAGCTCATTTCGGCCTACATCATAAAAATTGTCCATTTATTTATACGTAAATTCTGCCCTACGTTCCTTTTCAAGAAAATGCTCTGTGACCCTGTAGTACCAACTAGGCGTCTTTTCCAGTGACTTGACCAGTTTCCTCTCAATGGCCAGCAGAGTTAAATATAATTGTATAAATGTAATAATACAATAAAGGTATAAATAATAATATAATAAAGTAGGCTATAATACTACTACTAATAATATTTTTTTAATTATTACTTATAATAATATAAAAAATATAATAATTAATAATATAATAAAGATATAAATGTAGAATTGTGTGAAATGTATTATGAAAATTGGCTAGCAATTTCGACAAGCAAATACCAAGAAATTGCACGTTGCAGCAGTTTGTCTTTGAAAAATCCGCGATGGGACTGAGCTCGAACAGCTTCAGCATCAGCGACTTTTTATTGTATGAAATCGCTGTCAATCAAAAGGAGATGCAGCCTTTCGACAGACCCTCCAATCATCACGCAGAAGCCCGGCGTCCAGGCCACTTCTCATTCACTCCCAGAGACGCTGAGCGTCTGTGGGCGGGACATAATCGCAGCATTTATCCAATGACAGTCTAGTTTCGAAGCGATGAAAAAAACTGTTCAGAGCAGCCCCATTGAAGTCAATGGACGCTGGGCTTCAACAGGGAAATGCACTGTGACGCTATGGAAATCTATGAGAATCGAGTCAGCCGACCTGCTATATGTAACTGATTCTGAACGAACTCGTCTTTGAGATGAACGTGTTCTAACGCATTTTTAGTAAATAAAATGTTAACACAATAGTACATATTTGACTACTATTTTTTGACATTATAGGGGAAGCCGAGCTTCCCTTGCAGTCTTAAAGGGGGGGTGAAATGCTCATTTTCACTCAATCTCCTGTTAATCTTGAGTACCTATAGAGTAATATTGCATCCTTCATATCTCCAAAAAGTATTTTGTTTTATTATATTAATAACAGAAAGATAGACTGTACCGAGTCTTTCCGGAAAAAACCGAGCAGCTGGAGGCGGGCCCTGTGGGCGAAGCTTAGCTGTGCTAACGCGCCGAGCTAGTGACAACACACAGAGACATTTGTTCAGTTCAACAGTTTTACTCACCGTCCGGTTCCAACGCACGACCGCGAATCTTTATCATTGCGACTGCTCGATCCTAAGCATTAGACGATCTGCAAATCCGTCGATCTGGGCTTTGTTTATAAAACAATCATCGTCGAAATGCAGGGAACAAACAGTCTTACACAACTCCGTTTATTCTCAGGAAAACAAACTCCATCCACGGGTTCCTTAATGCTGGGTTCTTTGGGAATCTGTGCAGGGTTGTCTTGCCCTGGCAACCAAAAACACACTTCTTTGGTGACATTGACTTCCCAAAAGCCGGGCAGGGCGCTTTGATGGCGAACTGCTTTCGCTCTCTTGCTCTGGTCTAAGAGTGCGCGCGCGGCCGCGATCTTACCGGAGAAGTGCCCTTAGGACCCATATAAGGAAATTCCGTTACATCTGACGTCACACATACCCATACTCGAAAAAAACTTTCCGAAACTTGTGACAAACCGGAAGGAGTATTTTTGGAACAAAAATACTCCTTCAAACGTACAACTTAGTTTTTGAAACTTTGTCCATGTTTAGCATGGGAATCCAACTCTTTACCAGTGTAAAAAACTCAGTATGCATGAAATAGCATTTCACCCCCCCTTTAAAGAAATCCCCACTGTTGCTGATATTCACAAGGTAGTTGAAGAAAAACTGCATAAACAGAACAGAATGGAACACATGCATGCTACAGTGACAATGGAGGCCTACATAGACAAGAGATTTTGCGAAGATGTTAGAAAGTACCCTCATTTGTACAACTCTAGCATGAAAAAATACAAAGATATTTACATGGATTGTAACTCGTGGCAAGAGATTGCTCAAAACTGCGCATGCGTCGAACGCCTGTGTACACAAATGAGTCAAAAGAAGTACACTTTGCAGGCTGTTCAACTGTGCATAAAAAACCGAAGAATACTTTCTGCTTAATGACTAATTTACGTCTTTTTCTGGTTTTACTTCTGGATTATTTTCATTTACTAGTTGTCATTGATTATTGTATTTCTACTTTTAACAATTTAAATAATGCCCCCCATGTTTTGTTTGATAAAACATGAAAAACAGTTATGGATAAATCAAAGTGTCTGTCTTAAAGTTTCCATTCTCTTTGTCATAAACTATCATTAGTAGTGGCGACAGGAAACTTATGTTGAAGCAGACAAAGAGAACATCAATCAGATGTTGTTTTCTCTGCAGGTGTGCTGATGGCAGTGGATGGTGATAGATAGTGTTACCTTGTCGCCTGCAGAGGGGGTTTATCCTCATCACATTAGCTGCTTTACTTCGGTGCATCTTGTTAAAACGCTATTCACTCAACGATCACAACAAATGAGTCTAGAAGTACCACAGGGAGAGTGTTTTGCATCAGAATTGCCCTAGAAGTTTTAAAGATACACATACAAACAAAAGACATGAGGCTCTACAGTTCAGTCAGATCTCTTGAAGGTCAATATTGCAATTAATGAGTGATGAATGAATGTGCAGAGGATTTGTGCATCCTCAGGAACTTATTATCAGAAAATTAAAAGTGAAATTATGTAAGATTAGTTCCTAATTTCTATGTCACTAAGTGAAAAATGAGATGGCAGGGCAGCCATTAGAGTGCTGTTATCAGCACACTGCAGTTCATATAGAAGGAAATGACTCAAATTATCGGCTGCAATATATCTATTGGCAGGGCTTCATAAAAAAAAAAAAAAAAAAAACCCACTTCTCCTCCCCCTTACAATGACACAACTACTCAGGATCCAGTTGCAGCAGTTTTCAGGCTTTATTTTAACAACAAACTCAGGATAACAAGAACATCAAACATTCAGTTCAGGGGGGTATTCCAGAAAGTAGGTTATGTGACATACCTGGGTATGTTTAAGGGTAAGTAAGCGAATAACCTCAACTTTCGGTTCCAAAAACGGAGCTAACTTTCAGGGTATGCAAGTAGCAATAGCAACCTACTTTCTGAACATAACCAGAGCAGGCTCCAGAGCAGGTTCTGTTCCAGGGTTAGTTTACTTCAGAGGTGTTCAGCGCATGCTATTGATGAGGCTCCAGTGGGCGTGGTAGATTGCGCACAAGATTATATATAGTTATATCGATATATAAAGCACTATTAAAACAAGGTAATGCTAATTTTATTATAATAAATAGCTATATAATTCTCATTTCACACATCGTTGATCTGCATTCAGACGTTTTTATTTTTATTTTTGCAACAGGACGTTTTCTATGCTATAATGTATTTCTATAATAAAATACATATGATATGATATATATATATATATATATATATATATATATCTTACCTTGAATCAGTCTTTCTTTGTATTATATAATTAGCATCAAACAACAATATAGTTCTTATTCACAGTGTTTAAAGATTATTAAACGAAAAGATTGAAAAATTATTGCACAACCTCCAAATATGTGGCGATATGTACTAAGTATGTAAATGAGTATTTAACAAAAGAAAAAGAAAGTAGGATGTCACGCTTTTCCTTTACATCCGTTTCACATGGTGACTCGTCCATTTGTTGCTCTGTTGAGAATGTCTGGTGTGTTAACCATGAACATACTCTGAGTTGGATGAACTTACTCCCGGGCGAGTTTTTGGAACTAGCTTACCTCGAGTAAGCAAGGTTTGGTTTAATCAACCAAGAGTTCAGGGTATGTAACAGACAACTGGGGGGTGTATTCCAACACCTCTGAAGTAAACTAACTTTGCTCTGGAGCAGGTCATGTTCAGAGAATAGGTTGCTATGGCTACTTACCCTAAAAAGTTACCTCCGTTTTTGGAATGGAAAGTTGAGGTTATTCGCTTACTTAATCTTAAACATACCCAGGTATGTCCCATAACCTGCTTTCTGCAATACCCCCCTGAACTAAACCAAACACAGGGCTTAAATACACAGGGACTGATCAAAGAAACAGGACACAGCTGAGATGACTTACGAGATAATTGATGAACAACAAGGTGACAGGAATACAAAGAATTTGCTGAATTTCTATTAGAGTTAGTACTGACTGCAGATACATTTATTTGTTGGTGATTTTAATATCTATGTGGATAATGAAAAAGACGCATTGGAATTGGCATTTACAGACATTCTAAACTCTACTGGAGTTAGACAACAAGACCCACTCATTGTCGTAATCATACTTTAGATCTAAAATTATCAAATGGAATCAATGTTGATGGCAATGAAATTCTGCAGCAGAGCGATGACATCTCAGATCATTATCTAGTCTAGGGCTGGGCGATATGGCCTAAAAAAAAATCTCTGATTTTTTCACAAAAAATCCGATTTACGATTTAAATCGATTTATTTTTCTTCCCTTACTTAAAATCAATCTGCAGATGACAAAGAAATTGTTCAAAACAAGTTTTAACTTTATTTTGTTTTGATTTTCCCTTCTGGGATTTGATTTGGATTTTCCCCTTGGGGTTAAAGTGCAATCAGAAACAACAAGCCAAAAAGACAAGATGGCAGGCCCTGCCTTTGTAAACAGTGAAAATGTATATTAACATAACGTAACAACATGAAATTGGTGGATTAGGATTGGGGGGGGAACGTGAAAAACATTTGGTAACTAAACAGAATTTTATTAAGTTTAGTGACAACACAATGTTTACATGGTCCAATGACTGGTATGCTACTGTTTTTATTATTGCTTTCACAATTTCAATTCAATTCTTGTGATTTGATTCTGATCTTGATTCAATATTCCTTTGGATAAATACTAGGTACAGTAGATACATGTTAATTTAAAGCCCTGTCAGCTGGTATTATTATTAAAGGTTAAATATAACATCTCAAATTAAATATTATTAGTTTTTTTATAATAACAACATTATAATATTTTAATGATATAGGGAAAAAAATAAATAAATATGTAATAAAGTTATCATATTTAGCAAAATACTCCTCTCTACAGCAACTATTTTAAAGTCCAACTAGCGTGCTATGGTCATTAAATGGCTTTCCAGAGGTAAATGTAATGTTACGTGACATATTGTTCTCCAGCTGTTATTATAGACCTCTTTCCACAGTTGAAAAACACAGATCGATCGATTTTATTTCATTTTGGTAAACTGTATCTTTCAAATTACCTATTGATCATTCGTGTTTATTTAGCCTACAATTAACTAATAGTAAAGAGTAACAGATGATCGGTTCACGTGCCACTTGAACTCTGTCAGCGATCTGTCAAGCGCAAAACGGTGTTTATTGTTTGAATTTTGTAATTAAATTGACAGAATCTGAGAGCTGAGAATTTGTTTCATAGCAATAGTAACCTTCTCTGTCGGTGTCAGTGTCCTCTTTGCTTCGCGATTTTTCTCTGCGTGAGAAAATGGATGTGTGGCGTGAGAGCGTTTAAAAAGTGACGATTGCGTGAGTCTCACGGTGAATTCGCGAGAGTTGGCAGCCCTGCGGATTCAGACTGTAGGTTGTTTTTTGGCGGGTGTGCTTGTGCTGCCGCGGTCTTGTTAATTTGCCATGTTGTTTGTGTATCTCTATGCCAAACGCGCGGGGGAAGAAGGGCTGAGCCCGTTCGGAACTACGGGAGCCCAGAGGGGAGCGTCGGCGAATGTTAAAGAGGAAACCGATTTTCATTCAAACAAATCGACGTAAACTACACATTCGAGTTAATCGATAAAATCGATTTATCGCCCAGCCCTAATCTAGTCTTGAGTAAACTTCATTTAGCCAAGGCTGCACAACCGACTCCCTGTTACAAATATAGTAGAACTATCATGTCTACCACTAAAGATTACTTTACAAATAATATTCCTGATTAGTTTCATCTCCTTAGCATCCCAGATAGCTTAAAAGAACTCAATGTTGCAACAGAAACTATTGACTATCTTTTCCAGGACTTTAGACACAGTTGCTCCTTTGCGCTTAAAGAAGATTAAAGAAAATAGTCCGTGGCACACTCAGGCCCTCAAGAGAGCAGCCAGAAAAATGGAGGGCAGCTGGAAGAAAACAAAACTAGAGGTTTTTCGCATTTCGTAAAAAGTAAGCATTATTGCATACAGAAAGACCTCAAAAACTGCTAGATCTGCTTATTTTTCAACTCTCTTAAAAGAAAACAAACACAACCATAGGTATGTATTTGATACAGTGGCAAATTAACGAGAAATACAGCTTCAACCCCAGATGTTTCCAAACAGCACAGCAGTAATGACTTTATGAACTTCTTTACTGGCAAGATTGATAATATTAGAGAGAAAATTATAACCATGCAACCATCTACTACAGTATCGTATCAGACAGTGCATTGTAGTCTCCCTGAGGAAAATTTCCATTCATTCATTCATTCATTCATTCATTGCTTTAGAAGAGGACGAATTGTCAAAACTTGTTAAATCATCTAAATCAACAACATGTATGTTAGACCCTATACTGGCTAAACAACTGAAAGACATACTTCCAGAGGTCATAGATCATCTTCTTAATATCATTAATTCATTTTGTCATTAGGATACGTACAGAAAACTTTTAAGCTGGCTATTATTAAACCGCTTATTAAAAAAAATGCAACTTGATCCTAAAGGATTAGTCAATTACAGGCCGATCTTGAATCTACCTTTTCTGTCAAAGATACTAGAAAAGGCAGTATCCTCAAAACTATGTTCCTTTCTAGAAAGAAATGATATCTGCAAGGATTTCCAGTCAGGATTTAGACCGTACCATAGTACTGAGACTGCTCTCATTAGAGTTACAAATGATTTGCTCTTATCATCCGATCGTAGTTGTATCTCTCTATTAGTGTTACTGGATCTTAGTGCTGCATTTGATACTATCTTTTGAAAAGACTTGAAAATTTTGTTGACATTAGTGGAATTGCATTGGGATGGTTCAAATCATATGTAACCCCATCATCTCGCAAGGGATGAGGAGAACTCAAGAGAGGGCCACAACCACAGTGTGTTTTGTTGCAAATATCACAAAGTTTATTACACAATATTCACAAGGAGCACATGGAGTAATCAGAGATGGCAAAGGGAGAAAACAAACAAAATTGTAACCGTTACAGACAACAGGGTTCCCAATCCTATCCCATGGAAATTGCTCTGTGCACACTCATAAGTTCAATAAACACAATTTCACTCCAACCTCCACAAGTGTAAAGTAAATCAAACCACTATCATCTGTTCCCCAAACCTTAACAGAGTAAACCATATACAAGAAAATGGGAACCCCACCGTCAGTTGTAGGTCCAAAACAAACAAAACAAAACAAAACAAAACAACAAACAAAGACAATCTCACAAATTAAATCAATCCCTTTGCCACTTCCATACACAAAACCCAATTCAACATTAAAGTCATCTCTTCTTTAAGCCATTAAGCCACCAATGCTTTCAATAAAGTAAATGGCAATCATGCATCATCTGTAAAGAAAACAAAGAAAGAATACAAATTGATGATTGCCCTTTAAAATATTTACAAGGATTAAAAAACCTTAAAACCATTAAAACATAAAACACAAATTACAAATATAAAATAAAGCATAAAACCAAATCTCCATATTCAATAATTCAATTAAGATCAGTACCTGTATTCTCAAATATATCTGCTTAATTCTCTGAGGCACCAATCAACACCATTCCCATAAGAACACTTAAGGGCCAGCCCAATTGACTTTGTACACCGACGCATGTATCATTCCTCGCGTCGGTAAATTAGGAAATTAACTTGCGCTCCTGGGGGCGGTTCAGCACAAAGAGGAGGCGTGTTCCAGCACAAACGTTCCCTGGTGCTATTTTGCAGGTTTAGAAAACAATTCCGCCACTGACCAGGAAAAACCTAGTCTAAAGTCAGTGGCGCGTTGCGCATGTTATTCATATGCTATTTTAAGGGCGCATGCTTGGCCATAATCAATGTAGCGTGTGCACAACACTTTGCTTATCTCATCTACACACAGACGCAGCAGTTCTCATTTTTAGAAAACCATACATTATTACAAGGAAAAATATTAACACACGAGGGAAATCATTGTTGTGTCCATGAAGATGTGAAAAAATAGGCATAAATCTAGCTTACACATTTACCCAAATTTTTATACGCCTATTTAACCAAAGCTAATTTGGGTGGGTTTCTCCATCCCCATACAATGTCATTTCTCTGTGTTTTACGGCCCTGACGAGAACGTCGGTCTCCTCGGCTGTGAACCGCTCCTGGCGTGTGCCTGGCGAATCCGCCATTATAATAGCAATCCGCCATGGAACAAGCGCACCTGCTCTTAAAGGGAATGTGAGATGTCGCTCTGGGGTGCGTTTCCCGATAGCATCGTTAGCCAACTATGGTCGCAAGTTCATCGCAATGTCCATTGAACTCTATTGGTAACGACGGAACTTGCGACCATAGTTGGCCAACGATGCTTTCGGGAAACGCACCCCTGATTGGTTTATTTCACGTTACACCCAAACCACAACTATGAATATTGAAGCTACTTCAGACCAACACATTTTAGATTTGCGTCGGGCGCAAGAGTCATTTATCATTCATTTTAGTCGGTATAATAGCAACAGCGCCCAAGACCCGCCCACAAAGTTACTTGCGTTTCGCGCTTGATACTTGCGTTTTAGATCGTTAAAATAGGGCCCTAAAACAGAAAACAAATACAAACATGTTAAAACTAGACAAACTCACTATAGTCCTCATAAATCACAACCCTTACCTTCCCAATTCAGTTCTATGCTGCTCATTAATCAATTAATATTTTCATTAATCTTTTCCTGCTTGACACATGGTACCACAAAGAGGAAGTCTAAACAGTTTGGTTTCCCTTTATAGCGTCTTAACTCATGGGATTTGTAGTCCATCTAATTTGTAGTCCTTCACCTTCTACCCCATTACATATACTTATCTGATCTTTATCAGTTTGTAGCAGTAAACAAAGAGGTGTCATATCGATCACAAGTTCAGTATGGAGAACCTCAAGGCTCAGTACTAGGATCGTTGCTTTTCACCCTGTACATGCTACCCTGGGGAGATATCATTAGGAAGCATGGCATTAGCTTTCACTGTTACGCTGATGATACGCAGCTCTATATTTCTTCATGCCCAAAAAAACTTACCAATTCACAATTAATGCAATGCAAAGCTGATATAAAAAAAAAATTGGATGACTAGTAATTTCCTACAACTTAAATCAGAAAAAACAGAGATTCTAATTATTGGGCCAAAAACCTCTGCACATAATAACCTAGAATACTGTCCAACACTTGATGGCTGTTTTGTCAAGTCGTTGTCAGTTAAGAACCTGTGTGTGCTCTGTGATACCAATATTTCATTTGAAAGCCACGTTTCTAGCATCTGTAAAACCGTATTCTTGACCATCTTAAAAACATATCTAAATTACGACATATGCTCATAATGACAAATGCGAAAAAGGCTCGATTATTGTAATGAAGGACCTGCGCCTAGTCACAATCACAACGCAGCCCTGAAGTGTCAGCAAAGACAGTGCAGACTATCCCCTGCGAAGGCCTCATTGACACGATAAAAGTTTTATCCTCTGCACAGATGAAAACGTTATCAAAATTATTCCCTTTCCAAAAACAACTAAAAACATTATGCATACCAGACAAGTAATTGTTGATGTCACTTTGTAAAGAAAGACTATGCGCCCATGTACATATGCATCCAAATGCGCATGCCTATAGACTAAACACGTAGTACGCATGTGCATGCCGTCACCGTTTTCACAGATTCACGTTTTTGAAGTATACACGGAGATGACAACGGTATTGTTTTTAAAAACTCGTTTTCAATCATCACTGTAAAGCTGCTTTGAAACTAAATGTATTGCAAAAAGCGTTATATAAATATAGGTGACTTGACTTGACTTTAGTTTAATATTTAAAAGAATCACTTTGTTTTTACTATAATTTCATATCAGCTGTCCAAAAATGGCTTTTGTTGATACTGATTTCAATTGATTGAAATTATTGATTTAGTTTAATTTATTGCTTTATCTATTATATTAATGATTAAATTGATAGAATTTTAAGAATTTGACATAAAGCATGACAATATATAGGGTATAACAGGAATAAACTTTGTCTATATAAAGGTAAAAAATGCACCTGAATGGAAAAGGTGTGACTGCAGTCTAACTGGAAGAGAGGGGGTAAGCAGAAGGATGTTAAATGGCTCAGGGGGTATGCCCGTTTAGGAACCCTATTGAATTTTAACAATGTAATCTCATGAGTATTTTCATGTATTTTGTCTACCACACGTACATTTACTTACATTTGCATTGACATTCAGTATTGGCATATTGACAGTATTGATTTTGTTTTGTTTTGTTTCTTGTTTCTTCTGTTTAGCTTTGGGGATAGGGTTAAAGTATCATATGCATATATATATGTGTGTGTGTGTGTGTGTGTGTGTGTGTGTGTGTGTGTGTGTGTGTGTGTGTGTGTGTGTGTGTGTGTGTGTGTGTGTGTGTGTGTGTGTGTGTGTGTGTGTGTGTGTGTGTGTGTGTGTGTGTGTGTGTGTGTGTGTGTGTGTGTGTGTGTGTGTGTGTGTGTATGTGTGCCCTTGTTTATATTACATTGTGGGGACCAAATGTCCCCATAAGAATAGTAAAACCTGAGATCACCTACATTGTGGGGACCAGCCAGCGGTCCCCACTTTTCAAAAGGCTTATAAATCACACAGGATGAGTTGTTTTGAGAAAGTAAAAATGCAGAATGTTTCCTGTGATGGGTAGGTTTAGGGGTAGGGGCAGTGTAAGGGGATAGAATGTACAGTTTGTACGGTATAAAAACCATTACGTCTATGGAGAGTCCCCACAAAGATAGTGAACCAGACATGTGTGTGTGTGTGTGTGCGTGTGTGTGTGTGTGTGTGTGTGTTCACTACTCACTACTCCTAATGTGTGTGCACTAACTTGGATGGGATAAATGTAGAGGACAAATTCCAAGTACGGGTTATCATACTTGGCCTTCATGTTTGTCATGACATACAAAAACTAAAGCTATTTGTTATGAAGAAGAATGGGAGAGTGAATGTCATATTTTTTTCATTTTTGATGTAAGTCGGCGTCATACCCAGTTAAGAAAGACTTAAACAACCAATTTTAGAATAGATGGTTCAGGGCTGCAGGCTGTGCACTTCACTGCCTTTTACATCCAGTTTGAAAAAACTACCACTGGGTTGAATTGATTGTTGGTTTGGTGACCATTGACTTTGACATATATATATATAATTTTTTTTTTAATTTTATAACAATTTCCTCATGTGACCACTTTTACCATCAAAGCTTTTCTTTTTTTTTTTTTTTTTTTTTGCAGTGCAGCAGGGATATTGAAGTACTCCAGAGCTCAAAAATCCATTAAAACTCTTTAATAGAGGTCACTTAACTGTACATACAGATAATTACGTCCCTCTGCACAACATGCAAAGGTTATAAAAGCCACTGCACTTTAATGCACAAAAAATTATTTTTTAAAAGCTATTCGTCAAACTATGGTACAATTACCTGGAGATAGGAGAACTTTAGAAACTATAGAGCAGAATCCAGCACAGAGTAACGTTGGTGTTACTTTTAATGCAAATATGAATACACAAGCTGTTGATGGAAACTGATCAGTAATTAAAACACAGCAATTGTGTCATATCACATTGTTCTAAATTAAGTTGTGTATCTATGCAAGATAAGATATACTTAAAATATATAAAAGCCTTCCAAGAAATATCACACCATTCAAATATGTGCCAATAACATCTATTTTTCTTTCATTTGTTGGTGTGAAGGATTTTTTTTTATTAATCATAACTAACATTCCCTTTTCTTGCAGGATTAACATGTATATGCTTTTGAAAACTAAATGTCCCCAACACACAAAGTGTGTTGGGGACATTTAGTGTGTTTAGTGTGTGTGTTGGCCAAAGTGTGTCTGAATATAACAAAAGAGGAAACAAAACTATACAGCTGTCTGAATTTAATCTCATTAACCAACAACCTGAAATACCAAGGAATCCAATTTTGCTTTTACTGTACCTAGTAACAGAAAATTATATATATGAAGAACCAATAATATTAAAGAAAAATTATGTAATGAATCATGTCACCTTTGCCATGCCATTCCACATAAACTGTTGTACTCTTTTTGTTGTGGGGATTCTCTCTGAGATAATCCCAGCTGTGATTAAAGCATATTAAAAAGCCTTGTTTAGAGTCCGTCTGGTTACTTCTGTGTGGCAGGCTAGACACTAGAGATCTTACTTCCATTCCCAAGTGATAGTGTTTAGCAGAGCACTAGACATCTTATTTCCATTCCCAAGTGATAGTGCTTACGTGGAACTCTAGAGACCTTATTCCCAAGTAATAGTGTTCAAAAGGGAAGCAGATGTCAAAGAGGAGACGCCTAGGAGAGTATAAATGTGTGAGTGTCGATTAGGACAGGTTAACTTAAGCCAGGTTAACAGGGCATTTTCTACCACATCAGAAATATACGTTTGTAAATAACTATAAATCAACATTTGGTCCAAAACTATTGTAGTTTTTTTCTCAGTTGATTTCAAACTATTGTCACTGCTTTCAAAAGAATTAATATTCTATTGCAGCATACCCTGCTGTGATACCATAGTGTCCACTACTTAAAATAATTTTAGATCTACACCTAAATAACAAATTTAGAATAGATGGTTCATGGCTGCAGGCTGTGCAGACTTTGTTGCCTTTTACATTCGGTTTGAAAAAAACTGCCACTGGGTTGAATCAATTGTCGGTAACCAAACAGTTTTGGTTTTGGCCGCATGGAACCAATCTTACTGATATAGATATTCTAGTGATGATGTCACTGATCACTACCTTGTAATGTGCGTACTACTGACATCTGCCATATTGCTCCAAGTTATCGACCAGGCAGAACAATTATCCCAACCAATAAAGATTCACAAAAAATTTGCCTGATCTTTCTCAGCAGCTCAGTGTTCACATAAACATAATGAACTTGATGAAAACACTAGTAGCAGTATGGGCACTATCTTCTCCAGTATATTAGAAACTGCAGCACCCATCAGAATAAAAAAGGCTAGAGACAAAAGTACTGCACCATGGTATTCCTCATGCTCTCAAGCCTAAATAAAGCCTAAATTAAATCTGTTCATCATGTAAAGCAATTGAGTCTCTTCAGAAAATTTTGACTAAACCTCTAAAATCATATGGATTAGTTTTACGATCTCTTTATGAACTTTTTGAAGCGTCAAAGTGGCCGTTGTGTAGCTTTCAATCGAGGTACAGAAATCGCTCAGATTTCATTATAAATATCTTCATTTGTGTTCCGAAGATGAACAAAAGTCTTACGGGTTTGGAATGACATGGGGGTGATTCATTAATGACAGAAGCAAACGACATTTTTGGGCGAATTAACCCTTTAATAACTTAAATTTTGCTCTGTAACTCAAACAAAACCATTATATATCGCCAGAGAGGACTGTGACTGCAACACTGTCATTTGGACAACTTTGGATTACAGTAGTCGGTCTGTTATGTTTTCTTTCAAAAATATTAAGAAATGGTTATGGGTAGGTTTAGAGTCAGGAGTGGGATTAACGGCTCAAAATATCTTTTTAATGCAATATTGTTACTAAAATTGTAATTTTTTTTACACATTTCTGTCTATTACGTTTTATATATTCGTTTTATATTCTCTATAAAATGGTTTTGTTTGAGTTTAGGTGTAGGGTTAAGGCATATAAAATGTATCTATAAAATGGTAATGTAACGTTGCCGTGCTGACAAAGATCGCACAATGAAGGAGTAAAGAAAACAAAACTGTCTTTATTAATCTACACGGAAAGCTCAGGAGATCACAGGAGAATAAACAGATCAACGTACACATCGACAATAACAGACAAAGAACTAAGGAAAACTCAGGGCTTAAAAAACAGGGAGATAATAAGACAACAGGGGTGTATTCCAGAAAGCAAGGTTATCTTACCGTGCTTTCTACGTTTCCTGTGATGATTTCAATTAAATTGTGCTCCTCTATATTATTTTGTTGTGTGAGTCAGTGCTACAACCAAGCTCATTACAAATAGGCCGACCTACAACGTTTTTGCTGAATTTTTTTTTCTTCCTGTTTTTTCTTTGTTTTCCCCAATGAAGCTTCCCTCAGTCCAGCTTCTCTGCTTCAAGCAGGGAGACCGTCTGCTGGAGATCCACACCCAGGACTTTTTACATCTGGCGTGCCTTACACACTACCCTATTTTCTACCTCACCACCCTGAGCGAGCGATCAAAGGCCTACCAGCGGACGGCCCCAGAGAAGATTTCACAGCGTTTGCGGAGTGGTTGCTGGTGAACAATGACTCTCTATTGTTATGGCTACTTGAACCCTGAAAGTTACCTCCATTTTTGGAACAGAAAGTTGAGGTTATCCGCTTACTTACCCTTAAACATACCCCCCAGATTGTGTAAAGGGTACCATCAAAATAATGTGTAGCCATTTAAACTTCTGTAACTTTACAGTTTACACTTTCATTTTTTGAAGCGTAGAAGCTACCGAAGCGGTCATGGCACTGCACTTCTGATGCTGTGTGAATGCAAAAAAACATATGTACCTAGTGTGAAACAAGCTTTTTAGATAAAATAGAAGTTATTTATAAATAGTATATAACTGAAATGATTGAATCCTGATTGAACAATTTTTTGATACAGCTCTAATGACCATCTTACAAATCAATGTGCTCCATTTAAATTTGTTACAAACCACCGCAATGGATTTATTAAATGTTCAGGTGCTTTTATTCTGTGAGGTTAAGAGGCAATAAACTAAAACTTATCTTTCCAGCTGGCATACAATTCACAAACACTCAACAAACACAATGAAGGTTGGACAGATCAACTCTTCCAAAGATATGAACCATGAGTGAAAGTCAAACTCTCTGCCAGTGAAAACTTAATTAGCGCACTTCATAGAAGCCAGCTGAGACACATCCGAAACTTATTTAGTTGTGACTTTGCACTTACTTTTCACCTTTTACATCAGTGATGGCATGAACAGCAAAATCACAGTAAGCCACCCAATGTCATGCATTACTGTGATTTTTACCACGATTAAGGGAAGATGTTTGGCACAAGATGTTGGTCAGATTTTAGAGTTGGAACTATCCACTTAAAAAAAAAACCTTTTTGGCAGTTCCAGAGAGCTGTATCTCTCTCCATCTGTTTCCCTTCACACTCAGTCAAATTAGAACGGTCCAAATAGTCGGTCCAACTTTTGCTTGTATTTTACTTTGTGATATTTACACTGACTGGGACTTCTGCATTGTTTTTGGGAAAATATATCATGAAAGAAAGAAACTGAAATAAATAAGATCTATTTAAATGATAAGGAATGTCTTGCATCTGTACAAAGCAAAATTGCTGGGTTAAATGTTCAGTAATGGTGTAAAATACAGTGTTGCTGTTTGAACATTATATGGCAATAAAACAGCACTGTCTGTGCCGCCTGTAAATCTGTGTGTAGTTTCTTTTTAAAGGGATGGTTCGGAGATGGTTGTGCACTACACACTTTGCTGGTGTTAGATTTGACGCAGAGGCAATTTTGCTGTGAATTATTCAGAATGAAACGTTTGAAATGTGTTGGGATACTGTCAACAGAAAACCAATATTAAAATGTTTATCCACTTATAAATTAAACAGAATACAATTACAAACACAGTAAATTATACAACAAGGAACCACCAAAATATTATGTAGAAACACATTGTTTCGTGATTGTGTGTGTACACGATTGTGGTGGGTAACTAAATTCAGTGCTGGGAGTGTGTGTCTCCATCTGGTTAAGCATGTCTGTGTGTGTGCGTGTGTGTGTGTATGTTAATGAGAGTCATGAGCTGAGATGTTAATCAGAACTTCACAAAGCAGTTATTTGCACACACAGTTGTTCCCTAGAGACCACCTAATTAAGTCTGCAGTAGTGTCACATTAGACACAACACAGGCAGTCAATAAAAGACTATCAGCATGAAGAAAAAAGATTCAACCTTCAAAATTCACTGTGTTTCCTGCGCAGTGAAGTTTACGTGTTATTAAAGAGATCTGAGACTGGCTTTTTTTTTTTTTTTTTAAGTAAAATAACTGATAGAGGAATCTTTTCAGAAATATGTCCAGGAGATATTTCACCCCAACAAAATCAATAGAAAACAAACAAAAACAAGAAATTACACATTTTTTTTGGATCATTAAAATGTGTACACTGTCAAAAATTGTACCCTGCAATAATTACCTTAACGTGCTTTTGTTGGTGTAATCTAATTGGTTGATTAGCCTAAGTCGTGTTAAATAATATTTTTGACTCAATTAATTCAGATGTTAACATTATTTTTCCAGTGCTCCAAACGTAATTTTGCTTTTCTTTGCTGCCATTTTTTATGAACTAGTGGTCTATTACACCGAAATGCAGCTATAAAAGTGAATTAATGTGCTCCCAAATACATCAAAATGCTTTTATTAATTTTTGTTCATTTTGAATAACGTGAGGCTCTGGTGTATTTACACTTTCAGTAACTAAATCACATCTGCGTATGCTTTCTGTTCCATTTATTACATGATAAATTAAAATAGAGAAACTATTAGCTTTTCTAATAAAGTGCGTCTGAATAATCCCACGCTTCATTACTCTCCTCATCACTTCACATTCCTCGGTCTACTGTGAACGGAGTAGAGGAGCAATTTTCAAGACAATGGCCTTGTTGAGAATGTGATGGATGTCGGCAAAAATTAATTATCCAGCTCATTACTGAGTGAGAATAAATCTTTGGCTTTTATCTGGAGACCATCAGTGCTGATAAAAGAGCCACAGCGGGCTGCCGCACAATCCCAGTTTCATCTGTCACCTTATCGACTGGCACGGAGTCCGTAGCCGTCAGACTGTCAGCTGCAGTGATGCAGTACAGCCTCACTCTACTGTAACACAATATAAAAAACTAATACCTACTGCACCCCATCCCAAACATATACAGAAGATATTCATATAAATAGGCCAAAACAAGTGGTATGATGGTTCTCCTTGGGCAGGTGGAATTTATAGTTTAGGTGCAGGGAAATTCTCATTCTACAGAGCAATTTATTGGACAAAAAGAAAAGATGGTAACACTATCTATGAAGACCATGCTTATAATGAAGTATAGCTCCATTTATACATAAGTACTACTATTTTATAAACACATTTATAAAGACTCAATAAGACCAATACTGCATTATAAGAACAGATGTAGTTAAATGTATACTATTTTTATAATCACTTAAGTCATATCTTTACTAGAGGAGATGCAGGAGTTCAACATGCAAGCATATAACTTCATCACCGTAACACATACTCGTGCATGCATAGAAGCAAGCTTTAACAACTTTTGCTTTTTCAATGTGCATGCTCATAATCCATTATACACTGATTTCTAAGGATAAATTAGTCAGTCGTATGGTTCCATGAATGTATTTATAAAGATGCAGCCTGCATTGCTATAATGTTATTATATTATAGTTACAATGACTTTTTAGTAATTCAGATTTATTTCTGTCAAATAAGTAAATATTTTGTTATTAATAACCGTGTTGTGTTCTTATAAATACTTGTTGTGAGTGATAATACAGTTTCTAACCTCTATAAATGCATCATTGATTGCTTTAAGTAAAGTAAAAATGTAGGATGCAATTTTCCTAAAGTAAATGTTAAGAAATCATGAAGATGTGCTTACTATACATTTTACGTTGTTTACTTGTAAATGTAACTAATGAACAATAATTCATGTAATAAAATAATGGGGGAGAAAAACTTATTAAAACATTAATACAAACACTTGGAAGAAAAAATGTCACATACAAGCAAAACACTGCAACAATATTTTTTAAAGTATAATTCCAAACTGCTATAAGCAATACCATGCATATGGCTGCTAAAGATATATAGATTTTAACAAATCAAAATTACCATTCATGACCGATAATGCAAACATTAGCCATTAAAGACTTGATATTGATAAATTATTGGTACAGTCTCTGGAACTATTTTATATTTGATAATTTATAAATCAGTGAATAATGGATTATGAGCATGCACATTGAAAAATCAAATGCATGACTTATACAAAAGTAATTATAAAAATGTATACACCCCTGTGGATGACACAGTGTCATCACTGTTTTCCTGGTAAAGAAAGAAAGTAAATTTAAAATGCATTTATCTTATAAAAGCTTATTAACATTTGTCATATTGGGTAACCCATTCTATTTAAGAACATACCAATTGAGTTTAGTTATTATTTTATTTATATATATATATATACAATATCTATATAATATAGATATAGATTTTTTTTTTTTTTTTAATTTTTTTTTTAAGTTATATAAGAGTTTAACAGTGGTTCAGTGAGCTTTAGCCACAGAAAACCGGTTCAGCACGTGGTCAGATTGAATCTAACCACACGATAACTATGAAAAAATAGCTGTGCATACCCGTTCATCTGTGCTTATTTATTGACCGCACATTGGTAGCTTTAGTGGTTATTCATAAATCAAAAGCAAATCCTCCTGACACTGCTGAGCATTAAGCGCCCTGGCAATGAGCATAACCTCTAATGTGTATTGACTATTTCACTGTTAGTACACACCATAAGAGCTGTAAATAGACTTATGTTTGGTCACCTTGTTCTCAGAGGGGAAACTTTAGCTAACAAATAACACTGACCGATACAGCAAAATATCTGTTTAGATGGACTAACATTGTCAAACTCATAACTTTTATACTACACTAAGGCCATGCACACACTGCAGCTAAGTTACGCTTGCACTGTCAGTTGTTGAGATTGACAACCGCATTTACTTATATGTGAGTCACGAAATGTCCCGTTCACAAAGCAACTTCCATAGCGTCTTGAATACTGTCTTTATGAACGTGCGGCCGGAGTAAAGCCCTTTCTCTCTTATCAGTAACCATAGTGGCACTGATCAGAGTTGCAACATCCATAAAACTGAAAAGTCTTATCACTTTTAACACAACAAGAGTCCAATCGAGGCACAAATTTATCTGTCATTTCTTTATTAACCAACAGCAGCGTTTATATGTTAAACATAAATGTATATCTGAGTAGCGAGCGGAATATTTGAGTCACACATAGAACACAAAACTGTCAGGAGCAACAGTGACTGGATCTCCGTCACTTTAAGTTAAAAGTTAAAAACCTGCAACACACAGTAGACATGTGTTTGTGCAGCGCAGAGCGGCTATCTTGCACTGTATGATGAGACAGACAACTAGTTGTCTAGTCCATGCGTTTGTGATTCCTGAAAATTAATGGGTGTGAGTTTGGTTATAGAACATAACCATATTAAGGACTCAGATACTGACTACCGTATTCTGTTTTTCGTATTCTCCATTATCTATTTAATCATGGCCCATACACAGACATTCTCAGGGGTGTAAAATGCACAGAGACATTGTTAAGTTCATGTAGGCTACGTGTACTATGTGTGACTTGTGTGTGAATAGTGGTATCTAAAGCTAGTAGGCAACAATAGGAGAGTTGGGTTGTAACACCAATAGACAACTATTAAACAAATGTATTTGTATACCATTCCCCATCCTGTTAGCCTTGGCTGTTTGATATTTATAGATTCCCAATGCCCACTGCATTTGACAATGTAGATATTCTTATAGATATTTTGTAGATATTTTTTAACATCTGTAACATTAAATTAAGATTAGCATCTTTCCCCATCTCCCCCTACAATTTAAAAATAAATTTGTACTATGATTTGTGATGCATTACTTAGTTCTTATCTTGCATACTAAACAAGATAGATAGTGCCGGATAGATTAGGATGTACTGGAAACGTTCTACTTTGGCAAATAAAAATAAATAAAATAAAATAAAATAAAATACAGAGTACATGAATACAAATACTGTTAAATACAGACTACTTTGTCTCTGTGCAAAGGAGAAAGGGTCATTGAAGGAATGGGGTGAAAAACTACTCGAAAAAATCCTGCTGATTTAGAGCATACTCCACTCACAGGAATTACAAAGGTAGAATTTCTCCAACTAGAAATGTGATCACACCTCAAATAGTAAAGCTGAAATAAACTGAAAAAAGAACTGACCTTGTATGTATCCAGAAATACATCATTCATAATGACATGAAAATTAGGTACTTGTAATTTAAAGGTCTGAAATAAATTGTGATGATTAAACTCCCCCTGTGGTGAAAATCAGGCTTTTACTATTGTTTATATGTCTATGTGGTGTTTTTAATATACTTTGAGACAAACCATGTGCAAATTCATAAGTCAACACAATTGCTCAGTATTTTCTCTATTTAAAACTGCAGTGAACCAAAGACAGTCTCAAAAATGCGGTTTGAAATCGCTGGTGTTTTTGACGTCACAAAATACATTGTATGGAGCTTATAATATGACAAAATGATTTGAATTTGAATTGTGTACATTTGAATTATTGCCAAGTGTAATCTAACAAAATTGAACATTTTAAATAGTTCTGAATTTGATTTCTTTAAACGAATATTGAACACTTGAAATTTAACGAATTGAAATGTTTTGTATGGCTGAATTTACACGTCTTTTCAAACAGATGTTTTTTTTCTGAATTCTTAGACTGCAAATATCCAGTTTTAAAAAGCACAGACTCAAGTTTTCAAGATGTTTTCACAGGGAAGAGTAGAGGATCTCAGAGAAGTCGAACGGAGCATTTTGGCCAATTACAGAGCTGCACTACAATAGTTTTCTGGCGCAAACGTGGTGGTGATTCAAGAGAATCCGTGTATCATTCGTTCAGTCGTTTTTTAATTTAATATTAAGAGTAGAAAAATGAGAAAACAGCTTGAATAGCCTATATGATTTCTAATATTCTAATAATAGTCCTCCAATGCTGCAGTTGAATGGATTCTAGACGCGCTTATTGCAACTATGTAGTAAAAACTTATACATTTCATCTTTTTCTCATCAAACAACCAGACTAACCAATGGCTCGACACAACCTGTACCGGGGAAGAGCCTAGACAGGGCTTTCTTTTGTGTATAAATTCACCTACGCTTTGCATTAGCTGGGTATGGCAGAGTAAATGACGGCTGTCATAGCCTACCATGGTCGCCCAGTAAGTTAAAAAATAAATAATAAATTAAGATATAATCCAATATAATTAGTAGTAAATTAAATATTTAAAACACTAATACAAAAAGGAAAGAATAATGCATTGATTTGGGTATATAATAGGCCTAACGTTCACGGATGAACTGTCATTCAGGGGTGTGTTTCCCGTACAACGACGCAACTCGCTGCTTCACTACCATAGTGCGATGCATCGTTGGTGACCCCAACTTGCAAGTCACGACTGTTTCCCGAAAACATATTGTTGCAAAGTGGTCGTTCAACCACCTTGGTTTATGACGTCATGCACGTGGTGGAGTAATAACTTATTTTAATGAATCTGTTTGAGATCGAATTAACGCTAGATGTTTTGATATAAATTACAGACATGGCATCTGAGGACTATTTCTCATTTTTATCAGTTATTTTGCTTTATTTCCAGATTCAATCACAGGCTCGTTCTTACATAGTCGAGAACGTTCGCACATGCGCAGTCTTCAAAAACGGTGCTTTAAATCTCTTGACAAACTAAATGACGTAAATTACATTTGTATGTATTCTAAATAAAAGACATGGGTTGTTCTGAATGTCAGCTTGCTTATTTTGCTCAAGATAAGGATTTATTAAGTCCACATGTCATGCAAACTAGAAACTATGCTTCTAACCACAGCTCGAGAGCTGTCATTCCAATCTCACAAGTTTACGATGCTGTTTGCGAATGTTCGTTGGAACTATGTTTTTGAGAAACATCGGCTCGCGGATGACGACGGAACTTGCGACCATAGTTGGCTAATGATGCTTTTGGGAAACGCACCCCAGACTAACTATCAGAGGTATAAAAATACATACTCTTCTGATTTTAATGATGTAGGCCTTGTGTTTTATTTTTATTCAAAATTATTATAATTTATATCTCAAAAGAATGCACTTGTGCATTATCTGATATTAAATGTATTTATTTAAATTAATATTGAGTATCAATTGATGTCAAACAAAACGGTGTGTGTTAATTTCTCTGCCAACTAAGCTATGTCATAGTGCAGTCGCTTGCGCTGTCCAGTGCGTCCCGCAGCTTTTCCACAGATTTTGAGAGTTGGCCAGCTAAACAAAATAGGCCAAAGAAGTAGACTAATGGCTAGTTTCCGGGAGATGCGAGGTACATTCATATTTATGAAATAAATACTTATAATAGCCTAGGCTATATTCTTCCATGCGTAGTTAGCCATAAGTGAATTTGTCTACATGAAAATAAATGTCCAAGGACCCCTTAATAATAACAGTGATTAAGCCCAAAATTAATGTGGGTGGGGGTAATGAACACGATTTTTTTTTTTTTTTTTTGCCCAAATGGTCTCCACTCTATGCATTATGTAATAATACAGCAACATTTTATAATTGACCGTATTTGCCAGAAAATAAGTCGCATGCACCTGAGTGTATCATGACACACCGGATCATGTTGAGAAAGAAACACACGCGCGCATCACATCTTTGTAAAAAACGCATTTTATTATTACTCTATTCAGAAATAGTGTAAAATACCGGTAAATAAAATACAACATTAACATTATAAACACTATTAATGTCACGAACTGCTGTGAGGCTACGTTTACACGTGGCCGGCTATTTTCATAAACGGACATTTCACCCTTTCCGTTTTCAAAAATAACATTGTGCACACCTGTCAGTTTTCAGAAAAGTGTTCCGTTTACACAAACGCGTCAAGAGCCAAGTCCAAACCTGTAGGTGGCAGTGTAACAAGAAGCTAAAGCCCACGTTAGCCAATCAGAATCCCAAAAATAGCAACAACAGCAATGAATCACTTCCTCTTTTTGGTTGCACTTTTGACGCAGGTGCAAGTTCTGTCGCATACTGTGACATTGGCTGCCTTTCTCAGTTTTCATGCAAACGTGCAAACAAAGTTTTCCAAAATCTCCATTCTGGCCAGAGTTTTTAGAAAGTGTGTTTGCGTGTAAACGAAGCTCACAAACGAAGGGAAATGTCTCCATTTTTCAAAATAACCATGTACGTGTAAATGGGGCCTGAGACAAGAAGGTTGAGGATCCAAACGCTGAGACTCTGCAGTTATTGCATACTATAGTAACTGCAATTCCTTTTAAAATGGGAACTTGGAATGCGTTCTACAGCGCTATGGGAAACGCCTCCAACATGACCTTTGTCTGAAGTACGTGTCTAAACGCAACAATAACATTGGGCGGCAACAGCCTATGATGTCACTAGCGGTGCGACCAGAGTATAAATAGGCGCCTGTAGTACACGTCAACAATTGCTTTTTTTCTTCAGGATCTGTTGGTTTATATACCATGGTTTCAGGACGTATGTGCCTCCATACCAGAGACAACACTTGAGGACACACAACTTGTGTGTTATGTGTTTGGGTAAGGAGCACACGATTTTAGTTCTCCATGGGACTGAATGAGCTAATTGTGAGGCACTCTTTGCGATGAATTAGCAAGACTGACTGAAAGAGACGGGTAAGAAGCTTTTTTACTTCTTTGATCTAACCTGAGGGATACTAGTTAGTGTCTGGCTCTCAAAGGAGTCAAAGGCACTCACAGTGATGTGTTTGTGACTGTTCTCGTGTGATTCTTGATTAAATGATAAGAGTCTGATGTTTGAGCGGAGCATGTTCAGCTCTCGAGAGAATTGAACAAAGCTCATTTCATGTTTGATTCTCTCGAGGGATGAGGGTTGTCATGCTAAAGCTTCTCAGAGCCATGAGATGACTCCTTGTTCTAGAGTCATCCTGCTGAGGCCTCCCCTCCCTAGAGCTCCACTTGGATAGCAGTATCGAGTTGTCAGGCTCTTTTATGAGCCTCCTTGATAAGCACTCCTTAATGTAGAATGTAGTTAGGCCTCCTCTCATTTTAGAGAGTCGTCTTGCTGAGGTCTCCGTTCTTAGAGCTCCCTCCAGGATACTATATAAAGCTGTGGGCTCTCTGTGAGCCTTCTTTAGGCTTCGAGATTTTTTTAGGGTGTTGCTAGGTCTCCTCTAGTTTTGACCTCCACTTGTCAGGAGTATAGTTTCCCCTGAAGTGACAGGCAGGATATTCCTTACCCTTGGTCATATTCCCTTGAAGCTATTCGAAAGAATACCAGGCCCTGAGTTTTGCCCGCAGGGTATGCAGTCAGGGTTTCTGGCACTCGGGAATAGAGTCATGACAGCAACTGGTCCGTACCCTGTAGTACAGGGAATTGTGACTGCGGATCTAGCTCTGTGGAGTCATTGATTATATAAGATGTTTCAGTATTCATTCCTTTAGCATGGCAGAGTGGGCATTTGTTCCCCATAGAGTCCTAGGTCGAAGTGCGAGTTCCGATTCGAAAGGGAACGTCTAAGGTTACAAATGTAACCATGGTTCCCTGAGAAGGGGAATGAGATACTGTGTCTCATTGCCATGCTTCGGGTATGCCTGCCCACGTCTACTTCAGACAAAAGAAGGTGTTGACGTGTACTACAGGTGCCCTTTTATACTCTGGTTGCACCGGTAGTGGCGTCATAGGCTCTAAGACACATGCTTCAGAAACCCATAGAGCCTGAGGACACAGTGTCTCATATTCCTTCTCAGGGATCCATGGTTACATTTTTAACCTGAGACGTACTATGAAATCTTAAGTCATTAAACCCCTGAAAGTTACTAGATGACTTCACACCACATTTATGTGCTTATCATTTATACAAAGATTGTTTTGGCTGTACAGCAGATCTAGAAGAAAATCATTGTCCAGTTTAAGTGAGCTCAGTGTTGATTCATTTCCGTTGAAAAAATCATTAGTTATTAAATTTAGGAAATTACACAAAGCCAGTTGTCTCCGAAGAAAGTTTATAAAATTATCCTGTGTAAAATGATCACTAGAGAGGCGGGTGTTGGTGGTGATCCTCAGATCTCCATCAAGATGGCTCTTCACAAAATTAATCCACCTCTTCTTGATATGATCGTTTTTCAGAAATTTAAATAAGGGCACCGATCTGTTTTGTAAGTGATCGCATCCAAGTAATATGCATTTCCGTGACGAAGGCATAGCTAGCTAGCAAACTGTAGGCTGCAGTCTCAGCGGCTCCAGTGCGTCATCGACCGTAGGGGCAGGGCCAGTAGCTTAGCGGCTCCAGTGTCTCATCGAGCCACCGTTTTAGCCCTGCCCAAACAATCCTGAAAACAGCAATAGTGAAAAACTGTTAAACGGTCTAACTCCACGATTGTTTTTTTCTAAGGCACGTTTATTAAAGCTACTTAAATGTCCTAATTGAACTCAGGCCTAATCCTGGCTTAATCTAAGCCCTGTCTGTGAAACCAGGACTATTAATGTAATAGCCTCTTTTACATAAATGTATTATTATATTTTGTGCTCAAATTTATTACATTGAAAGATAATGATTACATTGTAAACATTGTTTCACTTATGTGCTGGTATTACCTTATGAACTGTGATTACATTAAAAGTTTCTACAGTGTGTTCATAATGTAATACATTTCTCATACAATAAACTATTATTACATTATGAGCTCAAGATTTTATTACATTTTGATAAAAATTATTACATTATAAACATTTTATTACATCAATAATGTAATAGCTATTACATTATGTGCAGTTATTACATTATGCTAGGCCATGATCAGCGACTAGTCAACATCAAGCTTAAAGCGTAATGGCAGAGCAAGGCCGTGTTGCAGGTTTTTTTTTTCATCGAATTTGTGCAATTTACTTGTTGGTAATAAACATTTAAACTGTTATCCATTGTATTTTATGTTGTTGGGTATCACAAAGCGAAATATAATACGAAAAAGTATGTACTATCTTACAGCGGTTTACAACGATTCTCCTTTCCCCCACAATGCCATTACGTCACGTTGGGGAGAGAATTTACCAAAGCCCGCGGCCCGCATTGAGAGTGACTAGAGAGACGAGTAGCAGAAGAGAGTATTCAGATAACGTTAGCGCAGATTATAGATAAATACATAGACATAGATAGACAGACAGATAAATAGATAGATAGATAGATAGGCTAGTATAGAGAGATAGGCAGACAGCCAGATAGCATAACGTTAGCATAGATAGCTAGCAGCTAGATAGATAAACATATAGAAATATATAGGTAGATTGACAATGGTGAACTACTGTTTGTGCTGGGTGTAAAAACTCTGGATGCTGAGTGAGGCACGTCACATCTGGTCGCGGGGTGAGCTCGACCAGCGACCAAAACGCACTCACTTCCCTACAGCACAACAAGCTTTCCAACGCAGTTTCCATGGGACGGCACCGCCGCCGGCGCCCACACAAGCACCTGCCAAACACAGCGACAGACACGCGGCGGCTACGTTTGCAACAACATTTTCACCAGAGGAAGAGATAAACGCTTAGAAACACCCATATAGCTTGCATGATGCCTTCTATTTCTAGATGACAAAGACAAAGTTTACCAGTACTACGACACTATGACAAAGGTTAGCGGTACTCATCTGAACTAACGTCATGATCACTGCCACTAGATATAAAGAAAACGTTGATTTTTCACTTGGTGCTATTCAATGACAGTAAAAAAATTAAATAAAAAATTGTGTCGTTATTGTGCACTGCTGCTCGTAGACTAGCTCCAGTGCTCATTGCTGCGTTACTAAATGATATCAACTCACCAGTCCAGGACACTTCACCAACTGTCCACTCATTCTCCTCGGACAATGCATTTAATTATTAAGTATTTACGACATTATACATTAATTATAAATGACAATTATACAATTGTTCAATTGCGTTCAACTCGTAAATACGATCTATACGAGATGGCTTGAACGCACCATAATACTAGGCTGAGGCTACCTTTCCTCCACTTCTCCCCAACGTGACGTCATCACCGAATTGCGTAAAAAAACCCCGTTAATACCAAAAACGTAAAAAACTGGTCTTTAAGACCATTTTTGGGACATTTTAAAAATGATATACATATCTTGAGTGATTTATGTACCCATTAATCGACAGTGGTGGTTAACCTGCAACATGGGCTTTAAAGTTGACTGGTCTGTGCAACCCATAGTAACTATTATGCATCTTATGTTTCTATGACCACATTCTGTGTGATCATGATCAAATGACCTGTCATTTAGAAGTAAAGTAGTCAAATTGGACTGATAGTGAAACTAAATCGCTTCTCATCCAGGTGGATGAAGAAAATCATGCAGCGTTTAAAGTTAATTTCCGATGACTGACTTCACAAAGTTTACTGGTATTTTGGCACTGATGTATCTTATGGTAAAAAGACGAAACACCTTTGCTTGTGTGAACAGCACATTTGTGTTTTAAAAAAAATGTTCTGGTAAATTTCAGGGTAATTTACCAGGATTACTGTGGGAAAGGGGCTACTGTTGTCAAATAGGGTTCACAACAGTCTTCCATTGGTCAGTCAAAAAGATACCCATGATCCAAACAGGCAGAAATGCTAACAGAATTTTCTTATAGTTGTCTCTGCATACTAACATTTAAATTAGTTATCATTGTCAATGCAAGTATTTTGTATATACAGTGATGAAAATAAGTATTTGAACATCCTGCTATTTTGCAAGTTCTCCCACTTGGAAATCATGGAGGGGTCTGAAATTGTCATCGTAGGTGCATGTCCACTGTGAGAGACATAATCTAAAAAAAAAAAAAAATCCAGAAATCACAATATATGATTTTTTAACTATTTATTTGTATGATACAGCTGCAAATAAGTATTTGAACACCTGTCTATCAGCTAGAATTCTGACCCTCAAAGACCTGTTAGTCTGCCTTTAAAATGTCCACCTCCACTCCATTTATTATCCTAAATTAGATGCACCTGTTTGAGGTCGTTAGCTGCATAAAGACACCTGTCCACCCCATACAATCAGTAAGAATCCAACGACTAACATCGCCAAGACCAAAGAGCTGTCCAAAGACACTAGAGACAAAATTGTACACCTCCACAAGACTGGAAAGGGCTACGGGGAAATTGCCAAGCAGCTTGGTGAAAAAAGGTCCACTGTTGGAGCAATCATTAGAAAATGGAAGAAGCTAAACATGACTGTCAATCTCCCTCGGACTGGAGCTCCATGCAAGATCTCACCTCGTGGGGTCTCAATGATCCTAAGAAAGGTGAGAAATCAGCCCAGAACTACACGGGAGGAGCTGGTCAATGACCTGAAAAGAGCTGGGACCACCGTTTCCAAGGTTACTGTTGGTAATACACTAAGACGTCATGGTTTGAAATCATGCATGGCACGGAAGGTTCCCCTGCTTAAACCAGCACATGTCAAGGCCCGTCTTAAGTTTGCCAATGACCATTTGGATGATCCAGAGGAGTAATGGGAGAAAGTCATGTGGTCAGATGAGACCAAAATAGAACTTTTTGGTCATAATTCCACTAAACGTATTTGGAGGAAGAAGAATGATGAGTACCATCCCAAGAACACCATCCCTACTGTGAAGCATGGGGGTGGTAGCATCATACTTTGGGGGTGTTTTTCTGCACATGGGACAGGGCGACTGCACTGTGTTAAGGAGAGGATGACCGGGACATGTATTGCGAGATTTTGGGGAACAACCTCCTTCCCTCAGTTAGAGCATTGAAGATGGGTCGAGGCTGGGTCTTCCAACATGACCCGAAGCACACAGCCAGGACAACCAAGGAGTGGCTCTGTAAGAAGCATATCAAGGTTCTGGCGTGGCCTAGCCAGTCTCTAGACCTAAACCCAATAGAGAATCTTTGGAGGGAGCTCAAACTCCGTGTTTCTCAGCGACAGCCCAGAAACCTGACTGATCTAGAGAAGATCTGTGTGGAGGAGTGGGCCAAAATCCCTCCTGCAGTGTGTGCAAACCTGGTGAAAAACTACAGGAAACGTTTGACCTCTGTAATTGCAAACAAAGGCTACTGTACCAAATATTAACATTGATTTTCTCAGGTGTTCAAATACTTATTTGCAGCTGTATCATACAAATAAATAGTTAAAAAATCATACATTGTGATTTCTGGATTTTTTTTTTTAGATTATGTCTCTCACAGTGGACATGCACCTACGATGACAATTTCAGACCCCTCCATGATTTCTAAGTGGGAGAACTTGCAAAATAGCAGGGTGTTCAAATACTTATTTTCCTCACTGTACATGTTTTACCTGCATCTAATGGCAGCTGGAATTAATTTCTGTAATTACATCTATAATTACACTGTTGACCCCTCCTTAAACCTACCCATACCACCAAACCTGCCCCTAACCTTACCCATATCCCACCTCAATAGCACCACAACAGGTTTTTCTCCATTTTGTCATGTGATATGTTTCTTGCCACTGTCGGCTTTGGCTTGTTTAGTTAGGTGCACTTAAAATTCAGCAATATTATTGACTTGAATGCACTGACACTATGAGATGAGAACTAAACTGAGCTGGATGTTGATATCACTGTTTTCTCCAGAGCTGCTTCATAACTGAACTAAACTCATTTCATAATTGATTAAATTTACACAGTTATTGAACCAAACTGAATCAATACTGAACTGACTTCAGCTGAACAATGACTCTTTTTAGAGCTGCTTTACAGCAGAATTGAAATCTGTTTACATCAATGCATTATTTTTTATCACTGTTAAGCTGCTTTGAAAATATCTTAATTAAGCACTATATAAATCAAGGTGACTTGACTTGACAAGTGTTTTGAAATACAACATGAACACAATAAGTACATTGTACCTAACAATTGATTTTTAATGTAAATTCATAGTAGGTAAAGACACCTAATATAAAATGTAAAAAAAAAAAAATGTCTTGCCTGCCATGGAAAGAGATGTTATGGTTACAGTCATTGTGCAGTCACAACATGACTATTCCTCTATTTGAGGATTTGCTCATCTGTTTGGTCTAGTGATACTGGAGACGATACAGCATGATAATGGCACTATTTCACGCTTATTCTCTCACCGCAGGCTGTGCCTGAGCATATCTCACCCCAATTCATATTTTATCATGATAATACAGATTCAGTACCTCTAGGCTATGATGGTTCAGTGCCTGAGTTTACTGAGGTCCTACAAGATCATTTCATCTACACATCAATGCTCATAATGAATGTGCACTTACTCAGCTCAGACCAAACCTGACAGATATGTCAGGTTATATGTCAGTCGCAGGATTTTCTGTTCGTTTGTTATGCTCTTGATGAAGCTTTTTAGCAGAAAATTAAAACATTTAACAGTATTGGTCTTCTATAGTCCATCAATGTTTGTTTTGTATGCTCAACACCTGTCATGCCTGAAATGCTCAATGCAGTGCTATTACAATAGATATAAATTCAGTCCATATTATATTTGAATTTAATTAGAAACATTTTACAAGGTTTCATTCACTAATATCACAATGTAGTTCATAATACATGAACTAATGGTAATTTAAAGAACTTGAAATGCTTAAATGTATATGTCTATGTAGAAATTAACCTTAAAGTCAGCAGGAAACGGAAGTTGTGATAGTCTTTTCTTCCCCATTGTGATTGTATATCTAAATGAAACAGATTCTCAAATGAGGGAAAAAAATGTGGGCGGGATATGATTTTGTCTTTTGGGAATTGACTGGATTGTAGGAAGTTGATCGTTGCCAACTAAATGGAGGCAGATCTGAATGCCAGTTTGCAGTCAGTTGTGGAGGGTATTTAGTCCCACCCTCCGCTGAGACATACGTCATGAAAAGAACAGACGTTGATTTGAGGGGGAGGGGAGGTTAACATTTTTGATTAAAGATTGCGAGAGCATATGATTTAAAATTAATTATGTGCAAGGATAAATCATTTATAATAAGCACTGCGACATTCTGTAAAAAAATAAGAATTGTCCATTTTGATTTCATGGTGACTATACAACAGTAGTAAATGATGTAAAGGTATTATTTCATGTTATAGTATCAACTAATGTGAACAAATAAAACCTTACTGTGAAGTGTTCGTTTAATTAATGGAGTGATTTTAACAAACTCTCTCAAAATCAGCTTTTTGGTTGGGCCAGCCTGGAACACTGCATCAACGACATCCTGAAAAACACCATAGCAACACACAAAATCTGATTTGTGTCAGTCACGTGACTTTAGCGCCAGTTTATGGAGAGTTACTTTTATTTTGACATTTTAGAACTTGACAGCTGTAGTCACTATATTAACCAACATTCTATAGAAAGATATGCAGTATTCGTAAAGATCCTCTTTTCACAAAATTCTCCTCTTGCTAAACCTTGCAAGATTTCAGTGCAAATCTGCTGGGTTAACTAAATTACTTTGTTTTCTCTTGATATATTTTTGAGTTTTAGACCCCGTTCTGCATCTAAGAGAGACAAATCATCTGCCTTTGGCACTTAGGCAAAACAATAACGGTGTGTGACAATCTCTGCCCACACGTGATGATGATGATGCTGTGTGCGGGGGATCAGAGAACTTCATATGTGTCAGACGACACAGAGATAAATGTGTTATGCTGCTGTCTTGCCTTGTAAGAAGACAAGCAGGAAGGAGGGTCTCATTGCAGCCCATCAATTCATGTACGATGAAGGCTTATTAGCAAACCAGTCCTCAGACAAGCTGCTGTCTCATCTCCCATTATTGAGACATGTAAAGAGTCTTGACCATTTACAATGGGTGTAGTGATCAACAGACAAGATAGCATCCTAGTTTATAGCAGCATTGTGAAACGATCTTGTTGAATTAACACAAACAAACAGCTCATATCCAGTTATTTCTGTTTTGCAAACTTCTTTCCCCTTGTCAAATAGTCACATGATAACTGACATTTTGAAAACCAAATTTTGTTCCATAGTCACAGTATTGTGCAGTTTATCTTGAGCATCCTTCTGTAAGAGCAACTGCACGTGAACTGTTCTCAGATCAGCACTTTAGAACTTCTACAAGTGTTCTAGTCTAGTGGTTTATGAAAAATCTAACACCCGCTTCATGTTTTCATATATTGGGCTATAATCAATCATGAATGCATCATAAACTCATTGTTAGACAATAATTGCAAAGTGAAATGTTCAAGGTGCAGTTGGTATGCTAATTTTTATAGGGTTTTCATGGTCACACTCAATGCATACTGTATGATCAAAAAACAATTACGGCGACATATGTAATTGTTGTTTCTAACAAAACAATGCTCCTCTTAAAAGGGGCTATGAAATGAAACACTTTATTGTCAAGCAAGCAATTAATTCATAGCAATGGGAGTGTACATGAGATGAGATCAGTGTTGTGTAGCCTATCAGGCAGGGGTTCTCAACTCTGGCCCTGGAGATCTACTATCCTGCAGAGTTTATCTCCAATCCTAATCAAACACACCTTAACAAGCTAATCAGGATCTTCAGGATAACTAGAAAGCTACAGGGAGGCGAGTATGATCAGATTTGGAGCTAAACTCTGCAGGACAGTGAACCTCGAGGTCCAGAGTTGGGAATACTCGAAAGACATTGTGTTATTTAGACACAAGCTGTGAAAGCAGATTTTATTATGATTCCATCACTATGTGTTGTGTAAAACTGTGCAGTCCATTGTTTGCTCTATGCTGTGCTGGATTTAGCTTGGATATGTGTACAAAAGGGGGAGTTAAGCCTGGAGGGTTGAACCAAAGGCTCGATTTTAAACAAACCTACTCGTCAGTTTCCTCCAGCATGTGGCTTGAGGCACAAGGCTGCCAATGAAACTATTTTTTGGCATCCCTTTTAGAACTTGCTGAACATAGTCATCTATAGCTGCTACTGTTGTACTGCTGTTTTCATACAGTATATTCATATGCTACAGAGAGTAGTGATAGATCATTTGATGTCACTACAGAAAAAAAAGTATATTAATGAAAATTCTTTATTTTAGTAACCAGGATTACAGTATCAAGGGAAATTAAATCAACCACTATTATTTGTCCATAATCGTGCAGCCCTAGTCCAAATGGACTTCCAAATGTGAAGTGACCAACTACAGCAGGGGTTCTTGACTCTGGTCCTCGAAGTGTTCTAATCAAACACTTTTGAACAAGCTAATCAAGTTCTTCAGCATTACTAGAAAACTATTGGCAGGTGAGTTTGATCAAGGTTGGAGATAAACTCTGCAGGAAAGTGGAGCTCAAGGACCAGATTTGAGAACCGCCAATGTCTGGCATGGAAAAAATTAATTAAAATAAAGCCACAGCAGTATGAATGTTGTATTAAAAGGATTGAAAAAAAAGTGTACAGACTCGATTAGAACGTCTGTCCATCAAAAATTAACTTCCCCGCTTTCAGTGCGAAAGAGACTCAAATTACTCCATATTTTTTGTCATACAGATAAGTGTTATACATCATTATAAACTATATCGAAAACAGATATTCTGATTATGTAATCCGTATGAAACCTACGCGAGGTTCAGTTTCTCAAGTCTTGCTCATTATTTTTAATTTGACCACACCCACGACCCGTGCAGCCTTTGACACGCTAATCGTCCACGTGTAAGGCACGCAAACCTGTAAACATCCCCATCACCTCAAAACAAACCATCAAGCTTCATCAGATTCCTCCATTTTCATCGAGTTTGGAAGATGTGCTTTGAGGAATATGGATTTAACTCGACTGATCCAGTGGAGGTAAGAAATTCATTGTCACTTACATAACGTGTTATTTTCTACATAAACTTCACATTGTACTAGTTGAACTGTTGCCAGACTAAAATATGTGAAATCGATGGAAACATGTTGAAATATGAAATATAGGCAGGTAGGAAACCTTTCAGTGATAAATAAATATACATGTACGACATGAGTATCTTTTTATGTTCTATAATATAAAACACAGCACGATATAAAATTTATATGAGTGTTTACACTGTAAGATGATTAATATTAGAATGTTTAGACCAGTGTTTACTGTGAAATACCGTGTTTATGGATATCTGTTCAAACAATGTTTCATAGAGGAAATGGTCTCTGTAAGCGCTGTGAGCTGTGAGTAAAGCAGCTGTGAAAAGCAAAAACGCACCAAAAATTAAGTTTTTACTCCAAACTCACTTCACAAGTGTTTTAAATAATTTCCAATTGGGATCTGAAGTGGCTTCTTATCACAGAATGAGGCAGACAGTATATCATTTTGAAGTATTCTAATACTATATCGATTAGAATTGCATCATAAATGTACTTTATTCTTATGAAAAATACCCGAGATGGCTTGAAGAACACAGAAAAACAATATACTGTCGCAGTTGTGAGTTTATTGTCTTCATATTTAATAAGTCTAAGCATTTCCATCTTTTTATTCAGCTTACAGTGATAGGGATATCCTGGAACGTCATATAAGTCGCAAAACATCTGTGAGGCATATTTGGACTTTCTGCAAGAGTGCGCCCTCCAGCTTTTTGTATGAATTAAACATACATAAAATTTCTAATGATTTATAGTTATAGGCCGCCTGTATTTTTTTCCCCAAAATATGTTTTCTGTAAACTAAAATTATTATTATTATTATTATTATTATTATTATTATTTTATGCAGCCCTTCAAGTAGGCACAACAAATATAGTAAATATATACAGTATAGGTGTTCTTTTTTTTACTGAATTTGAAATCACACACAAAAAAATAAATAAATCACAATTAGATTTTTTCTCACAAGTCATGCAGCCTTAGTTGCTCCTGATTTCAGCGTGTTCAGTTGTTTTGTTGGTTTTTACAGGGACCAGATTCCACTGATGAGTCCTGCTGATTTCAACATTCACACAAGTCTCTTCAAACTGTTTTTCTCTGAGAGCGCTATACCAACATCAGCAAGCTTCTACTTGAACATGGTAAAATGAAAAAGCAAATACCTTGGAAATGACAGGTATGTTGAACAGAAACTGTTTCAGAAATGGCACAAAGCTGTGTGACTGTGCAAGTCTCTGTGTTTAGATCAGTCAATAATGTGCCTTGTTGTCCTTCGTTATGTATATTTGGATTGTGTTGTGTTGTAAATAAAATCCAAAAATTCAAAAAGCCATTATTTTATTCTTCTTACATTCTTTGTTCTAGTTCCCTCAGTCCCAATTAGCTGATAGGGCCATTATGGCATTATGTCTTTGTCTTCCCAGGTGTGAAACACATCATTATTCATGATCATTACACCCTCTTATAAGCGTTCCTGATACAAAACATGTCTAACAAATTTTAAATTAATTTTGTTTTATGTGAATGAGTGGGGGCAGGATGATTTTCACATCGTTTTGAAGCAAAAATTCTAGGCAACAAAATACACCTAAAAATTAATTCACAAACCACGTATAAACGTCATTTTCTCAAAACTACAAACTTTTACATACATGCTGCTCACATATTATTGTAGCAGAGTTTGTGCTGAATACAGAGTATGTATTTGTCCCGAACCGTCACGGTACAGACGTCACGGTTCAGTGCAATGCTTACAGTCAGACAACGAATACAGCAAGTCACATGCTATCCACACTCCAATCCAGAAGGGGACGCGTGCAGTAATGCAATGCTGTTTGCTAACCTCCAAAACAGGAAAAAGAGCAGAAGAAGAAGAGACGATCTATGCACCTCACCCAAAACAAGAGTTCAGATGGGATACATCTTGCTAGTAGCCTATACGCTGAGTTTTGATTAATTTGTGTGACACGCTTCACTAACTTCACGGAAAGGAAACCGGGATGGCAGAAAGCCATTTCAGTTTATTTTACAAAAACACAATGTTTTTTTTTTTTTATTGTGATTGTAGTGTACACAAATAAAAATAGACCCTTTACATGTCTTTGATGTCTTACTCTTATCTGTATGACCATAAATTACTGAGTATTTTAGGTTGTTTCCGCTGTTATAATGAGACAAAATCATTTGGCATTGTGCCGATTTGTGTTGTGAAAGTCTCACTACAACTTTACAGTGATGAAATATGCGTGTCCTGGAAATGGGAAGCCGCAGGTGCCGCTCCTCGTGGAAAGGTGAAGTAGACTCTTTTTCTCATTCTCGCTCATATTTACGTGATTTCTTAAATAAGCGTAATATTGAACTTCGTGCATCCGCCATTGTCACCGCATGTTAATGAACTCTAGTGTGCAAAGAAAACTAATCTCTGCACTAGTTTAATTTTCATAACTCTATTTATTTTGTACTTTTACAACACAAGATGCTTTTCAGTTTTGTAGCTGATTGTGACCAAATACCTTTTGTTTTTCAGCCCTGCAAGGCAAGGCAAGTTTATTTATATAGCAAATTGCATACACTATGGCAATTCAGTGCTTTACAGAAAATGATTAAAATAATCACAAAATAAAAGCAAGGAAAATTAAAACAGTTATAAAAGAAATTAAAAGAGATTTATGATACAGTTATAAAACGAATTAAAAGAGTAAAAAGATGATACATAGATAAACTTTTCATCTGGCAAAACACCGGTGTATCATATTTTTCACAACTCCCAATTTTACAGTGAGATTTTCCCATGGTGATTACACTGTGTCTGTGGTGTTATTTCGGCGCCTAAGAAATCTATTGGATGTCTCCGATGGACCCTCATTTTCCCCTAAAATCGGACAGGAGGAGCTCTAGGACTGACTCACGGGGTAACCTCGGGTTCACTGCCCCATCAGTCCGCACCCCAAAAACCCATTTGTTCAGAAGCTCTAGGAAAGGAATCAATCCAGTCCGCACCCCACAGAACCTCGAGTTTAATCACGTCAAACTCACTACTCCACCACAGACCCAGGCCATCAGCATGGTTTCATCTCTGTTACCCAATTCTCAGTGCCATTTCAGTTCAGTTTAGAATAAAAAGGAGGATGCAAAATAAAATCAATCAGTCAATCAAATCAATCAAATGTAATCAGTCGGACGTATAGTGGCACAGTACTCATTCAGTAAATGCACAGATGTGCTTCGAGTCTGGATTTGAATGTGACTACTGTAGGAGCACATCTGATTTCCTCTGGAAGCTGGTTCCAGCTGCGGCTGGCATAGTAGCTAAAAGCAGACTCACCTTGCTTAGAGTGAACCCTTTGTATTTCTGATCCTAATGATCTGAGTGATCTTTTAGGTTTATATTTAGTAAGCATATCTGCAATGTATTGAGGTCCAAGGCCATTGAGTGATTTATATACCAGTAATAATACTTTAAAATCAATCCTAAATGTAACTGGGAGCCAGTGTAAAGACCTGAGGACTGGTGTGATATGTTCATATTTTCTGGCAGCAGCGTTCTGTATGAGCTACAACTGTCTTATGGTCTTTTTGGGAAGGCCAGTGAGGAGTCCATTACAATAATCCACCCTGCTGGTGATGAAAGCATGAACAAGTTTTCTAAGTCTTTTTACAAAAATGTTTACCTATGCAAGAGTGAATCGTTTACTGCTACGTGCTTAATACACAAAAGGAGGCTGTACTGTACCAACTAGGGGGATAAATGCCGCTAGTTGGAACAAACTGTAATTTGCAATATTGTCTGTTCAAAATAAATGAAAAGAAACCTAGCATTGGGGATTTGTTGCTTTTTCCTGTAGAACAGAACTCGTATCTAACCGTGACCCCAAAACCGAGGTAGGTACTGAACCATCACTTCTGTGTACCGTTACAGCCCTAATAAATATTGCTTACTTTCTAAGTATATTTTTAAAATGTGATATTACCCACATTGTATCAGCTTGGCAAGATGTAAATCTAGCCAAGCAAATTATAACTTATGATTTCAACCAGCCCTTCCCTTCTCTGTACACATGTAACACAATGGCTTGAGGCAGTCTGAACTGGACACGCCAAAGTGACGTTCCAAATCCATCTGGCCTCTTAACGGAAGTAGGACAAACAAACGTGTAGTGCAGCAGAAACAGAACAGGCACCTGTTTACTGTCGGCAGCTCCGCACTATGTGACGCATCCAGTGCAGATGCCATCAATAGCTGCTTTTCGTCGGGTCAAGCGCGCTATTTGAGCGAAGTAAACAAGTTAATAATAGAAATATCCGATCATCCTCCATAATGTGGTCGCTATTTACATCTCATACTGTCTGTAAACTCTTGTGTTAACAAGGCACTGACGCATTTGTATTACATTCCAAAGAGCTTTGTTATCAGCCCCACAGTGGAGAATGAAACCATATCCGTATCGGCTGGGCCAGATCAGCACGAAATGGAGCAGTTAAGCAACAAGAACGGTTTAGCTCGGCGGTGAAAAAGCGGCTATTGATTATAACAGGTACTATTTGCTTTCGATGCGCCCCGAACACAGTGTTATATTTGAATTGGTTTGAAAGTGTACCTGTGACTTTGAGCTCTGTGGTCCGTCTCACAACTCTGCTGCCATATTTAAGTTCACATGTGTAATTTCCTCCATCATCTTCCTGCACCTCTGGGATCCACAGACTGGTGGTGTTGATGATGATGGAGCTCCTCCAGTCTTGCCTCTGACATTCCTGTGGAAACAAATAAAAATAACTGAATCTTCACATATCTGTGGAGTTCTTCATCTATCCAACTGTCAGACTACCTTATTTCAAACCCATTGGAACACTGGAACAATATTTCTATTGAAATCAGATGGTTTAAGGCAGTGTATCTCAAACCTGTCGTTGAACAGGTTTGCACATTTTGTATGTCTCCATCATTGTTCACACCCATTTCTCAATATGTGTTCTTGTCTGTAGTTGCGTTCTTGTGGACTTGGGACTGTCCAAGTACTGTTCTAATTCAAAGTTCACATTTAGCCAAGTACAGTTTAAATCCCCGGATGTGTTCTTGATCCGCCCCTTTTATTGAGGATGTATTGAGAGGTGACTTGTGCGGACTTGAGACAGCCAGGTATCCCAGAATGCATCTCGCACTAACCAGCAAGCATCAATAGCAGAGGAGAAAACACGTGGAATTTAAAAACACTACTGTTATTGTCATGAAATGTCATTTTAAGAGTTTTCCTGGCAAGAAAGTAGTTGTTTAAAGCTCAAATCTGTGGCTCATTTATAAAGTTAGCGCCTAGTTGAAAATTTGATCTGATGTTTTCAGAGTTGTGAGATCCAGTCGATCACTAAGCACTCATTAACCCCATCTGGAACAGCCTTACCTCAGCTAGTCCTTCTGACGTTTGCCGCTATGTCTCTGTAGTGGTTAAACACGATATACAAGATAGAATTCGTCTTGTGTATATCTAACTGGCGATCTTTGATCTCAGTAATCTATAATTTGTTCCCTGGCAAATCGTTTTGGCTGAGGGCAAATGGAAGTTTCATAACTTTATATATTTAGGCTATTTACCTTTACCATTGTAGCCTACTAGAGTGCTGACTTTGTACGTTCGGCTGCATTTTTTGCTTTATTTCTTGTATAGCTTCTTATACCTTTTACTTATACTTTTATAATGGTTATTATTGATCATTGAACTGACATTTATCAAAAAGATATAGGGTTGTGTTTCATGTCATATTTCATTCTTCTACAGTGAAGATAATCAGAGTACATATGCATATTGTCAGTGTAACACACACTCAACAGACTGGTAAGTGTATCAAATAAATCCAAATGCTTTATTAACAAAGTTCACTAAACAGGCAGGGAATGAAAGCTGGTAGCAGAGTGATGATGAGAGGAATGGAGAACGGTGAGTACACACAGACACGTCAAACTCGGCAAGTCGAAACTATCAAGGACGTAAGACCGAAGTTTGTGTACTTGGTATTGAGAAACGCCCAAAATCTTGTACTCCATATTAATGAGCTGATGAGTTGAACCAGGTGTGTTAGATGAGGGAGACATACAAAATGTGCAGTCGTGGGTGTGTCTCACGACAGGTTTGAGAAGCACTGGTTTTAAGGTTTGGGGCTTCAACAGCATTGTTATCATCCAATCATTTCCCTTTGATTTCAGGGAAGAGCTGCACGATTCTGGATAAATTGAGATTTTCAAACAGAGATCACAATTCTCCCATGATTCTGAACAGACGACTAAACAACATAGCATGTAATTTACTAGTGGTTCTGACAGAATGTTAATTACTGTAGTCTATCTAAAATGTTTAATTCATCTGAATGAATTATTTATAAAAAACGGTTTGAATTAATGATTCAATGACTCACTCATAAATACTTAACTTGTTGCATTATTGGATGAATTTTTGAACGAATCACTTGAATAAACGATACATTTATACACTTTTTATTTCTTTTTGTATGTACACCTGGTGGTGTAACAATGTTTTAATCGTGCAGCTCTATTTCAGGGGTAGAGACAGAAACAAAACATTTATTTTCCTAGCTGGAAAAATCATGGTCACCTCATGCTGTGCGAGTTCTAACTCTGTACCTTGTTCCAGGTCATGATAGGCTGCTTGTAGGGGGCGAGATAGTCATCAATGTCAGGGCAGGTAATCATTTTGCTCTTGGTGATCTCGGCCCTCTCCTGGTACCGTATTCGACTGCTAAAGCAGAGTCCCTCTTCACTCTCCTCAACCGTCAGTGACATGGACACCTTCATACAGTACGTTGAGTTTCTGTGAAGACAAACCATTAAATTGGTCATGACATGAAGAATCATTTAACATATAAGAGGTCACTGTAGTATGAAAATAATGTACATTTTAGAGTTCAATATTCCTCATCTCTGAGCATTTGTTGAAAATCAAGCTGGCAAAATTACTCTTTTTCTACTTCATCCATATTGTGACATCACACTGTAGTAGACATTTGAATCAGACCCTTATAACATTATACTTCAAGGAACATATTAAAATAATAATATTTAATATTTATTCAAAAAGTTCTTTACACATTACACAAAATGTTACACACATTTTACACATTCATTTTTAGTAGACCCCCTCTTTGAGGATGTTTCTTTTCTTTTTTTTTTTTGCGTCCTTTTATTCGTGAATCATGACCATTTCTTATCAGACGTTCTTCACCATAGTTCGTTTGAACATGGTGTAAAATAACAATGCATGTCCTCTGGGCTTCTGTACAGTTGGAAACATTAAATGACACGAATGTGAACATAAAGCTCAGATTCTAGAAATCTCTAGCTTTTTCCACACATTTTTTGAATCTGCCTACTACACTGATTTTCTTTTTGTCTGTGCGATATCAGAAGCACAGGGCTTGGCCACAGTAGCAATTACTTGTACATTAGATAGGAAGAGTTTAATAATTATTAACAACCCCACTGCTCCATTCTTGTCTTTTTCCTTTATCCCATAATGACACCCAGCTGAATTAATTGAGAGTTGTGTTGTGCTATTATGTTATTAAAGAATCTGATAACTCATGTCAAAATGTTCAAAGGGAATCAATTAATGATGAAAAATACAGAGGATCTGAAAAATGAAAATACATCTGCATGCAAATATAAACCAAAGCCATATTCATTAAGAGAACGCTGTGCTGAGATGAAACAAACTGCATCTCCCACACGCAGGAAATGTCTCATTAAACATTTATATATGCATATCATTCAAACATGTAAAGCAATCTTCCCTCAATGATTTTGTTTTTGTTTTTTTCACAGGAATTCCCTCGAACAAGGATGTTGCCACCATGAGCAAGGGCTGTTCATACATACAGAACAAAATTTCACATTACATTATCTCAATAACATGAATATAAAACGCTCTGAAACAATCCAGAAATCAACACAAATGGAATTATTTCTGGGCCAGTGCGGGTGTAGATGTTACTACTATTACTAGTAATACTGAAATGCATGTGTGCTGCTGACTCATCAATAATGTTGAGTGATTGCATCTTCTGTGACATGGATCAATGGAGTTATTTGAGGCCTGAGGCTGCAGAGAGGCCAGGGTGAACACATCTTCTCCTGTCCCAGATGACATTGAGAGTGGACAATGGAAATAGGGTCTTTCGTAACTGAAAACTGCTGACCAAACCTGATTGCATTGCAAGGAGAGGCAAAGATTCTTCCTGTGTGCAACTAACACAATCCAGCAGCGACTGCAGAACAGCCATTTGAAATCCTCCCTTTATGCTGCTAATAAGGGCATTAGGCTACTATTTGAGCGGTAATGAGGCTTCACCGGTCCAGTCATGGACAAATTTGTGAAAGTTGCCACTCTGCATAGCCTGGAAAATCTTAGAATATTAGAAACCAAAGACAAAAGTCTATTTTTAACAACATCCCTGATCATCATTCCCTGAACAGTCTGGCCAGCACAGTTCACCACATCTTCGATTGCGATTTTATTTATTTATTTTTTATTTTTTTTAGCTGTCACGATGTAATACAGAAAAAAGGTCTGTTAATTAAGAGTGCAAAGAGGGCCATTTTATATGCAAAGGGGGTGTTTTTCAATTAGCAGAAAGAGACTGACTGTTTATGAAACAAGTTGAAATTGGACTTGAAACAACTAGCAATTATAAATGTGGTATGAATATGGTATGACTTAAACAGATGCAGTTAAAAATGTAAGATATAATTAAGCTTTAAAGTTTAGATTGGTTGAATTGTTTTACATTGATAAGCACATCATTTTCACCCCATAGTTCATTCTGAACGATGAATAGAGAAACAAAATTTGTACACTGTTTATAAATTTAAAGTATCAAAAGATTTATGTTGGTGCTAGATGGAACTTTTATATTTTATGTCACGTTATAAATTTAAAGCGTTGAAGGCACAGTATTCGCTGTTTCGCTGTTACGGTCGCTTGTTCAAAGCAATAACAAAGGAGTATCAACTTGATGTTGTCTTCACCTCCACAGCCGATGGAAACATCCGACGGGACTCAGGCAGAAATGATGTTCATGGGTAAGCTAATGTATTAAAGTTTTATAGCATTACTGAGGTATGAAGCAGGGCAGGGCCGAGAGCCTGGGACTTTTTTTTACGTTTCTGTTTGACAGACGACACAATGACACGGGCCTTTACACTGGTTAAAACTGATTGAAACAAGTCAACAAAATTTATAAAATTGTTTTAGTGGTTTTGGGATATTTTAATCCAAAAATCTTACATATTGTGCCTTTAAAAGATTCCTGTTTTTATACAGTATGTTTTTTATTCATGTATATATGTTTCTCAATTCATGTATGACAATATGTATTTATGTCTCTCACTACAAACAAAACTTTGCAGGCGACCTGCTTGTGCATCTACAGATTAAAGCTAGCTAAGATTTATCTTTGTGCGCACCAACTGATTGTGTTTATTAGCACTGATTGCATTATTGTGTTTTGTAGTGTTTATTAACTGCCACAGTGTAATGGCTTAAACTGTATTGAATGGGACTATATTGATTGTTGACTGAGAAAGCCAGCATGCTGTTGTCCAGTATTACTGCTACACTCACTGCATCAATGATAGCACCAAAACGGATGGACAAGGTACATGTATATCTGGGAGAAATTATTTTTTAATATCGACAGTGTGTCTTCATTTCACACTAATGGAGAACTGGGCCATCTGCAACTGCTCACCTACACTTGTTTCTGTGGTTATTAAAGCTACACTCAGGGCTGGATGTACCTTATATTGTATAGGCAAAATAAAATTTTTGGGCCCCTTCCAAGCTTACATTAAACATATATCATCGCTGTCAGGCGGTCCAAAATCGCTACATTTCAGGAAATATATTGTATTTTTTTCATAATAAACCCTGTGTTATCAAAGTTGATATTGTGGCTTTATATGGTGACACACTTGCATGTGTCATTACATTATTAACATTCCACCAAAATCAAGTTCAAATTGAGTTTTTGACCAGTAAATGTAGTACATACGCATTCGTTTTTTTCTGCCATTAAAGCGCATGCACCTAAGGCAGTAAGTGCATCCATCGCATTACGTTTTCATCAACTTACAGGTTATCAAGTTTACTGTAGCTATGTGGGCACTCAGTTTTTCTGTAATTTGTCCAAAATCTCATGTAATAAACGATGATGTGCTACACACAGTTTATTTAAGACAGTATTGACTATGATTCGACGACAAATGCTAAACTAAAACAGACGTCTCTGCTCCTCAAATACATAAAACATTAGCCTTTATATAGAGGGAGTTTCTAGAGTAAAGAAAACTATGTACTTATTCAAACAAGCAGTTCTTTGTTCTTTTTTTACCCTTGCAAACAAGCAGAGATGGACTAAACTGCGTGCGGCACTTCATTCAGGATAGAAAGAGGGATGGAGTTAATATGAGGTTTAACCGACCATTTGAGGATCCAATGGAGATACGAGGTTTAGTCACAAGCTCTTTTTAATACATTTCATAGGTTAAATATTTGTAAAAACCCACAGACAGGCGTAAAGAGTGACCAATAGTAATGATTTATGGGGGGAAAATTAAGAAATGTATAGATACAAGGTTTCAGTCCGATATTTTACATTTTGTTAATTTAGATTTTGTATTAGTCTTACATTGTTTTACCATTAGAGTGAAATAATAATCATTTTAAAAATATTATTTCTTGTCATTATAATTGGGCCCCCCTGGACGTGCGAGTACAGGCATGTGCCTAGAATGGCTATGCATAAATCCGGCCCTAGCTACACTCTTAGAAATAATGTTTCCAGTTAGAATCAAAAAGAACATAGAGCAGGGGTGTCCAATCCTGCTCCTGGAGGGCCGTCGGTCCTGCAGTAAAAATGCAAAACGGATATGTCAATAGCAGGATATGTCAATAGCAAAGAAGGTAAAACGAGGCACATATTCCTAACGTTAACTAACAGTAGAGAGAGAGAGAGAGAGAGAGAGAGAGAGAGAGAGAGAGAGAGAGAGAGAGAGAGAGAGAGAGAGAGAGAGAGAGAGAGAGAGAGAGAGAGCTCTTCTGTTGCATTCTTGTGTTCTGATTGCTGATCGTTCACTCAGCACACATGCATCATTTTAAAACTAAATCGTGCGTGAACTGTTACATGATTTATGTATGACGAGTGGTTCTCTACATTATTACAGGAAGGCGGTACAGTAATCACATGACGTTTTCTGTGCGCAAACATCCTGAAGCGTGCGCCTTGAAATCTGCCTCAGACTGGTTGTGTTCCTGTCTGAACTGTTTCTCAGACTTAAGTCGAGTTCTCCTTCATGTCTTAAATAGATAAATTCAGACAAAATTATTTCAAAATGCCCATATAGGCAAGTATCCTTGTGAAACATAGTCGGTTATGTCTTAAAGGGATACTTCACCGTTTTTTCATATTAAACTATGCTATTCGCTTAACTAAGACGAGTTGATACGTACCTCTCTCGTCTCAGTGCGTGCACTCAATCGCTCTGGCGCGCGGCGACACTTTGATAGCACTTAGCTTAGCCCAGTTCATTCATTAGGGTCCAAACAGAGATGAAGCTATAAGCGACCAAACACCTCCATGTTTTCCCTATTTAAATACAGTTACACGAGTAGTTACACAACCAAGTATGGTGACACAAAATAAAACGTGGCGCTTTTCTAAGTGGGTAAAAAGGATAACTATAATATATGGCGGAATAGCACTTGGGAGCACTTCGACTCGGCGCAGTAAAAAGTCACGTTGGTTCTGCATCAGAGTCCTGCGCACGGGTCCGATTTTGTAAGTCCGCACCCGCCCGTACCCGCAGTGCTTCAAACCGCATCCGACCCGTTTTCCGACAGCAGCACTAATTAAAATCCGCACCCGACCCGAACCCGCTTAAAACAGAACCGATACCCGACCCACACCCGAAATAAAATCAGTTTAGCCAATCACATTATAGACACAATTACAAAAATGTTTATTGCCAGGTCTTACAGAAGTTATTACACGACAATTAACACAAGGACAACTTCAGCCGAAGCTGTCAAAAGGCCGGTACATGAAGAACATGGCAAACGTTACCACAAAACTGAGTAGCCTTAACATTTTACCAATCGAACAGACGCGGCTACAACACTATATGCCACGCAATTTCGTCTAGCCTACATCTGATAATTTTGGGTTCAAACACGCCCTGCACACCACACATACTTAACAGTGTTAAATTTGAAAAATACTGTTCGATAGAACTGCTTTGTTACCACAGTTTCTGCGTGCTTCCTCGGCGATGAAGTTCCACATTTGTGGCTATCCAACACGAAAATGCATGTAGCAAATAAGCCTTTCACAATACTTTCTTCAGATAACTCCAAATTTCTCCCACATAGTGGATTTGATTTTTTATGACGTATTGTAGACAACTTTACAATCTCCACTAGTTATTCTTTTCTTCAACTCCTCAGCATCCATCTCAATGACTGCAAGCAGATCGCGCACGTGCGCGCGGTTATGATGCATTTTTAAAAGTGAAAGTAGCCTAGGTAACGTTATAGATTCCTGGGAGGGCGTGGCGCGTCGGCACAAATAAACTGATGTGGATTTTAAATTATTTTATCAACTTGAAATACAGGCATATTTTTGTAGATGTGTTCCTAAAAATATGCATATATTTTTACGTTTGCATGTGATTGTTTTAAACCCGTGTTTAGACCCGTGTTTCCCCCGTGTCCGACCCGACGGGCACCCGTATCCGACACGGTTGGATATTTTTCACCCGTTTGAGCAAAATTACCCGCGGGTACCCGAACCCGTGCAGGACTCTAGTTCTAATGTCAGAAGTGAGAGGGAGAGGGGGAGAGGATTTTTCAGGAGTGACTTTTTACTGCGCCGAGTCGAAGTGCTCCCAACTTCAAGTGCTATTCCGCCATACATTATAGTTATCCTTTTACCCGCTTAGAAAAGCGCCACGTTTTATTTTGTGTCCACAGTGTTTTTTATGGCATCCATGTTAGGAGTGATTGAAGGATTTTTGATCATGATCTAGCCTTTTAACGAATACTCGGATGGACAAATTCGATGCATGCGTACTATCATGACATACTTCACATATTTCCACAGTGTCACTAGATGGTTAGAAGAATGGATCAGTACTCAATGTGTTGTTGAACTGTTCGGTAAAGGGAGGATTCAGAGTACAATAACCTCAGACCATCTTAGCACAGTCGCTGTTTTCAGCAGGAGTGAAGAGAGATCACAGATTTATAGAGTGCTGACAGTATAGAGTTAATTGCAGAATTGAAAGGCCAAGATGAAAAACGGAGGTCTCAAGCTTCTCTAAACAGGTTCCAGCAATGCTTATAATTCAGGTCATAATAAAATGCTTTGCAGAATAAATTCATACATGGCTTTCAATTTTACATTTTGCAGCCCATCAAAGCAAAAGTTGAATGTTGAATGAATGAGAACTTAGTTCTTCTTCTTTGATAATACACTTTCAAATGAATGAAATGAGTTTAGAACACAACACACTCCTGCTTTCTACTGTAAAGAGTTAACATTATGGTAACATTAATTATATTTCACATATTTTGTAATAATATGTATTAGCCAAATGCATGACTCATACCAAGATGCTACAGTACTTTATTCACAGCCAATGTCTGCTTTGCATGCTAATGATGTTAATATTATTCGCTACATTATCATCTGAATTTACTATGCATGCTGCTGAGGTTTATATAATTTTGAACAATTAATATCCAACGCAACCATAGGAAATGCAGTGCATTCATTTGCAGTGCATTCATTTGCAGCTAAATTAATTTGCAAGATCGTTTGTGGCGTCCATGGCGTGGTACTTCAGTGCAGACACTGTGTAATGAGTTCACTGGCAGCAATGCTTTTTCACTGTACTGTACCTTCACGCAACTACATTGATTGATTGCTTCTGCCACTGCTGCCTTTAATAATATTCACTACATGCAATATTGAATGTACAATATGTGCTGTTGCTGTTAATAATATGTGCAGTGTTACAGTACGAATTTGCTATGTGTGCTGCTGCTGACATGTAATATACGTGACATTCACGTATATTACGATCTGAATTTGCTAAGCATAACCTACTGCTGCTGCACAAAGTAGCCTACTTAGTCGGGGTGGGCGAAAAATCGATTAACATATGAATCGTGATTCTATATTCTGCCGTTTCGAATCGATTCACAAATTTCAAAAATCTATTTTCTAAATGATTAATAACATGATGGCATTTCAAAGGCCACCAGACAGTTTAGAAAGCGCACAGGCTCGTAACGGAGTGAGCATTATGAATGAAGCTTATACTTGACAACAGCAGTTCATATCAAAATGCAACAAATAGAAAATAGCCTTAAGTTTAGTTAGTCGAGCACGTCAAGCTTTTCTTGCGATCTTTCCGTGTACAGGTATGCTACTTTAGTTTTTACATACAAGAAGCACGTTCAACGTGGACACACAAGCGGTTTTATATGGTAACGAACAAATACCCTAGAACAAATAGATAATGAACATGTCCTGTATCCTATAAAAGATAATGAACATGTCCTGTATCTAAGGCTAAAGTAATAAATATTGAAAATGCAATGGCCTGTATTATATATCTCTAGCTCCGAACGATCGACCACTGATCAGGGCTGCATTTCCCCAAAGCATCGTAAGCTTAAATTGATCGTAGAACGATTCCCAATCAATTTAGGCTTATGATGCTTTTGGGAAACCAGACTTCCTTTCATCTGTCGACTTGATGCTCACTCATTTTAATGATGAAAAATACACTGTGAGAGGCGAATATGAATGCTGAGCGGCAGTGGGCTAGATTAAATTAACGCAGTTATGAGATGTGTATAATTTAAACTAAATAACTCCCGCTTGATTGGGGCTAACAGTAGCTGCTGTTCATTTCTCTGCTGTTAGATTCTCGATTTTGAATCAAATTTCAATTCGATATATACATTGTCTGCTGCCGCTGCTGTTATTTGCAAACATTATAATTTTTCTATACATGCTGCTATAAATAATATTCGCTAACATGCAATCTGAATTGCCTTGCTTAGGGCATACTGTTGCTACAGCTACACCAAAGTACTTAGAATTAGGTTTAGAATTAGAATTAGCAGTAGGACCTGTTGAATAACCGAAAACATAAGCAAATTCTAATTTCAAGTTTAAAGGGGCTGTATGTAACTTTTTCACTCTACTAAAGCATAAAAATACCATAATATGTTTGCAGATATTTAGGAAACATGCTGAGTTCACATACTCTTTTCTCTGAAAAACACTTCTATAGCCAGTTATTTTACTTTAAAATGTGCGTTTCCAGGCTGGAATGTTTGTTATTGTTTTGGTCTGTGATTCTGCACATGATACTGCAATTTTCATTGTCCATTGCGCTCGTTCCTGTTGCGTGTGCTCAAACTGGCAACCCGTGTGAGCGGCGTCCAGTCTGAGGAGCAGGTGGCGGGAGAAACGACGATCTCCGATATTTTGAATTGGACTGCAGTACCTATTTCGACCACTAGTTATCATTCTTACATACAATTCACTTTAACCGTGATCTTTGACGCTGTATTCTCACATGAAATACATTGAAGCACTTGCTGCTTCTGTAGACGCGATAAAGTAAACGCTGCTGCTTAACAATTACTCATATCTCTAGTGCAAGACAGTATAACATGGTGCAAGAAGTGTTCACGATCAAGATGGGCTATTGACTTTTAGACAAACTCTGAAAGCGTGCTGCAAACTGCTATATTGAATGGTAACCAGCCATTTAAATGTTGAGCAGCAAGATCATTTGCTGCAGATGCAACATGAACCAATCAGCTTGTGCCAAGTAGTTAACTATGTAAATATTGGTGCGTTCAAGTCATGTCGAGCTGAACGCACATGAACGGCACCACAATGTCGTAAATATGACTGGGAAGCTCAGGATTTTCTTTAAGCTCTGATCTTTATGAGTTTCAGTGAAACATGGCGGAATACCACAATACTTAAAGGTATTTAGCAGGGATATTGTCAGGCTTTTCTATTTACAGTGAAGTACATACATATACATACACACATGCGGCACAAAAACTTGCCGCAGCACTATCCAAAACATCTGCTTTTCAAGATGTTCATGGAAATTTGTCTGATCCTTGATGTGATCGCGGACAGCAGCGCAAAGTTCATTCTGTGCTAATTTGATCTAATATTTAATATTTTTTTAAAAAAATTAGATTTAAGTAGCAAATTAGAATGCTCAAATTATTGTCTATATTTTGAGACAAAGATCTTGTTAATGATTTTCAGTTTTGTTCAAGGTAATTAAGGAACAGTTTTTCAATAATGGAAGAATATGTAAAAGTATGGTATTTGGGGTAAAAGGCGCACCTGCTTTTGGGGCAAAAGTTACAATAATTAACATGATAATAAACAGCTGGTTATGATTAATCAGAATGTTCTTCCATTCTAAAATCAAAACTTAGAAAATGTAACTGTGGTATGACTCATTAGATATTGCTTGATGCTACAACATTTTTTTTTTTACCTGCAAGAGTCTCCTAGGATAGAAGGAATGGGTGGATATTCCGGAGCAACTTGGCATTTCTGACTGGCACAATGGCTTGCCATTTGTTGGCAATGAATAGGATGATGCACCAGGATCCACTGTAGAGGTTGATGTGCAACTATGCCATCAAAACACATGCAAATGCAAGAACATGCTTTTTGACTAGCTGTGTCCACTGTAGTGACCTAGTGAAGTTATTAGGGGATCTCCTTCAATGCTTTCAGAATCAGAATGAGCTCATTCAAATTAATTATGAATGAATGGCTTAAAAAGACATGGTTAAAACTTAAGATGAAGACTTTAGATGTCACACCACGTGACTCATGACAATTTCCCATATACCTTTGGACAAAAAAATTAGGTTTCTATTATCATGTACTATATTAGTGAGTATTAACACCAATCTGTCATTCTGTCAATCCATCATTGTATGTGCGGGTCTAAGAATATACCAGAGTTCACTGGCTTAATTAACTAATCACTTCATTAAAGTACTTTAATATAAATGTGTCACTTTTAGCTATGCAAGTAATTTTCATCCATTGTCCCTATAGGCAAATTAACAAGAGACATAAGGCCTAAAGTATGCATCATTTAAATGAATAGATGAGAGAGTGACATTTGTGGCCCTCTTATCTTAAATAGCTCAGTTTGCGGGTCTATCACTTCCTCATGTTTAGGAACATTTAAGTCCTTTAGTAATCTTGAAATCTAAAGCAAATCTAGTAATTTGCCTGTCAATTTCATCCAGTTTATATATTCAGGGGTAAAGCTCATGTTTCTTGTGATGTTGTATTGAGGAGATTTAAATGTCAGTGATGTACATTGATTGTAGCCTCTGAGTTGACTGATAAACATAACTGAATAATTTGAACATAAATGCCATCAGCTGCATTCACAATCAGTGTGTCCTAATTCCTTCTATTTTACATTATTTTAGCAAACCATTCCCCTACTATTATTATTTTATGTTTCTATTGGGTTTACTAAACTTTATTTCTTTATTATTTCAGATAAATAAAAAATAAAAAACAATAATTATAAATACAATCAGGTAATGCACAAATAGTTTTGTTGTATGTTAGATAAATAAATAAATTGTACATGATGTATTGGTCCATAGTAGAATGTTTCCTCATATTTCAGGTCAAGATAGAAATTAACTATTGAACTATTATGGGGTATAAAGGCACAGGTTATTTTGGCACTTCACCCTCATTAGTTTCTGAAGTGCTTGAAGGCTGGCTTTAATATGTACAACATAGGGATTTAATTAAACACTTTTTTTTCCAAATCCTATATCCAAAAGTTGTTATCAGAGGGATGATAGGTACACAACAACTACAGTTGCACCCTCAGGCAGCAGACTACCGTTTTTGCAACCAAATAGGTCATGAAAGCCATTTTATCTAAATGCACTGCAAGGAGGCAAGGAACAACAGAGGAGCTAGAAGCAGGAATACGCAGGTGAATACTCACAGCATTCGCATGGTCTTGCGGCTGTCAGAGCAGAAACAAAAGCTGCTGCTCTCCGTTTGTTTTTCCATCATCTCCGAGTGCATTCATATGTAAATTGTGAGAGCTTATTTTGTCCATTAAATCAAACGATCTGAAAAAACACATACATTTACCCGCCCATAGACCCACTCCTCAGAGAAATCAGGATAGAAGTGGTTGAAAGTGTACAAAAGAGACGGATTAAAATACTAGGTGTAAACAAGTATGTGTCTCCCTCATCTACTTGTGATCTAAATGACCAAAACACATCTTAATATCATCTAAACAGGGTAATCAATCAACCCTCATCAAGCCACTTGGAGACTCAAAGTATTTCTTGCTTTATTAAGATTTATTAAGAATGTCTAGATTAACAAAACAACATAATGCAGTCCCTCCAGGATTTCACGATTTTTTTGTGATTTTTGCGATCAAAATGACTGATTTTGTGGTGGTAATTTCCAGAAATTTGTGAAAAATTTTTGCGATTTTTATATTTTATAATTAGGACATCACATTTACCATAATAGTATTATGTCAGATGCACAATATACATGACACAAATCACAAACAAAATGCATAAAGCTTATTTATTTTGGTCTAATCAAATTCTCATCAAATTAAACAACCTAAAGGGCAATTTTTCTACCTGACCTATGTAAATATTAACAACAGGTGTAGTAATTTATACTGTAGAACTTTGTGTAAATCCTGAGTTGAGGGGTCCTGAGCTGCAGAAGGCAACCAGTTAGTGCGGCGTTTTGCATGGTGTCCCCACTGCGTATAGCAACGCAATACGAAGTGACCATTCGAAAGGGAACTACTCGGTTACTATGGTAACCTCAGTTCCCTGAGAGTAGGGAACGAGTATTGCCAGAGAATGTCTAATAAGGCGAGAAGTTTCACTCTCAGTACACTTCCGGCTTCTGAACTGGTTGCAGTTCCACTCTGATTCCATATGAGGGCGCTCACAGGACGAGTGCAGAATGAATGGAGGTCTATGGCGCTATATCCATCAAAATCCACTTTTCTCAGGATATAATTTTTTGTCTAGTAATTTGAATGTTGTATTCGAAAGGAGATGCAAAGAAATTACACATTGCTGGGTGTTAGATTTTTTAGAGTCACTTATTTGCTTTAAAAAGTCTTTTAAAGTGTCAATGACGCCATACACATCGTACAACCAGAGATACTGCTTTACGGCAATCCTTCAGTCACTTTGGTGCTTTTGCGCTCTGCACTTTCTTTTCTCTCGAGGCATCGACAACACAGCTGACACAGGTAAATACACGTGCTAGACGAGTTTTTGGTTTGTTTTTTTCTGGTCCTGCTTCGGATGCCACGATGCCATCAAGCGGTATCTCTGGTCGTAATCAGTCCTTCACTGTCCAATCAGCGTTCATTAGCAGAATGCTAGCGTGTTATGGGCAACAACAACTCAACTTGTAAGAAATCGAAAGGACATAAGTACTCGTTCATTCAACTTTCGACCTATAACCCATGTTGAACTTGCAAAACCTACAATCAAATCTGAGATTTCTCAACGGCAATCGGGTGAAAGAGACAAATTTAGCCGTCTAACCCCATAGACTCCTATTCATTTTGCACTCATGGGCGATCGCCCCCAGTGGAACTCTGGTGTAACTACAACCAAAATTCGGTACAATAGGACTTAATAGGGAGTGGGCAGGCTCTCCGTAGACGGGCTCTGGTATTGCATAGCCGGCCGCACTATAGTAACCTGGCAAGTTGTCGCTTCAGTCGTTAAACCTGCTAAAATGGCGTTTTTTGGGGACTAATATCATAGACAGTAAAAGAATAATATAGGCTAAGGCCGTGCCCCCTTGGCGGGCTCTGAGGTGTAATGGCGTGATGCTAGCTCATTGGCGCACACGTCAGAGGCGCCCGCGCCAATGGATGTGCATTTTGTCCTCTGATAACAACTTTTGGCAAAACGCATTTTGCCGCAGCACAGCCAATGAGTGAGCCAGACACTCACTGTGCTAGCTGTGCAGCTGCAAAATGCGTTTTACATTATAGGCTTCAGAAAATCGAGGAAAATGAGTTTCCCCTTTTCCCGCAACATCTGTATCCACGTAAAAATGCATTGAAACTTTAATTAAACTAGAGATATTTCAATTGGGTGATTATAATAAAACATTTTTGTGAGGTCTTTTTAATTTTTGTGATTATTTTGCGGTAAAATTAGGAATTATGTAGGATCGCAAAAAAATGCGACATTTTGTTGATTTTGCATTGTATTCAGCAATTGCGGAATCGCGAAAAACTGGAGGGACTGATAATGGCAGATGTCTTCAGTGCAACTGTTGGCGCTTTGAAATGACATTTCAGTGAGTATGGTATATTACATTTAACATGTTTCACTTGAGATCCTCTGTCCTCGAATTTCATCCTTGTAATCTTTCATTCATCCCAAGAGGCCTTGTTAAAACACAAATAATGAATGCATGGAAAGGGCATTTAAAAACTGAGAAGCACTGAATAAAGAACAAGACTGGCAATCAGGCCTGGCTGTGTTTAACCAGCTGTCTCTAATTGTCCTCTTAATTGGCTTGATTTAATTAGAGGAAATTACTTCTTCAAACACTACCACTGCACTGTCAGACTATTTGCTGCATTTGATGAAGAATGTTTACATCAGCTATTAAGATGCATTTTACTTGGTCAATGACAAGTGGTCAAGCGAGGCACGTGTCTCTTGTCTCTCGTGTCTTTGAGGGAAGGCTCTCTGATTCCCTCATCACATCCAGTACATCAGCAGGAAGTCTGATGTGTTCAAATATGAATGATTTACAGAGTGATAATATGTCCTATCACACCACACAGTCCACATGTTGTTTTTAAATTGAGTATTTATCCCAAACCAAGAAGAGGCACCTGGTTTCCCTGGCTAACCATCCATGGAGATCTATTGTTTTGTTTTTTGTTTGTTTTTCTTTCATCCTGTTGGGATTCTAGCAGCCTTGCTGGGTTTAAATCTCAGATTTTGACAGACTTTCCCTCAACACATCCCTAATTGTGAGTTGGTAGCCCTATGCAGCGGTTCGAACACACGATTACACTATACGAATCCAGCGTGACATGCATTTTTAAACCACCTCTGAATGGGGTTGAAAGTTGATGATCTTAAAAAGTTTTGTAGCCCATTGCACCTGCATTTAGTAATGTCCACTTGTGATCAGATCAACCAAATGTATTTTAATAGCAGATGTGAATGGGGCCGGGCACACATTTCATATTAGTTGTCTTTTACTACTAATTACTAAAAAAAAAAAAAAAAAAAAAGTTTGGTAAAATGTAGGCTACTTATTGTGTTAATGCAGTATTGCAAAACATTTTTGTTGCCATTGAGGTGGGATGCGGGTATGGTTAGGGAACATTTTTGCATTCAGGGCTTGATATTAACACCCGTCAACCTGTCAAATGCGGGTGTATTTCAGTAGTGGTGTGTAATGCAGTCACTACTAGCCACTTTGGCGGGTTGAATTTTATATAATATATACATGTTTAAATTGTAGTCTTTTAAAGAAGGCAACTTAAATAATAAACTAAGTGCAATGTAATGATCAAAAATATAGATTTTTTGATACCGATACTGAAATATCTTAAATGCTTCCAATACTCATTTCCTGCAGAATATACACACAATACCAGCTGCGCTCTCTCTCTCTCTCTCTCTCTCTCTCTCTCTCTCTCTCTCTCTCTCTCTCTCTCTCTCTCTCTCTCTCTCTCTCTCTCTCTCTCTCTCTCTCTCTCTCTCTCTCTCTCTCTCTCTGTCAGCGAGTTGACACACAAACCCGCCTCTCCTCACACACTCATTTCATTTGCTCTGGATCAATATTGTTGGTGTTACAGGGCTTGAATTTTGGCGTGGGATTGCGTGTATTCTGCATAATTTTACTCATTCCCGCAGATTCTGTGCTCGCACATAAAGCCAGCTCTCAGTGCTATATTGAGTACTTTTCCGCTGCTTATTGCGCTTAAAGGCACACTGTGTAGAAATTGTGTTTTTGTCAAACAGCGACCCCTAGAGTCGCTGTGGAATACTTGCACTGTCGTAAATACCCCTCCACCCCCCCACCTCCCACCCTGTACACCGGTACCTGCATCGGGCATGGAACAGGCACAGATAGACTCCGAAGACATGATTATTGCAATTTATCATAATAGTTTGCAAATTGTGCTCGTTTACACTATTTACAACCTCTACGTTAGGCTTATTTATGTCCTGATAATTATGTGAGATATTGAAAACTGTTCTCATGATAATCGCAGGAATCAATGTCAACAGCGTCGTCTGATATCCCTCAGGACTACGTCATAAACACACCTCACAACACCTAGTTCGTGAGGCAAGCTAGGCAATAAAACATAACGCAAAAAAAAAAAACATAAGAGAAACGAGTGTTTGTTATCAAGTCTGTTAACAGCTCTGATAATCGAAAGCTAGCTAGACATATGTGGAAATTATTGGACTGGTCTAATTATCAACAATGGATGAATGAACAGCATCTTAAAAAAATGACATACTACAAGCAAGCGCAACAACATACAACATAGAATGCAAACAAGTTTACAAATAAGAGATTTATTTACTGGTCACTTAATGCGTTTTCTCAGATCGGATAGCTATCTGATTTATCAAAACGATTCCATTTACACCTGGTCACATAAATGTGTTTTTGCGAAACGGATTTAAATCCGATCTTCAATTCCTGCGCTATATGCAGATTTAATGGAGTGCACGTCACCGAAAGCAACAGATATGAACTGCACTTTATTGATCATCAGCTAAAATTTCAAAATCAAAGACCGCAATAAGAGAGAGCAGTAACAGCCCTGGTAAGATCATTTAGTTTCTTTCCTTTTAATGATGATGATTGTGTGTTAAGCGTTTGCGACTTACTTTCACTGTGATTTGCAATAGTTTGCACGTTGGCTTGATGAATAGATGCTCAGCTGCTCATCTGCGGTGATGCGTGTTCCAGTAGTGTCGTCATATCTGGCTATAACATATAGCCTATAACACGCTCTCACACATTTTTTTTTATTTTTTTTTTTAGCATTTTTGGGAGAAGTACAATTTACATATGTGGTTTCAACAACCAGATGCATTTACACTTGTCCAGTTTCGTCTGGAATGCGGCCCAGACCACCTCCTGAAGTGGTTTGAGCGATCGGATTCAAATCCGTCTCGAATGCGCTTCGGAGGGCATTTACACCGGGTCTTTTCACGATCGGATAGCTATCTGATCTGAGAAAACGCATGAAGTGGCCAGGTGTAAACAGCCCCCATGACAAAAACATACGCACGAAAGCCGAAAACAAACGCTGGTTGGCCTCTCACGTCCAAATTTGAGGAAGTGGTGGGGGAAGTGACGTATGCCGTAAAGCAGTCGAATTTTGTAGTTTTTTTTGTGCTCGGGTTACTACCCTAACCCCAAAGTTACATAGCGCCAGTAAAAGCGATACAGACCCCGTCAGGCTATGGCAGACGTGTCATTCAACCTATTGTAAGTCGATGTACCATCACAAGGGTCTTGAAAATATATTATGAAGGTTGAAAAGCTACATAGTGTTCCTTTAAACAGTCAAATACACACAAAATAATGTCAAAATGCTGGTCTTGGCAAGTATTCACGTGAACACAGTCAGTTTTGTTTTAAGTGAATGTAAACAGTTGAGAAAGAAAACACATGTGTAACAGTATGATATCTGTGCGTCAGGTCTTAAAATTATGAAATAATATTAAAAATATTACAGAGTGATATTGCGTTTTTGCCCATGGTATCGATGTCAAAACTGTGGCCAGTCACAATTTTGAGTGGATAGTAACTTTGGAAAACCACTAGCCACAGTGGCTGGTGAGAAAAAAAGTTAATGTCAAGCCCTGAGTGCATTGTATCAAATCATAATTAACATAAAACTTACTACATAGCAGTTAAAGACACGTAATATAAAGTGGGACCATCGAGGCCTCTACAGATAATAAACATCCTATAAACACACAGGTGCCATACATCATGTAACACAACAACTGTTTTGCTTTTCTTAATCATTTATAAATATGACAACATCATTTATAATCTACTCCTGTAAAGTGTTCATCAGATATACACTTCAAAACCTTGGCAGAAGTAGGAGGTCAACCAGCCGGTTGCAAGTAACCCCATAAGTTAAGAAAACTATACGCTTTCCATTATAGGGTTTTCTTAATTTTAAAGGATTTCTTGCAAGTGGGCCCAGGTATTTTGCGCCTACTATTTTATGAGTAGTGTTTTTGTTCATAATCATTTGGCATAACCTTCTTTTGGAATACTATATGAACAAATGAATACTATACTAAATGAAGGCTCTTCAAGCCTTCCCGTTGCTCAAACACTAGACCACGGCGCTAGCAATGCCAAGGATATGGATTCAATTCCCAGGGAAAGCAAGAACTGAAATCTGGAAGAACTGAACTGAAAACTGGAAGAAAGGTACCATGAATGTCATGCAATGCAAAGCAATGCAAGTTGCTTTGGATATAGCAAGCAGGCATGTGTGAATGTGCCATTTGGTATACTGTCACCCCCCTTTTTGAGAATGGACGTTAAAATGCACTATTCAAACTTAAATGGTTGTAATTCAAGAATGCTTTGGAATATAGACCTGAGTTTGGTCTTGTTTTAAAGAAAACACTATATAAATACTATACAGAGTATTGTTGAAGTGAAAGCAGTTATGGAAGTTTAAACTTACAGTAAATCAAATATACTGTACTTAATATTTTTTCTTTTTTATAAAATATGTATTTTACAAAATATTTTTTACTATAAAATTACTATAAAATCAAAGCCATATATCTATCCAATTTGTGTTCCAAATTTGAAGTTGATATCACAAAAATTGAAGTTCCCATGATATTTTGTTTAGGCGTAGTACCAAAAATAGCCACCGGGTGGCATACATTCCCTTGAATTTAATTGTATGCATTCTGCCATAACAAATTAATACATTTCTGTCCAAATATCACTTCTGTCACAAAATATGGAACTTTGAGACTCAGACCTTTCTGACAATATGGGTTTTGTCAAGATTAGAAAAGGTTTTGATCATAAATTATGAAACATGACGACGCCCCAAAAGGGGAGAGGCCAGATAAAATAATTTAGAGTACCGTTTCTATGGTAACGCAACGTCCAATTTCAAATCGGTTTTCACAGGATGAATTCTGAGCTTTCGAATGATACCTAATTTATGATAACTACTAAAATATGTGATGTATAAAAAAAGGCGATAAAAAAGATAATATTATATTTTAGAGGATAATATACATACACACACACATATATATATATAATCCTTTTTAGAGGATAATATTATTTTATGGACAAATACTAGTTTATATATTTTGGTAAAAAAAAAAATTAGCATGAAAACCAAAGTTTCAATTATTAAAAGTGTGTGCGTCGACTTTTTGTGACAAAGGCCAGAACTCCTGTTATGATGTAGATTTTTTGAGGTGCACTCTTGTCATAAATTAATCTATTTTTGTTCCTACATAATTTTTAACAAAAAACAGTGGCAAAATATCTATTTAGGAGTCTTAGACCTTTCCAACAATATATAGTTTGTCATGATTAGATTAGGATTTAATAGTAATAGTGCAGTAAACTTAGGCGTCCAGGTACCGGGACAGTGACATGTTAAGGGGTTAAAGGCTGTGTTTATTATATAAATAAAAATATTTTTTAAGATTACCTCAAATAACCAAATTAGATTTAAAAATATTTTTTAGCTCATCAGTCAAGGCCAATATGCAACAAAGGAAGAAATCAGAAAGCTGGAAAAAAACTTCACATGCAACAGTGAAACCATTGTTTCCAGTGATGCATAAGTCTGAACTCTACACTCAAAAAAATGTTTAAGCCTTTTATTAAGATTTACGCATTTCAATTAATAGTCAAATTTCATCAAATTGAATGGAATAATCCTTACGTATTTTAACTGAATAAGTGAATAAGGATTGTTCAATTATTCAGTTACAAAAACGTAAGGATTATTCGATTAAATTTGATGGAATTTTAGCATTAATTGAAATGCAGCAATCTAAAAAAAAAAGGCTTACAATTTTTTTTCCTAAATATATTAGAAAAGAACTATGTTCTTTGTAAATTCATGTTCATAATGAGGTAACTGTGTCATTTTGTACAACTTCATCTTAATAATGTTTTAGTATATGTAAAAAAGAACATTAATCTAGATACAGTTGCTTGTTTCAGGAATTACGGTTGTGTTCTGAAATTAGTTTAACTGAATATTTGTTTGAGAACATGCAGATGTTGTGTGTTAGATAATAGCTGCTCATGTTTAGTTTTGTGGGTCTAAGACTGTGTAGTTTGTCACAGTGTATTTTATTCACTGCCAGACAAGTTTACAGGGCCTGAAATGGAAACACAAAATTAACCATCCTGCAGCCATTGGACCTTGGAGGAAATAGATCCTGTGCTTTCAGTCACAGCTGCCTCTGTTTAGATGTTTTACACCAATTGCCCTTCAGTCCCTGTGTGAGAGTGAAATCTTTTCTGAGCAGTGGGTTTCCTCAAGGTCTTCCTTTAGCTTTCCTCTTACAAAAGCGTATTGGTATTGGTGTGAATTAGTGTGAATTTTATAATCCTGCATCTTCAGCATCTCATTTTAGATATTTTCTTTAAAAAAGGGGGAGGTTTAGGGAGTTTGAGATGGCATACTACCTACTATTTTTGGAAGCGGTAAGCAGTATGTGTACAGTATATTTTTCTGTAAGGCTAGTTTTCTGATGAAACTGAAGCCAGGAACAAACAACACTCAATAAAACAACAAATATACAAACTTGGGAGCAGAGATCCACGATTAAAGGGAACAGGAGGAGAGCATTTAATTAATGTTCATCAATGATTTTGCATGTTTTATTAACATGAGTAAAGGCTGGAATACATTACACATCTTTGCCCCAATTTCAGTCAATAGAGGGTATGCACGTGAAGTCACAATTGGCCAGAGTGACTGTGTTACACCCACTGAGTGGCAAAAAGACTAAGCGAAAACATTGGTTCTCTTACGAGAGGTCTCTCGTACTGCGTAAGTATCTTACGCTATGGGGAAATCTCTTTTCCGCGAGATACTAAAGCCAAAAATTATCCTTTCATTTTGAAATAATGAAAAACGCGTTGCGGCAGCATGCAGGCATAGGCAAGATGGCTCGCATGCCTATTGGCTGCCCTGCGGCAACTGCAGCAGCCTATCGAGAGAGGCCCCCGTGACGTCAGCCCACTACGTCACGTCACGCCGAAACTCACGTGGCGTGGGCCTAATAAATATGGATTGATAGGCTGATCACACTTATTTTCATCTCTTCAGCAAGCTTCACGCATCGCTGGATCCGTTGAAAAAGCCTTCTGCGGGACGAGCCCTTGCATCTGAAGCCGCTGGTCGACAACTCGCCGCCTTCACTGGGGAGAAACGATCTGGTCATTCGCTTCCTTAGAGGAGCTAAGAGGTTAAATCCTCCCAGACCCCCCTCAGTTCCCGTTTGGGACCTTTCTACGGTTCTGGAAGCCATGAAGGGGCCCCCATTCGAGCCAATACAGTCAATAGACATCAAACACTTGTCTTTCAAGACAGTGTTTCTTCTGGCTTTCGCTTCTGTGAAGCGCGTAGGGGACTTGCAAGCGCTCTCAGTAAGCGCAACGTGCATGGAATTTGGGCCAAATGACTCGAAGGTCATACTCAAACCAAAGCACGGATATGTTCCTAAGTCCCTCAACACACCGTTCAGGGCTCAGGTGATTTCTCTGTCGGCTCTGCCGGTCTGTAATGAGCAGAAGGACGTGAGCTTCCTTTGCTCAGTCAGGGCATTAAGAGCTTATGTGTCGCGCTCAACCGTCTTCAGACAGACAGAGCAGCTCTTCGTTTTGTTCAGCGGACCTTCTAAGGGACTAGCTGCATCAAAACAGACCCCTTCCAGGTGGATAGTTGATGCTATAGCGCTGGCTTACACTTCTAAGAGCTTGCAGTGCCCATTAGGTGTCAAGTGGTTTTTCAGAATACTCAGTTCTCCTGTTATTTCAGTGTTGTATTTGACTTAAGGTAAGCCTATCTTCGATTCTCTGTTTATTTTTCGTTTTTAACTTCACATAATTCTGTATTTTATTTAGACACGCTGCTACATTAATAAACACCCACGTGTGAAAATTATTATTGCAGTTTAATTGCACTTAAGTATTGGCTCCTAGCTAGTTTCGATTTGGCCCATTTTCGCTTTATTGACTTAACTGCCGGACCGAGACAGCAACTGTAAGAATAGATATAAATAGAGGAGTTTCAGGTCATTACTTCAGGACCAGCGGTCAGCATAGAGGACGCACGGCAAGAGCGCGCAAGTGGTTTTTCAGAATACTCAGTTGGCTCCTAGCTAGTTTCGATTTGGCCCATTTTCGCTTTATTGACTTAATTGCCGGACTGAGACAGCTGTCCTCACTCAAGCGGTGATAGCATTATATCTATATCTATGTAATTTGCGCGCTGTTGCGGAAGCGTTCAGCTCTCGTGTTCAGCCTCCTCGTGTGAAGACCGACTCGGGTAAAGACCAGCGACTCTACCTGCGCGACTCCACCGAGCAAGGACACCAGGAAGGCACTTAAGTATCTCCTTTTCCCTTTCCCTTCCCACTTTTTATCTTATTTTCACCTTACTCAACATGTGCTTTCAATACATTCCTGTTATCTCTCGGCAACGCCCTTTCATCACGCGCAAAATGCAGTGCAATACTGCTAATCTGCGTCCCATTCTCTCATCCTCACACACACCTCTCTCTCTTTCCGTGGGTCTATGGAATTGTCAGTCAGCAGTCAATAAAGCTGACTTTATTCCAGCCTTTGCATCTCATTCTACTCTTAGTATCTTGGGCTTGACTGAGACCTGGATTCATCCAGAAGACTCAGCAACCCCCGCTGCTCTCTCTAGCAATTTCTCCTTCTCTCACTCCCCTCGTCAGTCTGGGAGGGGTGGGGGTACAGGGCTTCTCATTTCTAACAATTGGAAATACTCATCGCTCTCTTCTCTATGCAACAACAACTCAATCGAATATCATGCTATTACACTTACAACTCCCAATAAGATCCATATTGCAGTCATTTATTGCCCCCCAGGTCAGCTGGGTAACTTCGTAGAGGAGCTGGATGTGCTGCTGTCCTCTTTTCCTGAGGACGGCACCCCACTTCTAGTCTTCGGTGACTTCAACATTCATCTCGAAAAGCCGCATGCAACAGACTTCATCTCTCTCCTAGCGTCTTTCGATCTCAAACGACTCAGGAACTCACAAATCAGGCAACCAACTGGACCTGGTTTACACACGCAACTGCATCACAGACAACATTTTGGTGAGACCTCTCCATGTTTCAGATCATTTCCTCATTACTTTCAGTCTAAAACTCTCTACCCCTGCACCACCAACCCCACCACCAGTCACTTTCAGGCGAAACCTGCGCTCACTTTCTCCCTCCCATCTTTCCTCTTCCGTGTCATCTTCTCTTCCCCCACCCTCACAATTCTCATCTCTGGATGTGAATACCGCAACGGATACCTTTTGCTCCACACTAACTTCTTCTCTAGACAATATCTGCCCTCTCTCCTCCAGGCCAGCACGCGCTACTCCCTCCATCCCCTGGTTATCTGAGGTTCTTCGTGAACACCGGACCGAACTCAGGGCAGCAGAGAGGAAATGGCGCAAATCAAAAGACACATCTGACCTGAGTATGTATAAATCTCTCCTCTCTTCCTTTTCTGTTGATGTTCATGCTGCAAAATCTTCCTACTTCCACAACAAGATCAACAGCTCCTCCAACACACGATCACTTTTCAAGACATTCAACTCTCTCCTCTGTCCACCTCCACCACCACCCGCCTCCTCTTTAACTGCTGATGATTTTGCGAACTTCTTCACCAACAAAACAACAACTATCAGCAGTCAGTTCTCAGCTCCACACACACAGGAACCCAGTCTGACCCATTCCACAGCCAATATCCCTCTGTCCTCCTTTTCTCCGCTAACCGAGGAAGAAGTATCTACACTTGATCCCACAGTAGCTGCACGGATCTCAAGCTGTCTGGCGGATATCTCGACATGGATGAAGGAACATCACCTGCAGCTCAACCTGGCAAAGACTGAGCTTCTCGTCCTCCCTGCCAATCCGTCTCTACAGCACGACTTCACTATCCAGCTAGATTCAGCATCAATCACCCCATCAAGGTCTGTCAGAAATCTTGGAGTAACGTTTGATGACCAGCTGACCTTCACAGATCACATCTCAAAGACAGCTCGATCATGCAGGTTTGCACTGCACAACATCAGGAAGATCAGGCCTTTCCTTACTGAGCATGCAACACAACTCCTCGTCCAGGCCCTGGTCATTTCTAGGCTTGACTACTGCAATGCTCTTCTGGCCGGACTTCCATCATGTGCAACTAAACCTCTACAAATGATTCAGAATGCTTCAGCTTGTCTTGTCTTCAACGAGCCCAAGAGGGCCCACGTCACTCCTCTGTTCATCTCTCTGCACTGGCTACCTCTCGCTGCTCGCATCAAGTTCAAGGCATTGATGCTTGCTTACAGATCTATCACAGACTCAGCTCCCTCCTACTTTCACTCACTCCTACGAGTCTACATCCCTACCAGAAGCCCACGATCGGTCAACGAGCGACGGCTCGTGGTTCCATCACAGAGAGCCACAAAATCACTTTCCAGAACATTCTCATTCACAGTTCCATGCTGGTGGAACGCTCTCCCCACCCTCATCCGGAACGCAGAATCCCTGACAACATTCAAAAGACAGCTGAAAACCCATCTCTTCCGTGAGCACTTAACCTCATAAAAAATTAAAAAAAATAAAATAAAATAAAATAAAACCTTCCCTTTCCCTTTAAAACCTCACTTAATGGGCTTATGCTACTCTGAATAATGCCTGAACTTCGTATTTTGAGCACTTCTTGCGTTGTTTTTGCCTCTTCACAATGACTCGCTTAATTTAGTCCTAATTTGTAAGTCGCTTTGGATAAAAGCATCTGCTAAATGACTAAATGTAATGTAAAATGTAAATATTCATCTGTCCAGGCCGATTTATCGCCCTAGCAGTGTGAAACAATATAAATGGCCCCTTATCAGGTGCTATTCATTTAGGGATGACGCTATCAGCCCCCTTCCCGTACTCTCTGTGAGTCCCTTATGATTTTGCACTATATGAGCCCCGGGCACCTGCCCTTGGGACTTTGGTGTTGGATCTCAGCACACACGGCGTTTTACACTGTGTTCCCCATAGCGTAAGATACTTACGCAGTACGAGAGACCTCTCGTAAGAGAACGTACTCGGGTTACTAACGTAACCTCGGTTCTCTCTAGAAGAGGGAACGAGTACTGCGTATCTTTGCCGTGCATGCAACAAGCTCTGGTTCGCTTTGGCGATGAAAACCAGTGTGATCAGCCTATCAATCCATATTTATTAGGTCCACGCCACATGAGTTTCGGCGGGACGTGACGTAGTGGGGGCGAAGCGCCCCCATTGCATCTGACGTCACGGGGGCCTCTCTCGATAGGCTGCTGCAGTTGCCGCAGGGCAGCTAATAGGCACGCGAGCCGCCTTGCCTATGCCTGCATGCTGCCGCAACGCGTTTTACATTATTTCAAAATTAAAGGATAATTTTTGGCTTCAGTATCTTGCGGAAAAGAGATTTCCCCATAGCGTAAGATACTTACGCAGTACTCGTTCCGTAACCGAGTAACCGAGTACGTTTTCAGCGTGAATGCCACGAAAAACACAAAAATACATCTAAAACGGGAAAGAACTTTGAGAGTGACTGTATAGATTTGACATGCAACCTGAGGTTTATTTTTACAGACTGCTGAAAGGTACAGAAAAGAGAAGCAAATGGATTGCTGCAATTCACAGAAAAACTGGACTCCAAGCAGCGAAACATGGATTTGCAGTTATCTTATTTTGTGTCGGTATGTTGATCTTTGGGGTAAAATCATACCCTATATATTGTATTGACAACTCATCAAAAACTGACAAAAATTATACAAGTTTTAAGGTTGGATGATATGATGATATATACAATATATATATATATATATATTGTTACCCTCTATACTAGCCTGCAGATATTTAGCTCGAGAGTAGGGGTACTACTTTTTTTTTTTTTTTTTTAAGTGTAGCATTTCAACTAAGTAGAAGTGTATTGTAGCACAAGTCTCTACTTCATCAGTATATTTGTTTAATATGAACCAGCAATGCTATGTTCTAGGACTATGGATAACATGAATTCAGCACATACCATAAGTTCTTATCACACAGATGTTATTGAAAATAAAACAGTTGGTGTGTTTTTGTTTGTTATTTGTAATGTGATTACATAGTTTTAAAGTAGCTTCTTCAACATTGATGCTCAATTTTTTTTCTCTGTAACCATTTACATAGTTGGTAAGTGTATGACACCTAGCTTTTTTGAGCTTTCAAAAGTCATTTTGTTTATTCCAGCCTTAAGAAAATGTTATGAGCAAGCAGGCCACAGTCAAACTTTATGGTATTAAGGTATAAAAACCAACAACAGATTTTGTGTCCGTCAGATCCCCAACCCGGTCGGCGTGACGTATAATGAACAAATAATTGAAATGTATGGGAATACCTAGTATAATAAAACAATATCTGAGTTAAAAATGGAAGCAAAATCTCAGTTTGAATTTATAATAATTTTAAACTGGTGTCAGAATAAACCCCAGAGCTAGAATGAAATAAAAACTTCCCATAAGCACAAGAAAAAGACATCCCCTGGAAATACTTTATCCCATGCCAATGGATTCCATCATTGGGCCATTGGGTGCTTCGTACATTTCTGACCACAGCTGTGAGGAAATGTTTTATGACAGGGTTTGTGAAGTGACGTCAGTTTCAAAATATGCCTAAAGAATTTGAACCTTATACTAATGCTGTCAAACAATGATGCCACTCTCACAGAACAGTTAAAAACACATCATATAACAGTTACAGAATATGGTTTAAGCTACTTTATATAGACAAGCAAATGTGTGATTAAACATTTTCTTTGACAGTTTCTTTTCAAAAACTTTTTTTCTTTTTTTCATCAACAGGCCCGGGACTCTAACACTCTGCAATGCCCAACTGGACCAAAGGTGTGTGTAAAATTTAGAGCAAAAAATTGCCCACAACAACGCCATCATGTTTGCCTACTACTTTGCACAGTGTTAATTACAGATAAGTAATTCATATCACATGGCCTCCTCACCCTGAACAACTTTTATTTTAGTTTCTTTTGTTGACTGCTCTTTGAATATTTTCAAATTCATTTTGTGAATGAATAAACCACTGGCATCAATACTGATCGATGATCAGATAATGGTGGTGGTTCTTTTGTCTCAATTAACTGTATGTTTTTTAATGAAATAATTCTTTATTTCTGTTGTTACTGTTATTTCAATTGTTCAATATTGCTCTAAACTGAATACGAAGGTAGGTTGTCTGGTAACACTTTATTTTACACTGTCCTTGTTACTTGTACTTACCATAATAATTACAGTAAATGATGCATAATTACATGCAATTAACCCTAAACCAAATCCTAATCCTATCCTAACCCTATAGTAAGTACATGTTGTTAATTATTATTACTCAGTACTTAAATATATAATTACACTGTAACAATGACACCTTAAAATAAAGTGTAACCGGTTGTTTTTAATAGTTATACCTAAACCATCAGTAAGTAAGAAAGTAAAACATAATAAATCGGTTTTGGACCAATTTCGCCCCACCCGACAATCCTAGGTAAAGTCCTGATTATCTAGATGGTTCTACAGATTATTTTATCCGATTTTTATTTGTGGCGTGAGGTGTGTTAAAAGTGACTGAATCCTAGGAAGATCGTCAGAGCCGCCCCGATCTCGAATCGTAAATATTTAACATGAATATTCAACATTCATCTGTTGTGTGGGGGGAACCCCGAGGACAAACGCACGCACGCTCTAGAGATTATCACGTGAAACGAAACAATACCAAATCAGAAAGAGAGCTGACGGAAGACTCACCAACTGCTCGCGCTGTAACATGTAAAGTTCATGTTCACACTGTCTCCACGACTTCATCAACATTTTTCTTTTTTCCCCCGCAAGTTTTCTGTAAAAAGCAGTCCATACACTATTATACGCCATTTCTTCTTGCCGATCGTCCTCCATGTTTATTTACTTGAAAGTCATGTTTGATGCGAGATTTCCCATTTTCACGACTCTGTTTGTGAATGGAATCTGTTAGTGTGTGTTGTGCTTTCCTGGTCACATCGCGGCACTCCACAAACTAGAGGAACAAAACGGTTAAATCTATGATTTCTTATCGTAATGTTTGTGGTCGCTCACATTTGGAAATTCTTATAATATTTAAAAAAATCTTTTAGTGTGGCCCCAGCCTAAGTAAACAGATATGACCCAGTGCAGTTTTAGGGCTGTTTTTTTCAGCACACACTTGATTTGAAGTTTGAATTGCTAATGACCCACCTGAGCACACAGGTGTAAAATCCATTGTCCTCCATCTCTGCTGAGCGGAACCAAATGGAATCTCCCTCCTTACTCAGCCGATGACCCGAGAAGATGATTGGCTCCTCAGAATCACCCTTGTTCCTGTACCAGATGAGCCGCAGCTTGGCATTCTGGGCCACGCTATAGTTGGTGCGTATGTAGCTGTAGAACAGAGCGCATTTCACCCTCAGAGGCTCTCCGGCCAACACACGATACGTCTTCAAGTCCACTGACCAGTCTATGCATCCGTCAACTGTGGGAGAGAGAAAATTCAACAATTCACAAAGACAAAAGACAAACAAACAAATAAAAACTTGTACATTTATTAAACACGATTGTCTGGTTTCACAGACAAGGCTTAAGCAAAGTCCCAGACTAAAATGCATGTTTGAGCTGTTTTAACTGAAAGCAACTTGCGCTGTCATAACTTAAAATATGTCAGTGCTATTGTTTTGTCTCAAGATACACACCAAAGCAACTGAAATGTCCTAATTGAACCAAGGCCTAATCCTGGCTTAATCTAAACCCTGTCTGTGAAACCAGGATGATGTTTCTTTAATATAGAGTGCTTCGTTTGGAAAAAGGATAGATTTCTGGAGTCTAAAACATACGATCAATGCCAAAGAAAATTATAAGAATGAATTTGAAGGACTGTTTATATTCGGTGATAGTATAAAGGTTGTTCAAGGATGTTTCTAGAATTTTAAGTCAATGAGCCCAACCCCAGCTCTCAGGATATGACTTTGCTTCCTCCTTAAAATTAATGAATTTTCATCCAGCCGGTCAAAATTGTACATCCAGTTGTAATTTAAATGTAATTGCACACCATGATTTGAAGTATAGTGTATGCATTATTAATTTATCCTGTATACCTTGTAACAACTGGACCGAAGAAACACTCCATTGTTCCATTTAATCTTCACAATCCCTCCCCCAGGCAGACTGTGTGATGTCTGATTTCCCCACTGAGAATTATCACCCTTTTGCTCCACTCATACACTTCAAAGACACTTGGGACATTGATTGTTCTTAATGAGAGAACAGTACAGGCTACAAGACACAGACATGCAGTCCCATAGAAATGAAATTATCTCCACTAATTAATTGAAAAATCTGTCTAATGAATGAACATGGATTTCCCCAGTACATTTGGTGTATTATTACTGTTTGTATATTGTCTTTTTATATTGTATAGTGTTATGCATGCCTGATGATAGAACTACTAGTTAATGTAACCCCATCTAGGCGGTGTCTCCTATCAAAATATTCCTCGTTTAATGACTAATTTAATTACTCACATTTTGGGGGACATCACCTTCTCATTGAATCCAGTGTGTGTTTGTTATATTTAACAGAGTATAAATAGACACAAACTGCCAGCTTACTCCAATCATGCAAATGAGTCAGCTTTTCAAACAAAGGAACTTTCCTGCTTGAGAATTGCACATTTCTCATTGGTAAAGTCAAAACTCAAAGGTGTGACCTCCTGAGGAACTTAAAAGCCAACACAAAGTTCCCTCCGTGCGCTCTCTGGCTTCTGCTCCTGATTGCCACACATCAAGCCATGTGTACATTCCTCGACCAGAACAGAGTCAACTAACTCCACAAGTTCACCATAGCTTCTACATTCAACACTTAAGAAATTGATTGCAACTTCAGCACCATTGAACCAAACTATCAAGACTTTCTCAACGCGACTGTATATCAGGACACTCTTCAACAGCTAAGGCAAATGCAAGTATCGTATGATATACTAAATCGCTGTTTAGCTAAAGTTGTGATCCCCTTTGTTAACAAAGGAGCTTTGTAGTAAGGGACTGACTGTTCTTCCAGGAGGTTAAATGACTCTTTCAGAGCTTCATTCCTCTGTTCTGTTTCGGTTTTATTAGTCACTTTTACTTTCCATTTTACATATGTATGTTTGTTTAGATTAGTTATGTGTTCGTGATTTGGTTAAATAAAACTTTTGTGTACATTCTTACCAGTTGATTCTTGTCTGCTTATAAATCAATGTCAATTTTACAGTTATGATCAAAGCTACATGCTAAGAAAGAGTTATTTTTCTGTGGCCACGGAAAATATCCTTTCTGAAGAGTTGATAGACAATTAATACTTAGTGTTCACTGGACAAACAGATTCATTTATTGTAATATTAATTCATTTACATGAAGTTAATTCGATTAACTGATCCTCGAGTTATGATTAATTATTTATATTTCCCTTTTGAGCTGATTTGATAGCTCAACCTCAAACAGCACAAGTTCTGCACCAGACTTCATAATTATATTTAGGGATTTGGTTCAAATCACTATTAAATAAAATACTGTTAGTCTTATATTTTAGTCTTTAGTTTCATTGTGTTTTGGTTTTGTTTTCCCTATTCCCTGTCATTGTTATTATGCTACATTAAGATTGTCAGTCCAAATTCGATTTGTGTGCATATCCAATTGAAATCCGTACAGATTTAGCAATTGTGAAGGGCATAAAAAATATATAGCTATATATACATAAAATTCGCATTTCTGGAAATCCGTTTCAGTCTGTCTACTCTGATCGGATTTTACGTTGTTTGTGTGACTTTTTCAACCATGTAAAACGTAAACACTGTTATAGGCATGGGCGTACGGGATGTTTTTTTTTTTTTTTTTTTTTTACAGGTGTTTTACCTGTAGGCCTATTTAGAATTTTTCACTTCATTGCATTGTGTTTTAGAGTTAATGGAAATGTTTGTAAAATTACTGGATAATGTCCGGGTAATGAGCTGCCAGTACTTTTTCTGTTATTTTACGGATTTATTTTTTACAGTGAGTGTATAGCCAAAGTTATTCCTTTGTTCTTTCATTGTACATTTTTTACTGTGAAGACCTGGATTTTACTTAAGCCTTTACTTGATGCACCCAAATTTTGACTACCAAAAATGTGTGGCCAAAATGGTTTTGGAGGGCTGAAATCACTGACCGAAATAGTGATGTTTAATTAAAGCGGCTTGTTTTCGTGCACAAAACTTGGATAAACTACAACGAAGCACTGCTACTTGGGCGGAGTGATTATCGCAACACCTGAAAAGCACCGTTGTTAGCGTTGTAAAATGGCTAGCGGTGGGCGCGTCAAACAGAGTTACGGCACACACAGAGATCTAACTCTGGGGGATAGGGTGAATAAGCTAAAGTCCCAAAAAGTCAGCGTGTTCCTTTAACCTGTTAGTGATGTCTTCATGATTTAATGTAGGTTATGTTTGAATAAATCTATCAGTTAGCCATTGTTTAAATGTTTATTTTTATATTGCAGTAGAAACAATTTAGGCCTAAAAAGATATTAATATTCAATATTTATTCGATATAAAAACTGCTTTATGTGCAATTTAAATGTTTGGACACCTCAGTTTTTTTTTCTTGTTGATTATTAAATAAAATGTATTGGTCAGTTGATTATAAATGTTATTTTAATTTTCCGTTTTTGGCTAAATTAAAACGTTAATTCCGTTTATTTCAGTGCATCACTAAAATGCATGAAATAATTAAAAAGTGTTTGCCTATAAAATGATAGTGATATATTATTACCAATAAAAACAAACAAATAATCCAGGAGCATTTGTTGTACCCAGGTCTACATTTTGTTTAACAATAACTTACTGTCAGGGCAATAAAGTTAATGTAATGGCCAGAATAACCAACTCAGCATCTGGAAATGAAATGCTCGTGAATTATTTGTTTGAAGGGACCTCCTGCTATTGCTGTAATATCAGAGCAGCAGCACGTTTAAGAAATGTATTCCTGCAAGAATTTTATAGGCTATTCACTATATGCCTTCACTACACAGAGGCCTTGTATATAATGGAAGCCTATTAATACTAACAAAGAATTCATCAATACAATGATAATTCACAACATGCAAAAATCAATTACCCTTGTGTAAATGGAGGAGTCTGTATCAGTATTTTGTTGCAGCAGGTGCACAACCAATTTTAATACATGACATCACTGCTGGTGGGAGGGGCCCCATCCCGTGCTCTGCACCAACTGTTTGGTGGTGGTGAAATCTTTTTACAATCTTTTCATTTAATAATATATAATAACTGTGAATAAGAGCAAGCCAATATTGGTTGTTTAATTATAGTAATATAATAAAAAGAAAGACTGATTAAACTAAATAGCCTTATGCCTGTGAAAGTTTTTTTTTTTTTTTTTGTCGTATTGCTTCTACGTTGCTTGAAAGGTAAGATATATCATATGTTTTTTTTATTATAGAAATACATTATAGCCTTGAAAACATCCTGCTGTTAAAAAAAAAAAAAAAAAAAAAAAAACTTCTGAATGCAGATCCTCGGTTCGGTACTGCACAGGGGAGTAATCAAAACATAAAATTGCTGCTTTCAACTTTTTTTTTATTAAACTGTGTTTTTTTAACAAATGTGTCTCTGTGTTAAAATTCAATTATAATTAAAATTTTCTTAAGGATTAAAAAAAATCTATCTTGGCTGATGCTGTAAACTATATAGAGAGCCCTTAATTAAAATATGTTTTAAATATTTAACTCAAATATTATTATTTTTTTATTATTCTTTTTTAAACATGTAAATTGCACATAAGGCAGGTTTTGCATTAACTTCTAAAGCTAAATATAAAGTTAATTTAAACTTTAAAATAAAGTCTACTCCAATTCATTTTTGAAATATAATCATTTACATTGGCTGTCATTACTTGTTTTCATGACAAATTTATTTAAACATACATTAAATAAGACATCACTAACAGGTTAAGTAAATATAAATGACTAGGCTAATGTAATGCACATACGGAATGCTTCTCTCAGAGCCATAGAGAGAAAGAGTTGCGACACTCTTTGATGTCGCCGCTATGGCTGTCACGTGGTTCATGTAAGCCCCAGTAGTTCCAAAACATACGCTGGCTGTCATGTTCTTCTATGGGACAGACAGCAGCGATTACATTATTGAACAGTAAATATAAAATAAAACACACACCCAAGTACTTTTTCAGCTGTTATTGCATTTTGTTAATGTCAGTTTTGCATTTGCAAGTTTTAGGCTATATTTTTGGAGGGAAAAGCTTAGTGTTCATGTTCGCATGGGTAGTAGCACTGGCTTTAGCGGCTCTAACTTAACTTTTCCATATCATTCATCTGATGATGGACGTCTCATGATATTTATTTTAGCACAACTGGGCTGTATTAGGCTATTGATTTCCGTGATTTTGCTTATAAATTCCGATTCAGCCATTAGCCTACCTTCGTGATCACACAAAGAGGTCTGCCGTGGCGGTCCGTTCAGAATTCGCTTAGAAGCTAGCTCACTTCTTCTGATGAAAGTGGCCATCCCCAGGACCACAACGTGAAACATGATCATGTTAAGACTAAGAATATAATTTTAAGATTAAGCCATACACATATCAAAACTATAACAGATTAAAAACGAATTTACACTTTTATGTTTGGGTCTATAGGTAAGTGCAGAGTGAAGATTTTTTCTCTATGGCTCTGGGTTAGTGTACAGAGTAGGCTAAGAGTAAGGGTAGCTGTAACTCAATACAAGTAACTTAAGCAATTAACTAACAAAACACTTGTAACTTCTGTTACTGCTATTGAGATCAATTAAGCATGGCTGATACAAATGAAGGTTTTCAAATAAAATATTTTTTATTAAACAATGACAGACAACAAAAATGTGTGCTTGTGTGAGTGTGTGTGAACAAGAAAAACAAAAACCAGGGGCAGGTGATCCATGAAACAGACAGGACTGGTGATGGCCATAACAATCCTAGAGGTCCAGCATTGTTCTCACAAGCCGCTTCACTCAAGACAACAAAACAAACGGTGGGATAAAGTGGGGCAAAGAAACCATAAAGAAAGGCATACAAAAATTCAATTAAATAAAAGTTGCTATAAAGGTGGTAGCGATTCATTACTGAACTAATTAGATGCTATACCTTCACAGCTGGCGAAGTCGCGCTAGCTAACTAGCAAGCAGGCAATGCTAGAAACTTTGTTGAAACAACCAAGATAAAATATAAATAATTACGCTGTGCATATACAAATGAAGATCAGTATAAGCATCGCAAAGGGCCTCTGATACAATATAGACAGTTGACAATTCAAAAGAGGTCGATATTTCATCAATTTACCTCTGGAACAACTCGACGCACAGCAATGTAAGTGAATGGGGTCCAATGCCCAAATGACAGTGTTTGGAACTACTCCGATCTTCAAATCCCGGAAGTAGGCGGTTAAAAGCACCGCCATTTTTTTTACAACGGAGGTCTATGGGAGTGTCGCAACTCTTTCTCTCTATGGCTCTGGCTTCTCTTTTTTTCTTTTTTTTTGTTTGTTTGTTTGATCCATAGACTGTAAAAAAAGATGGACGACGCCCCTTCGCTCTCTTCCATTGATGAGAACTGAAGCCGCCAGTGTCCCGATATGGCGCTGACATATTGGAACTTGAGTCTGCGCAGTAGCGATCTCGGGACCAGACCTGTGCAATAGTGAGCAGGAAGTAAAGCTGCGAAATCAACGCTCCGCCCTCACTCTCGCAGAATGCACTCAGAATGCACTACTTCGCTCAGAGAACCTGTCAATCACAGCTGTCAATCATGACGTTACACCACCGCATCACGTAACTAACTAAAAACCAACTTATTTTAGAAACAGACACTTGAACTTACATCAGCGTGATAAAAACGACAGCAAATGAAAGAAACCACCTTTGGAAAAAAGATATTTGAAGTGTAATTTAATTGTTTAGTTGGTCTCACGTCCCGTTGAATAACACGGGGAGGCGGGGCTTATGACCTATACTAGGACCAGTCACCAGGGGGCGATCGAGACGTTTTGGCTTCACTTTTCAGGGCTTGTGCGGCACGCTTGGTTTGATCGTCTCTTCTTATTCTTCTGCGCTTTTTACTGGTAGCAAACAGCATTGCATTGCTGCGCGCGCCCCCTTCTGGATTGGAGTGTGGGTCACCTGTGACTGACTGAATTCATCGCACAGCTGCATGCACCGAACCAATACATACATGTAGCCTACCATTACACCCCTAATACACACATATATATGTGCGTATATATATATATTGCACACATATTGGGTCTCATTCATGAAACATTCGTAAATATACGAGTAAATATGTGAGTGATTTGCGCGTAAGAGACATTCCCGAAAATTCTTCTCCTGATTCACAAATACTTCGTAAACGTCAGATTTGATAGTGAAATGTGTGTGTGTGTTAATGAATTCCAATCAGTCGTAAATGGGACGCGCGTGCACGCTCATTCGCAATTACCATAAATCCCGCCCATTAAAACCGACTGACAACTATATATGGGCATCATATTATGACACCAAATGAAGGATTTCAACATGTCTTCTCAAAAGCAAATGAAGAAGATAAATTTCTCAGATGCAGAAATTAAAGTTTTATTATCAGAATTTCATTCAAAACGCCACATTTTATTTTCAAGCGTAGTGGCGTATCAGGTCTTAAAAAAAAATATTTTTTAGGTAATAATGCTTTTACCTAAATGCTTTAGGTAAAAATGTTTGGCAGCATATTACAGATGCAGTTAATGGAGTTTCATCTGTTAATCAAACAGTCCCAGAAGTGAAAAGAAAATGGTTCGACATGAAGCTTGACTGCAACACTTGTGACTTGCGGACTTGTAAAAAAATAAATAAAAAATAAATAAAAATTGCGGACTTGTGTTCCGTTTGCAGATGCTATTACTGGCTCTCGTAATAAAAGTAAAAAGAAAAACTGTATGTTACTATATATAATATTTTTTCAAAATGCTGTGTAAATATGTACCCGATTAAGGTGAATTCAAATGCAGGCTTATTAATGAGCAAAACGTTCGGATGTTAAACGCACTATTTACGCGTCGCTGGGAGCAGGTGTAGATTTCTTTCGTACCAACTAACATTTGGAAAATACGAACATTTTAATGAATCCGAAAATTTACGCCAAAACCACTTTACACACGATTTACGCAAAAATTCGTTCTGCTCGTGTTTCATGAATGAGACCCATTGTGTGCAAGAGTAAGTTATTTCTACTTAAATACCCAGAAAGTTACCTGCGTTTTTGGAACCAAAAGTTGAGGTTATCAGCTTACTTGCCCTTAAACAATCACATATAAATAAAATTAAAAACAATTTATTTACTTTACCTTAAATAAATAAAAATGTCACATAACCTGTTTTCTGGAATACCCCCCTGTATTGTAAACCCCTCCAAGTTGCGGTTGTTGTTGTTGTTTTTGGCGTATACATACAGTCGGCATCTAGTCATAGTTGGGGCCGTGGTCTGGCGTGGCGAGGGTGGAGTCGGCGTGGGGGAAAACACTGCGAACATCGTGTGTATTTGAATGACAAAAATGTCCTATTGCGAGTCATTGATGCCTGCCGACCGGCAACGGTACATTGCAAAATTAACTGCAATAGGTTATGATTGCCCTTATTTAATTAAAAACTGGGTCAATGACCCAACCAAATGGCCGGAGGTGTCGTTTCCAGACATATTTTGTTATGCGGTAGTTGTAGCGGTAACATTAGCCTATAACTCAATCAGCTTTTGATGGGCATACGAACAAGTGGTTATAAGAATTACACAAATCAACACAATATAACATTATGTCATCATGAAAAATTAAAGGTCAGACTCATGGATGATACATGTTTTCAAAGCCTTTGTGTTCAAAGGTTTTGACATTTTCTTAAAGGAAGTAAAGCGGGACTTTATATCAGAGGAGAACATTCCAAAATTGAGATTACAGTGAATGTTTCTGGCTTTGTGAAGATGAAATTTACCCAGAAGAAAAAGTAATAATATAGTATTATCAAGATCAACATCCTTGGAATGAAAATCAGACAAAAAAAATGATACATTATGTAATTTGTGACTATAGGCAAATATGTAAAATTACATATAAAATTATGCATTTGTGCGCAGGCACAAATTGTTTGTCTTTGCAGTGAAATCGCCAACTGGCGATTAAATTTTCTGGAACTGGTCTTTAAATTCTCTATTGCCGTGCGCTTCATTGCAACCACAAACTTACAAAGCTTACAAAGACAGCATGGAAATATTCTGTCGAAGCATGCCATAATGAATCAGCAACTAATCAATGGCTAAATGCTTTGTGAAGGCACTCTCACCACAGAGAAACAACCTCTGAAACACGAGCAAAGCCCCATCTCCAAAGAGCAACACAGCCATTTAACTCTCACATGACATTAGCTGCAAGCTCACTGCATGCCAATATTTCATGTTGATAGAAAGATGAAACTCATCAAAGTCACGGCCACCTATCAGCATGAAACGCTGTAATTTATGAGCAATTACAGAGGTGTTTGTGCGTGCGGACACTGACTCATCACTGCACCCGCCTCCCATCACATAAATATCTTTCACATTCAAAACCTGCCACCGCCGATTTATGTCAAGCACTGTCACAATCACACATTTACGGCATAGATTTTGTTATATACGGTTGGCCTGATGAATTTTGTGGCACTGCATTGAAAGAAAACCACAGGAAAGATGGAGGGAGTAAGCGATATCACACATGACTGTACAAGAAGAGAGTGTTGATTTTAAAGGGCTTGAAATCTCACACACACTCATATGCACACTAGATAAGCAGTGGATTAGTTTGGTCTGCTGCCTTCATGCGAAGCGTCTGAAGCAGAAACAGTGTGGCGAGCTCACAGGTTACATGTTACATAAACAGGCAGCCATATGTCGCCCCAAGTCATTTCGCATATAATGTGCTTGTCTTGAATGATTAATTTATCGGTTATTGAATGCAGCATAATGGTGTAATTGGACAGGATATGCCTTGCTTGTCATGCTAATTCTTATTACATTGCAATGTGCATCACGGTAAGCGCCTGAGCGCAGCTTTGTACCGAATCCTAAATGTTTGCATATGGATGAGGCCAAGGATTGTGAAAAATAGGTTCTAAAAATGGGGCCGGTCAGAAAGAGCAGACATTATGTATGCACAGCAAGAGGGCATTAGTGAACTTTTCAACAAAACACTAACTCAAGATCAAGATATTACTCACGGCATCACAGACACCTCAGATGGTGAGCGAAAGGCCACGTCACAAGATAAAAAATCCAAATAAGACACTAGCATTTAGAGTTAGTGCCTCTAATGCTTAATGTTATGTATGAAGACATTTTTGCATGAAAAAAGAAAATAGCCTTTTTGAGAGAGTGAAAAATTACTGAAATTTCATTTTTCCCTGAACCATTCCTTGTCCAGTGTTTTCAGTTTTTCCTCCTTGTTCACTGCTTTACTTTCAAATGGCACTGTCATCTTCAGCTCCTAATGTGAAATCCATTGCAAAGCCCTGTACCTGCTGCAACAATAATTGCCTGACCTGCTTACAGCACGGTGGCTCGGTCTATTATGAAGCAGTACAGCAATTTCAGCTATGAAAGCTGAAGGGGTACAAAAAGTCAATATCAGAACAGCAGACCACCAAACACTTTGTGCTGATATGCAATTTCGTTGCTGACTTTCTTTTTATAGCTTGTTTATAATTCTTCCAAAGTGTGAATGAATGGCTTGCAGTGGACATGTATCTTCAGACAGGTGTAAATGGAAGCTGGTGGACGCCTGGGGTGAAACAGTCTCCTGAAATGACTTGCACTTTGCCATGTTATCAAAGACTAATCAATATGGAAATGCAGAGAGTGTTCTGGCCCTTAGTGCATGATTGCACCTGTGTGCAGAGCGCAACTCATTGGCCATTTGATGTGAAACGACTGTAACGTAGCTGCTTTGACTCACTGCAGGCCGGATTCATTTGGACCCATGTCATTGTCGTAAAGCTTCTATACTATAGGACAGTAGGGCTTGGCGGTATGACGATATTTATCGTTACCATGGTATAAAATGTCTGTCTTTAGAGATTTTGCTATATCATGTATATTGGGGTATGTACATATTCAGAGTGATGAAATACATGAACTTGCTAAATTTGTAAATGTTTAATCTGCTTTGTCTTGTAATTACATGTGTAACTTTATGTTCTTTTGTACCTCGATGCTTTTATCTTGGCCAGGTCGCCATTGTAAATGAAGAAAGTGTTCTCAATGTGCTCACCTGGGTAAATAAATGTTAAATAAAATAAAATAAAATAAAATAAAATAAAATAAAATAAATAAATGAATGAGAATATAAAGAGCAGGACGTGCTTGATGTTAAAAAGAATTAAGCGCAATATATCAGGTGCATGCACAGAAAGCTGAAGGCAATCGCGAACTTGGGACATGCTCGATATTAAAATAAACACAATAAGCAGTGAAAAAGAACTCAATGTGGTGCTCGCGCTGACTGACACACAATTCAGTTCTCTTTCATTTCTTATTGCGCTTGAATGGTCGAATACACACGCAATTATTACAAAATGCCCATCGTGTGGAGTATTCATGTAAACAGCCGAATATGTCCCAAGTGAAAGTAAACAGTTGGGTGCAAACCGGATGTGTCTCAGTATAATGGATCAATGCATTTGGCCTTAAAGCCTAATAAATCTGCCTGCTGCTCTGTGGCATTAATGTGAATCAAACAAAAGAGAAAATAACTTGCTGCTCTTGACTGAATAACGTTTTTAGCTTTAATAACTATGTCATAAAATGTTTCATATCATGAAATAAGAATTTGGTTATATCGCCCACCCCTACTTCCAAACCTTAGTGAGCCTCCTTGCTGTCTTCATACTGTCTACATAGGCAACTACTTTCTGGCAGCATTTTAACTAACTCAGAGCCTCAAGTTACTGATTTGGAACGTTCTCCATAAATGGTAACAAATAGCACTCCTCACATGAGACTCACAATTGATTCTAATATAGTTTGATGTTAGTTAATGATACAACATCTAATGAGCACACAATACATTTTTATTTAGATTATTTTGTTCATATTTTTCAGCTTTGTCTGCCATCTTAAACTTGGACATAAACATAACAGTTCATTAATTAAAATTGTTATGTAATTTGGAGATAAAGTTCCGGTGTTGTCAGACTGGTTCACCTGAGTGACAGGGGGAGTAATTCAATATTTTAAGTAATCTCTTCTACCCACTCACCCACTCAGAAAGGGAATCTGCATTGAATGTTTTTGTTCCTCTACACCCAGATGTACTGCAGAAATGCTTTGCTGATAAAGAGGTTGAAGACTCACTGTATGCTGTCAACCTAATTATATTTTATGTAACATAAACAGGTTTACTTTATTTTGATGTTCCCTAACACATTCTAACACATGTAACACATGTAATATGTAAGTCATGTAACCTACATGTCAACTAACTCTCATTAGATTGTTAGTAGAGTATTAGTAGACTGGTAGGGTTAGGGTTAGAATAAGTTGACATGTACTTGCTAAGATACTTATAGTCAGTAGAATGTCTGTTGAGGAGCATCACAATAACTTTTTAGCAGATATTCGGCAGTGTCTACTAATACTCTAATGCTCTACAGCTGCATGTACTGTAATATTATAACAGGTGTCACGCAACAAAAATGAGCTTGTTACTGGATAAACAATATATTATGAAGAGAGCTGGTCTACTGCCACGCTACTGAACAATGGAGTCAAATTATTAGTGTTGCTACTTTTGATACAATTGCTATACTGGTTCAGAGGTCTGAAGATTGTCCATTTAACAGAGAGAGGTGAATCTGTGTTTTTCTCCTGTGTGTTGGGCTCCTTTTAGAAACAGTGGGATCATCAGGTCATTCGATCAGGAGAGCAACGACCAGAGATGCTGAGTTTGTTTCAGCAAGAGACTTTATGTAGGCTACTTCCAAAAGGCATAGATTTGCTACACTCACATGAAGTGTGCTATACTTTCTATCTGTCCTCTTTGTTATGAGTTAGAGTTACAGCTGTCAGTGTGAAGAAATTTCTCAATGTGAAAAGAGAAAAGAAAAAAAAGAACATCGTGTCTCAAACAATCAGGAGATGTGTGCCTCTGTGTTCACGGCCCATCTCTGATTATGATACACATGAGCACTGATTTGAGTGTTTGTGTTTGAGCATGGCGAGTGCGAGCACTGTGAGTTGTTCTCCATTAAAGCGCTTTGCGCTCGTCTCACACATCCACTGCTGAAGACGGTGCTTATTGAGAGTGGGCTGAGGACGTAGGTCCTTGTCGATAAAGAATCTAATGGTTCAGATCTCACGTTTGCTGAGGCAATGTGAAGATTATGGGTCCGATATATAATGCGAGGGAACTGAGCAGAAAGGGAGGTTCTCTTATGGGTTATGAGTCCACGGCCGTAGTGGCCAAGCCTGGCCCTGATGGAAAGGCCACGAAAGCCGATCCCCCGGGACCCCTGAACTGGCAGACCCGCCCGACCCGCCCGACCCACCTACAAAGATGGATCCTCCCTGGCCGCTCAAACTGGCGGATTCCCCCTTGCCGCCTGAGCTACTGGCGCCGCCCTGGAGGCTCCCTGTCCCGCTAGGCCTCGGCCTCGTCAGCCTCCAGGATGCATTCTGTGACACTGTCAGTCTGTTGTCTTCTTGTCTTCGTTTAGTTAATCTGTTAATTAGTCTCAGTTTAGTCTTCCTCTGGCCCCTGCCTGTTTGTTTCTATGGTTTCTACTTCATTGTTAGTGCAGTTCAGGTGTGTCTTGTTAATTTACTCTTCAGTTCTGTCTTTTTTTTACCCTGCGTTCTGTCTTGTTCTTTGTCAGTTCTTAACGTTGCATGTTTAGGTTGTTCTGTTCTTGTGCGGAGATTATTTTGAGAAGTTTGAGTTCGTTTGTCAATGAAACTGCTGCACGTAGATCCTGCTTCCTCCATCTCCACAGTTTTCAACTAAAAATGGAAGACTTTATGCGTTTTGTCCATTTAATTTTGGTGGCCTGAAAATGCTAACTTTTGAAAACGGGTTTCAAAGTGCAAGTTTTTGAAAACGTATCTCCGTGTAACTACAAAAACGCGAATCTGTGAAAACGGTGACGTCATGCACATGCGTATGGTTTTACTTGTTTAGTCTACATGCTTTTTTTTGCAAATAAAAAGATAGAGATATTAACCGTAAGAAATGGGGAAGGGGGGCATACAGACATCATCACAAGTTGTTGTAAGAATTACACAAATCAACACAATATAACATTTTGTCATCATAAAAATTAAAGGTTTCTTACAACAGACTCAAGGATAATATATGTTTTCAACGCCTTTGTGTTCAAAGGTTTTAACATTTTCTTAAAGGAAGTAAAAAGGGACTTTATATCAGAGGAGAACATTCCAAAATTGGGATTACAGTGAATGTTTTTGGCTTTGTGAAGATGAAATTTACCCAGAAGACAAAGTAATAATACAGTATTATCAAGATTAACATCCTTAGAATGAAAATTGGAATTTGTGTCTATAGGCATGTGCGTTCGGCTTGAGTGCACTGTATTAAAAGAATGCGTATGTGCAGTCTTTCTTTGCAAAGTGACATCGCCAACTACTTGTCTGGCATGCATAATAGCGTTTTTTGTTGTTTTCGCGGATCCGAGTGAACGGGCATCGTTTCGATAAAGTTGTCATCTATACACAGATCTCAAAAACGCTTCCGTTTTTAGCACGTATAAATGTACCCTGAATACCAGGGTTTGGCAACTGCCATACTTTGCCATACATAAACACTGCCCGTGCACAAAATGAAAGTAAAGCGGCAGCCCCTCACAGATGACTGCCGCACATAAACATAATACAAAAAATCTCTTTAGCAATCACGTCACTCGTCCTGCTTGCTACACTTACCTGGCACACTTAACAGCTAAAACTACTGACCTTGCTGATGCATCATCATACTGGAAATAATCAGCTAGATTAACACTTAGCTTCTATTCAAAATCAATCCCACATTCTTTGATTTAAATTGACCATTTCAAACTCTTTGATACTGACAAGTGGTGCAAGACCACCGAGCAAAAAAAACCCTGCCCCAATATCTATACTGTGGTTACAGCCCTTGACTACTATTCAGCTGGCTTTGGTTTTATCTTGTTTAATGTTAGATGATCATGAGATGATCATAAGATTTTCATAAGTGTGTGCTTAATTGGTGTCATCGCTTGAGGCACATCTACATAACAGACCAAAACCTCATTTTAGATCTATTTTTACATGATTCAATTTGTAATAGGTGTTAACCAGCAAAGGTGCTGCTACAGCATCTTAAAATACACACAATTTATACTGGGCAACAGTTCAACAGAATAAAAAGGCAAAGCGTTTGCAATAAGTTATTTTACAAAAAAATATATATATATTTTTTTTTTTTTAGATAGATGAGATTTATCTGGATGATCGCTGAGATTTAGTTCAGGGCAAAATAAAAACATCTCGGTTACACATGTAACCTTCCCTGAAGAGGGAACGAGACGGTGTGTCGAAACACTGTGGGAACACCTCTGCGTGATTGCGTCATGAAGCACATATGAAATCTTGCGCTGCGAAGGTGAAGGCTGGCAGGCCGACTCATAAGCCAATGAGATAGCTCTTGCTCATCCTCTGCTTAGACGCCGGGAACCCTTTCCTGGATGACCTGAAACAAACAAACAGTTGTTCGGACTTCCTCCACAGGGCTACCCTGGTAATCCAGAGTTCTCGCGAGAGCACAAGTTGAATTTGCTCAGCGAGTTACTCTGGTGTTGAGTATTGATGCTCATTAAACATGCCCCTCGATCTGAGCTGCACCAATCACATCGGTGCTGCAAGATGGCTATGGATGAATACCAGTTGTTTGAAACGGCTTTGGCCGCTACAATGAATGAGTTAGACTTGGCTTTTTATCTAAAACAGGAACAGAAGACGCCGCTCGAATCGTTCCTTTGCAAGAAGGACGTTTTTGCTGTTTTGCCGACCGGATACGGTAAGAGTATAATCTACCAGTTAGCTCCGCTGGTAGCTAAGCGTATGGGGTTTATTGTTGTGATTGGTCGTAGTGTTATCCAATTGTGTGCAGTGAGATTTTCAAATGCATGCTTGGTGCCGCCCCTCGAGCTGGCCGATTTTCATTAGTCGACGCCAGACCATTAATCTTTAAGATTTAGGTCTGGATTTCCAGGCTACCACAGGGCAGCTCTGTGTACATAAGCATCTAGTGCCCTAACCGGGCAGAGCAGATTTAGTTTCTTTTAGTCAGAAATCCAAAACAGAGGAGAACAGAAGGCTTGCAGTATTAGTAGGAACCTTCGAAACATAACCTAGGGTGAAGAAAAGCCTTCACCATACCAGCCGCAAATTCCAGGCATGAGGGCGAAACCGAGAGGGCTTGCAAGTCTCCAATTCTTTTGAGAGACAGGATAATGAGGAGAAAAACAGTTTTCAAAGTGAGAAACTTCTCAGAAACTGCCTAAATAGGCTCAAAAGGAGCCAAACAAAGGCCTTCCAATACTTTCTTGAAAAGCTACGTTCATTTTTATTGGCACAAGAATAGCTCCATAGTATAAATGACAATTTTCATTTTTAAGTGAACTATTCTTTTAAGATGTTTGTTTTGATTTTGACTTTATTTATTTTTTAAATAGGCTAAATCCTGCTGAAGTTTCTTACCTCTCTGAATACTGCATTGTGATGAAGCCTGTATCCATGGCCTTGAACATCCTTCAGTCCAAAACAAACACTCAGATGGGGTGGCTGCTTCCCACAATCTACCTTCTTGATTCAAAGCTCAAAAAGATGGAGGCTTCAGTCAAGGTATGTCTTCCCCTTATTCATGCTCTGCAGCGGGGTCTACAAAAGCGCTTTGGGGAGTTTATGGAAGATCCGGAACTCATCAGTGCTGCAATTCTTCTTCCCAAATTCAAAACGTCATGGACGGACGAGGCCCACATCATAAAAGCAGGTAAGATATTTTGTTTATGAGTACAGATTACCTGATGAAATTGATATTATGCCAATATCTGTTAAAGAGCGAAAACATGCAGTTTTGTTTTTTAATGTCAGGAGTCATGGGCACATTTTGCTTATCCATCCCACTTGTAACTTTTCCACTACTGCATATGGGTTTGTGTGGAGTTAAGCTATCGGTTCAATGTTTATTTACTTGCCTACTCTAGCACAGTCAGACTGTGAAACAATGTTAGAAAAGACAAGGGTATAGGGTTATAGGTTGTAAATGCAGCAGTGCTTATGTAGCAAGTGAACAGCTTTATTTAATTTCTAAAATATCCATGAAAACCCCAATACTTGGTCTATACCACATTGGTAAACATGCCATAGTTTGTCTATCAGCATTATCCACAATTATCATTAATTTCTGTATTATGTGTATATGATAGGTATGGATTACATCCTGCGTCATCTTGATGCCATGAAGGACACCCAGGAAAATGAATCACAGCATGTTGTCTCTGACGAGGATGACTTCTTTTGTTCCATTAATACTGTTCCATCCACAAGAGCATCTGAATTGGATGGATACTTGGCTTGTGCCTCAGAAGAGATGCAACTGCTTCACTCATTTCCTTTGGTGAAAAGGCTAAGCCTCAAACTGAACACACCCTTGCCTGCCTCTGCAGCATGTGAGCGCCTTTTTAGTTGTGCTGGGCAGCTGTTTACACCTAAACGAGCAAGGCTGGACAGTACAAATTTTGAGAATCAGCTCATTGTAAAACTGAACAACAAATTCAAAATGTAAGCTCGTTGTTGACCCCTACATTAAAATTGCAAGTCTGCGTTCATGTTGAGAGACTTTGTCAGTTATTGCATGTTATATTCACTTCATTAATCTAATTTGTGCTACCGGCTCATCTTTTTACGTAAAATTGTTAATGTAAAATGCTTTGCAACCTTTTTCAATTAACCTGCAAGAAAACCTCTGCAGAATGGTTGTCATAAATGTTACCAGATTATTGGTTGCTTTCTCAAATATTACATGGCTGTATTTTTAGTGCTAGAAGTCAAAAATAAAACTGTTGGAGAAATATTGAAATACTGTTTCTTTTCTTTTTTTTTTCCGTTCTTTCTGTGTATCTGGGATAAAAGAGTAAGCTACATTTTCAATTTGCAGGGTATAAGGTGGACTAACATTCATAGCATAATACTCACTACTCACTACTCTTGAGTACTTTTAAAAGGGCTACTTTTTACTCCTACTTTGAGTAGTATTTAGGACAGGTACTTTTACTCTACTATCACTACATTTTTTGACAAGTAACAGTACTTTTACTTGAGTATGCTTTTTCAGTACTCTTTCCACCACTGTGGGTAACTAGAGGGTGTCTCCCTAAAGACACACCACCCAAAGGACCACACCACAGCAGCCAAAGCTAAGGCCGCCACATATACCTTTATTGTGGAGAGGGATAACCCTGCGGAGAATAGCTCCTGTCGTCGAGGAGAGACCAGGTCTGAGAACCACACTCGGGCCAGCCAGAACAGGGCTACTAATAGAGGACGGATCCTGTCCTGGCGAACTCTCTCCAGAACTCCGGGAGCAGAGCAATTGGGGGAAAGGCGTACAGATGTAGCCTCTGCCATGTCTGAACCATAATGTCCAGCCCAAGAGGAGCTGGATGAGAGAGGGAGAACCACAGTGGACAATGTGTCGTCTCCAGTGTGGAGGTCAGAAAAAGAACGACGTGGAGGTTGTACATTTAGCCACAACACCTCCACTAGCTCCTCACACGCAGGAGACTGAAGTGACAAGTCCTCAGTATCTCCTGTCTCCAGTTCCTCAGGATAATTGTAGTACCGAGGCTTCACTCTGGCGGAAGTCAAGTCAAGTCAAGTCAAGTCAAGTTACATTTATTTATATAGCCATTTTTACAATACAGATTGTTTCAAAGCAGCTTTACAGAGATAACAGGAAAATAATGCAACAAAGTTTGTTTCCAGAAGAAAATAGCATCACAGTCCAGCTTAAGTAAGTTCAGTGATGTTTTATTTTTGTTGTAAAAAGTTAGTAATTTAGTTAATTTATATATATAGCCGTTCTGGAGAAAACCGTGATGTCATCGTCCAGCCCAGTTAAGTTCTAATATAATGGTGTCAATGCATGTAGATTAATATTATTGTTGAATATTACATTTCAACAGAAATGTAACCACAGAGCGTGCTTCCTGACCCTGAGATGAAGCACTGGACCTGGCAAGTGAGGGCAGAGAAATGGAGAAGCCCGTCTCTAACCCCTCGGCCAGATATATTTGCAAACCCCACGACTTGAGCCGCTGCTCCGCCTCGGCAGAAGCAGGACCCGAGCCGCGCGGAACGCGAGCCAAGGAACGCGCCCGGCGGGAGCCCCCTCAAAAGCTGACTGAGCGCGCTGCACTCCCAAACAAACAACACACATAACGTGTGTATTCCCACCCAGAATGAAATGTAGGCAGGGATGAACACACTTTCTGAACTGTTGTTTGTTCGCCATTATAATGCTTTTTTTAAGGTGAAAACTCCTGCCTAAAACAGGAATACTAAAACAGACAAAAACACCAGGGACAAACGATTTCACAGAGAGCGCTTGCTGAAGGCACAGAAGCTGACACTGTTTGGTTTGGGAATGCTTTATAAGTTTCCTGGTCGATGACGTCACCCGCCTATGACGTTCTGTCACGCCATTGGACTGATTTCATTCGTGCTTCACGACACAATCACACAGAGGCATTCCCACAGCGTTTCGACGCAGCGCGAGTTCCCCTTAATCGGGAAAAACTGCAGTGGATGCCATTTTATTATTATTTGTATTATTATCATTATTATTATATACTATATTATAATATTAAATACAAAATGTATTATACTACATAATCATATGTAGAAATTGTACTGAACAATCATCTTAAAGACCATCTGGCCTCCCATAATAGGTAGTTCTCATGTTTGTTTGTTTTTTCATATCTACATTTTTTATTGGAACCATATGCCTGTATCATGTACAGGTGTGTTTCTGCCTTTATAATTATTCTTTCATTCAAATCCAGTATAGTGTCATGACTTGGTCACCTGACTGACTGGTTAAATCAGTATCCACAACCATGATGTGATCCAACACTTGTGATTGAATGAATCAATAATGCATCAAGCAGTAATGGAATCAAACTTTCCTTTAAAAAACATGATTACATAAGCATCCATGCATAAAATCTCATAACACCAAGATTTCAAGATTGATGAATAATCTACAGTATCAGCACAGGTTTAAAAAAAAAATTTCAATGCATCAACCAAAGAAGTTGTATTTATGTAATAAGTATGAAAGATTATGTAGGTTTCATTTATTGCAATCTGTTGTATACATATTACAATTACATTGTGCCTCAGATTTAGGCAGCTGCATCTGTGTCTTGTAAAGGTGTGAACCAAATAGTTCACACAATTAGAACAAATAAATAACAATGTTGCCTGCAAGATATCCTATTTGCTTATTGCTCTCCATCCTAACAGTATTGTTTACAGCTAAAAGATTTTGCAAATTATTTAAATTATTAGAGCTGAGATAACATGATTGATTAATATTTGCTGTTTAATGGGTTAAAAATAATTAATGCAGCAGAAGCTCATCGCAATGGACAGTAGTGGGGGATTGAACTGCATGAGCATCTATGAGAGAGAGAGAGAGAGAGAGAGAGAGAGAGAGAGAGAGAGAGAGAGAGAGAGAGAGAGAGAGAGAGAGAGAGAGAGAGAGAGAGAGAGAACGTCTCTGGGAAATATAGAGAGGGAAGAGGACAAATCAAGTGCAGGAGCAGTTAAATTGAAAAAGGGGGTATGAGCTGAACAAAGAGGAAGACATGACAAATGTCTCTGTGGAAAACATAGGCCAATAAAACATGTACTGTACACCAGCTGACTGGCCAAAAAATGAAAAATTACATTTAAAATAAGATCAATTTCTATTGAAAATAGGTTTTTTGGAGATGACTTTAAATAGTTCAGGTAATTAATTGAATCAGAAATCATTGTGGTAAGGAGTTCATCTTTGTCTTATACTGTTAGTCTAGTCAGTTCATTTGTGTAGACGCTTGTCTGCTCTTGAGTGGTAAGTGATGAATTAGATGAGATTGTCCTTTTGAGTGTGTGATGGCAGAGGGCCAGACCAGGCTGCATTAATTTGCTCGTCATTAAAGGAGTGAAGTGGCTATACTTGGACACTGACAGGCTGAAACAGATAAACGCAGGTGAAGGTGAGAGAGAGAGAGAGAGAGAGAGAGAGAGAGAGAGAGAGAGAGAGAGAGAGAGAGAGAGAGAGAGAGAGAGAGAGAGAGAGAGAGAGAGAGAGAGAGAGAGAGAGAGAGAGAGAGAGAGAGAGAGAGAGAGAGAGAGAGAGAGAGAGAGAGAGAGAGGAAGTTGGTATCGTGGCAGCTTAATGAACTTGCTCAGAGCTCATTGTCATGTTGATGCTGAAAGCCTGATGCTTCTTCCTGGTCACTGTGTCTCCCTTCTATGAATCAGTGTGACATTTGCCTCTGACAGCCAATCACACCACAGGAAATACAACGAAGCACTAAAATATTACACATAGAGCCTTGGCAAGGAAACAGCTGTGCTATGTGACATTTAACTTATGAATATTTCAACATTTTAGAGTTGTCTTGCTTCTTTTTTTTTCTTTTTTTTTTTTTTTTTTTATGAAAGCAAAACCAATTCAACTGAGCAGGTTCATTGAATAAGTTGAAAGGATGTGAAAAAGATAGGAAATAAAAGAAGAGAAACATGTTTGTTATTATTATAGACAATACAGTCACTTGCAAGTTTACTGATTTATTTTAAAATTCTCTTCTGCAATATTTGGAATAACAGCACTAGAACTTTGAGGGCCCTATTTTAACGATCTGAAACGCAAGTGTCAACGCGCAAAGCGCAAGTAACTTTGTGGGCGGGTCTTGGCGCTGTTGCTATTTTCCCGGCGGGATAAATGACTCTTGCGCCAGACGCAAATCTAAAATGGGTTGGTCTGAAGAGCTTCATTATTCATAGGTGTGGTTTGGGCGTAACGTGAAATAAACCAATCAGAGCGTCATCTCACATTCCCTTTAAGAGCAGGCGCGCTTGTTCTAAAGCGGATTCCTATTATAACGGCGGGTTTGCCAGACGCACGCGAGGAGCGGTTCACAGCCGAGGAGAGCAACGATTGATTATGGCCAAGCATGCGCCCTTAAAATAGCATATGAATAACATGCGCAACGCGCCACTGACTTTAAACCATTTTTTCCTGGTTAGTGGCGCAACTGTTTTCTAAACCTGCAAAATAGCATGAAGGAACGTTTGCGCTGGAACACGCCTCCTTTTTTGCGCTGAACCGCCCAGGGAGCGCAAGTTCATTCCCTAGTTTAGCGACGTGCTTCTGTGGAGGAAAAAAACGCGCTTTGCGCGGGTGCAAAATAGGAATGATACATGCGTCGGTGTACAAAGTCAATTGCGCTGGGTGCAAGATAGGGCCCTCAGTGTTTGTTTGACTGTGCTAGTCTGTTCACGACAGGACACTAGTGGTGTGGAGCGGGAGCAGAGCAGGGAGAGGAGTGTGAATCCGCCTGGAGACAGAAGTGGGTTTTTGAAAGTCAGGGCAGCAAGTATGTATAAAATGTAGAGGGCCAGATTTACTAAACAGGGCAAATTAGCATGAAATTGCAATTCCAAAAAAGTGCCGATGGGAGTTTAAAGTTCTGTTTGTGATCTACTGACAAGGTGCAAATTAAAGAATACAGATGCAGCCAGATCATTTCCATAATGACCAACACAATCTATCAAGAGCAGTGCAAATTAGCATCCAGTTTAAGACGTAATTTTTTTGGGGTGGTAAATAATGGCGCAAAAAAACAGTAAATTGATGAGGGCAAACCTTAGAAAATCACCTTGCATGATTCAATTAAATACTCTCCTCCCATAAATTTTGTGTCTGAAAGTGAAACTCCTACAAATGCATATGTAGGAATAACCCTGTGTAACATGTATTAAAAAAAATGGTTTAAATATATGTATCATTAAGTAGACTTCACACAAAATGATTTGGTCTCCTGCTAAATATGTGGAAATGAGAGCACATGGTGATGTGTACATATTTATTTTATAGAGAACGTTTAAGGGCAGTTAATTCAGAGGCTGCTTATTTGTGTTTTATGTCAGAGAGGAATAAAAGATCCAGTGAAACTGCCACGTGCTGTCCCGTGTCTAACTACACAAAACCAACAAGTTACACTTGTCCATGACTTTTCATCGGCAATTTTTCACTGCGTGTCTTTAGTAAATCCTGACAGCAGTTTAACACCAAAAGAGGGTTTGTGCTGACGCAAGCGGTCAGTAAATCTGGCCCATAAGCTTCCTATATTATGTACCTATTTTAATAATTGTTATGGAACAGAGACTCCAGAATGAATCATATAAACTTTATTAGATACAGACGGTAAACAGGAAATGCAGGTGAGTGTTTGGTGATGATGTCGATAGTATGAGGGTGGATAATGGAGAGATCCTGACAGTCTTTTGTGTTGTATATGGTGTGGAGGTCATGGATGGCTGTGTAGAAGGTGGATGGAGCACAAAACCTCGATGAAGGAACAGGTAGGTAGCAGGAACATGGAACCGGAGACCAGGAGGTCCATGGAGAGAGGTAACATGCACCATGGGATCGTAGAGTCAATGGGTAAGTGAGTCCTTGCTCAAAACGAGACCAGACAATTTAACTGTGTGATGGAGATGATGAGGGAATAGGACGTCCCGAAAAATTTGTGACCAGACGTCCCGAAAAATTTGGGACAGTCCCGAAATGTAAGCTGTTGTCCCGAATCCCGAATCCGGCCCTAATTGTCCTGGAAATTATACTAAAGCAAAATCTTGAGTATTTATTGTCTGATAAAACATTAAAAACTGTCCGTGGTGGTTAAGTCGTCCTGCAGCCAGCCCCCGCCGGCTGCTCATTGGCTGCAGCATCTTTTTTGTTTCTTTTTTTGAATGTCTGATGTCAGGTTACACAAAGCAAATCATACACAATTATTTAGTTTTCTTATTTAATGACCGACAATTTAGTTGTAATAATAATTTTGGCATAAGGCTTATTAGCGTTAGGCTATAGCCTGAAAAGTCTGATTTACGCACTGTTACAACAGTCATTGTTTTATTTTTTCACAATGACATTTGAGTTCATGATATTAATGTTGTGTTTTTTTTTTTTGTTTTTTTTTTTGGCAGACTAAAGACTAATGACAGACTGTTGATCTTTGAATAAAAATATGTTTGGTTCAGGTTTAAAATTCATTATCTTTTATTATAGGCTATGTAGTCTAATATCATAGTATTATGCCCAATATGTGTGTAATGCTGTTGCTGCCAACACACATAATGATGAAGACGAAAGGAGTTTGCCAAAATATAAAGTCTTTAATAAACGAAATCTACCATAAACCACACATAATGCAAATGAGAACTGATCAGCAGTAATTGAAACACAGGAAGTATAAATACAAAGTAAAACAAAGGTAAACGAGAAACAGATGAACATAATCAAATAAAAAATGAGTAACCATAGTAACAAAGGATATAATCAGAAAGCAAGGAAAGAAACATGGGAACTAAAGGAAACACAACATAAGAGTCCACAAACAGAACATAACCGTTACAATGTGTTTCTGACATACCAACATCACCAACCCACATGTAGTTTGGATAAGGGACACATGAAATGTACTGTATATATCCCACATATAGTGGCTCAGTGGGCAGGACTGCTGCCTCACAACAAGAAGATCCCTGGTTCCAGTTCTTGGTGACTGTGATTGTGTGTATGTCATAGTGTGACTGTCACATGTATGTGTAATTTGGATATTATGCAATAATTCAAATACATATTTTGTGAAAGCTAGATACTGTATGTCAATATATGAAATCGTTCTGATTCCAAATAGGTTTCATGTATGTTTACACTTTATATGAAGATATATTTTATATATGTAAATATAATACACTTTATGTACACATAATTCATTTCTGTATGGAAAGGAATGGTTTCTTCCTTGTTTGGACCATGCACAGAAAAATAATTGCAAGTCGTTTTAAGTTTTCAAGCTTTGAATAAAAATGTAAAAAAAATGGGGAGAACAGAATAATAACAGGAACTGTGCCTCAATGACTATAGCAGCAACCTTAGCTTTGGGTTGTTTTTTTAAAAAGTTTTTTCTCTATTTATTATTAGACTATATTTGACTTTCAATCTTTCATTTGAAAGTCACGTGTCTAGTATCTGTAAAACTGCATTTTTCCATCTTAAAAATATATCTAAATTACGTCATATTCTCTCATTGACAAATGCGGAACAATTAGTTCATGCGTTCATGACCTCAAGGCTAGATTATTGTAATGCCCTATTGGGTGGTTGCCCTGCACGCTTAATAAACAAACTACAGCTGGTCCAAAACGCAGCAGCTCGAGTTCTTACCAGAACCAGGAAGTATGACCATATTAGCCCAGTTCTGTCAAAACTGCATTGGCTCCCTATTAAACATCGCATAAATTTTAAAATATTGCTGATCACTTACAAAGCACTAAATGGTTTAGCTCCGCAGGTCTTGAGACAGCTCTTTGCTTTTACCCATCATGAGATGTGTCTTGTGTGACACCTTGGCAATGAGACCTTTTTGTAGGCCATCATTTGGGACTGAACCAGCTGTTATTCATTTCCACTGGATTGCTTTTTAATTACTGTAAGTTTTCAGCAGTTGTCTTGGCTTTCCATGCCTTTTTGCGCCTCCCTTTCTTCATGTGTTCAATACTTTTTCCCTGTGTCATTTCACATTATTACACATAACTTAATTTCTGAACTTATTTTTTGTTTGTTTCTTTGTATGTATGGCTTACTTGGGTTGTTACCAACATCTGTTGAAAATTCCATGTCAGTAGCACCTTTGGAAATATATTTACTGAGAAAAATGATGACGTGTTCAATACTTATTTCCCCCGCTGTAGTTGTCTATTTTATATTTTACCATTAGACTATACAGATATCTTTGAGCCCCTCTTCTCTAAAATATTAGAACGTAATAGGAATATATGTACAATGATATTTATACGAGTTATGTTTAGCATTTACAGTATACTATTGTATGGATACTTTTAAGATCTCAGCCCATTTCTTGACAATCTAAAAAGACAGTTCCTACTTCAAGTGCTCTGTAGGTCATAGAGTTCATGCTCACTTCTGACTGAAATACGCCCCATGACATTTCACATCCGCAAACCAGTGTCTTAAAGATCTTCCTGCACCAGTTTTATTATTGATTTGCCAGCACTGATCAGAGAACAAATAAACTGAATGAACAAAAAACTGAAATCAGATGAGAACAAAACTTGAACTGAATTGTGCTAAATGTAGACACGATTGTTTTCTGTAGAGCTGCTTTTTACTGTAGCTGAATTGAAATGTTTCATAATGAATGAACTTTACACGGTTTTCGAAATGAATTATTAACTTGCTACAGCTGCTTTATAGCAGAATTTGAATCCGTTTCTTATTTGATAAAGTTTGCATCATACAGTAATTCTGTTACTTTACATAACTAAAGGTGACTTGACTTGACCAGATTTCAATTGGAGTGGGATGATTATGTGTGCATAATGATTAATTATGGACTTTATACTACTTTTCTTATTATATGGTGTCTGAATACTACATTTATGATCAGTGCATCAAAAAAGTAAATACAAATAAATAAATAATGATGACAGTGTGAGTTTCTATTTAACAATTTTGTGTTGGGTCCCTCAAAATTAAATACAGCACCAGAAATTACAGCGAGCATAATTATATAGGCTATGTTATAATGTCCATCGAGTGATGTACTGAATGTTTCAGAATTAAATCAGCTTATACTATGAACGTCAAAGGATGTGTAAACTTGTCGTGATGTCAGCAAAGGGGTCTCAGAATACAGTAATGATACTGATTGCAATGTAATGAAGAAATGAAAAGTAAACGGTTGCTATCATCATGAACCCTAACCGCATTTATCTCTTATACAATGCCGGATGACACTTGATTCTGTTTTTATTTTTTCCTTAGTATTATTAGAAACAATGTCAATCCAGGCGCGTGTCCAACTTGGCTACATCACATCGTACCTCCATCCATGTAAAGTTAAGGGCAGAACTGGTAGTGAGAGTATGTGTGAGTCTGAACTCTTGTTTGGCAGTGAATTGAGAGTCGAGTCACCTTGATACCTGCTGCTTTACTGACCGAATCCTGTGTCTGACCCCTGTCACTAAAACCTGCCAGCACTGCTCAACAAACACTGGAGTTACAGACTCAAAAGTTCACTCATGAAGGACACATGCACGAAATAAACTCATCATATAAAACAATATCTATCTATCTATCTATCTATCTATCTATCTATCTATCTATCTATCTATCTATCTATCTATCTATCTATCTATCTATCTATCTACACATTTGTATAAATAACAACCAAATCAAGCTGAAAAGCATTTAGTTTCTGTTATTGTGTGTTAAGTGTGTCGGCTATCTATTCATATGCAACCCTAGGCAGGCAGGATTGGCTTTGGATCCTGTTAGCTGGATTATGTGGACATTTGTGCCACCAGCCTTCAACATGCTCATTAGTTTGGTGTTTCTCTGGAGACAGGTGATTTTCTTAGAGCTGGAGCCAGCACCTGTGCCAGACACCCTTTCACACGCACCCAGACCTCACAACTCAAGGACAATTTAACATTGCCATGCAAGCTCAGCCACAACTGCCTCCAACACATCCGGCACAAAACTTTATGATAACATTACCCATGTCAAACAGCCGCTGTGTCCATTAATAGTTTCAAAATGCTTCTGAAAACCAGTTCATTCTAGATTATGAGTGAGTTGAGCAATTCACTGCCGGAAGATTACATGAATAGTACTGCTAAAAGCATACTTAAAAGTGAGGAGTGTAATGTGAAAAGTGTGTAATCACTGTGGCTCTGGGCATGTCAACTTCTGACAATGGTGAGAGTAAGAGCAAAACTACCAGTTTGCTGCACAAAGCTGTGGTCACACTAGAATTTGAGTAGTAAAAAAATTATTTGGACACCACAAGGGACAAGATATGATGCCACACTTGAGTGCTTAATAAATCATAAATGTATATAATTAATGAAAGTTACTCTACTTTCCCACTACAGTGCAAACCAAGCAGCTTTAAAGAGTAAAATTCATTATTTGACCTCTCTTCAGATTCGCAGAGCAGAAATTAACCTGTTGTACTTAAAGCAATACCATACCAGTAATTATATCAATATATATATATATATATATATATATAACAAAAATATATTTCTTAGCTGCTAATCCTCTCGACCTTACCATACACACAGTTCCCCATAATTAATTCATTGCTAAAATGTGAAAAAGCAGTATAAAGTAGTCCAAATGACAATGTGTTACATTCACAGTCCTTTTTTGTGGTATAAAAAGTTGTATTTTTTTGTGAATTACATAGCACAATTTAAGTTGTTTATTACTGAAAATCTTCTCACTAACAAAAACACATTTTAGAATTTGTAACGAATGTGGGGCTGAGCTAGATGAAGATTACTAAATAAAGGCTTGAATTTGGGCCTGCCCATCACAAAAAGCAAAAATGGATTCTGAAGATTTGGATTACAGCGCACAAATAAAACTGATTGCATTTTTGGTGTAGGCTGTTTTATGGTCATGGATGAGACCTGTCCAATATGCTGCTTGATATTGCAAACTGTCATTGGTAATCATGTTATTTTAATTTATTATCGTATAAACACACTGGTTTGTAGCAAATTATTACCATTTACTGCATTTTCTTATTTTTCCAGTTATTTACTATAGTGGCTAATGCATTGGAACCAAACTGAATCAACACTAAACTGATTTCCACTGAATAATGACTGTTCACTGTTGTCTTTTTAGAGCTGCTTTCCAGCAGAATTGAAATCCGTTTGCATCATCGAATCATTATTTTCCTGTTTATCACTCTAAAGCTGCTTTAATGAAATGAAATAATCTGTATCTATATAAATAAAGGTGACTTGACTTTTTATTTTATTTTTTTGAGTCACAGCATTTTGAGAAAACGTATTTTGTGTCCCACGGCAAACAAAATAAATATTGCATGATAAGTAATGGTTATGAAAATGAAATTGTATTCATTTAAGGTTTTAAAGTCTTGTTTATCATTATGCAATTCTTTTAAACACATTGACACCAGAAGTCAGAATAGAATGAAATAATTTCAAAATAAGTAAATGAGTCAACTGCGTTAAACAAATGTGAACCACGTTTTATGCCAATTACACAGCAAAAATCAGAGTGTTCAATGTACTCTATAGGAGTTCACTGAACACTGGTTTCAGTGTATATATAGGTCCAAGAGTTCAGTGTTCAGTGAACACTGTAAAAAGTGTAAAATATATACTCTCAAAATAGAGTTACATTTGAACACCTGGAGAGTTAAAATGTACTCTTATAACTAGTACTTTTGACACCGTTTCAGTGCTTTTGAACACCTGCAGTGTAAACCTAGAACCTTTGCAGAGCTCATTATTTAACACTTGGAGAGTACAAATGTACTCTAAAGCTGGTACTTTTTTATTTACAGTGTTACAATAGTTTCCAACACCTGCAGTGTAAACCTAGAACCATCAGTAAGTGAAAAATACTCAAAGTCAGTGCTTTTTCCAGTGCAATGTCTGTTTATTTAACAATGTTCATGGATGTTCAAAAACCACAAACTCATACAAACACATGTACAGGAACCACATATTGATAATCTCTATCAAAACCATAAGTAGTTTGGTCTCATTACAGCTTTGAGAATTCTCTGGTTGCTCTGGAATTAAATTAACTACGGGTTCATCAGATACGTCAACTATGACGGGTTCGTTCTCAACTATGACGGGTTCGTTCTCAACTATGACGGGTTTGTTCTCAAATTGATCTAGACTTTTAACGTTATGTTTGTTATAGAGATGTTTTCTAAAGCCTGAAAAAGTCCAAAATCTCTGGTGGCATCCAGTCTGGTCACACATCAATTGACTGACCCAGACTTGCAAACAAAGCATCTGAACATCATAACTCTTTAGTTGAGGAGCTTAGCTCTAAGGTCCTTGACTCTGGGAGTTTCGTGAGAATGATCTACATCAATGTTGTAGATGGTGGTCTGCACAAATGTGTACATGCCATTTAAGGCTTGGTCATAGGAGATGCAGAAAACATAATGTGCTTTGAAAAGTTCATCAAAGGCTGACAGGGAAGACTTGCCCTTGCAGGGAAGGAGATCACCATCCAATGCAATGTAGAACTCGTGGATGTGCTTTCTTGTCGTCCCAACTGCCAGGATGTAGGGCTGCCTCCGCTGGTTTGGACCAGAGTGCTCCTCAAGGCTGCGACATGACTGTAAGATAACAATAAACTGAAATGAATTACACTGAACATCACATTTTGATGGATAAGTCACACTCTGACAGAAACCTTTGATTGCACAGTTAGCTTTCCCATGCAGGATATATTCAGCATGTGATAAGGTAACCAAGGTTTTTGTACCACGGTCACACAAAGAGAGAGAATTAAACAGAGAGGTCATCAATGTTGGTTACCTTATCACATGTCCCAGCAAACTCCAATACGTTGGCAAGACAGACAACTAAAAATAAGATTGAACGAGCACAAGACTGCAGTCAAAAGAGGTGAACCCCACTCTATTCGCTATGCACTTCAAGGAGGCAAAACATAAATTATCAGACTTAAAATTCTGTGAAGGTGACATTGAAAAGAAACAGATCAATAATCTGGGGGAGTTACACAATTGCCTTTTGACAATGGCTATTGCCATTGGAGATCAGGACACACTGACCTTATGAAATTTGACTACATGGTCCACAGCTTCCCGGGTACTGATCTTTACAGCTCCCTTCTTTCCACTTGGAGGTGGTGGCAGTAGGTAGACCAGCAGTAGCAGTGAGGCCATGTCACTATCCCAACCTGAGAAGGCAGAAGCACCTGCTTTAAGCATGATATACATCTGACCAAAACTTTTGATACTACATCAATATTAAAACTCAAAACTCTTTTCAATAACAATACTAGTTATGCAACTAACTTTTTTTTTTTTGATAATCGATTAACCTGTCAATTATTAATCAATTGGTTGGATTAAAAGGCCTTTTTTTTTTTTTTTCTGTAGTTTATCGGGGAAATTTTATTCTGCACAATGCTCTCCTTCAAACATTGTGCAGATTGAAGCCTATGAAAACGATACTAAATTGTTCTTAATCTTCCAGGCAATGTAGCCCTCATTGCTGTCTATGTCAAAAAAGTGTTCCTAAAGACAGTATCAACAAAGATGGAAATGTATAAAAAAAAAATTGTTTTAGCATGAATCAATAGAGATCTTTAGAAAATAAGTGTGAGACTTCTAAAATGCACCAGAACATTATTCATTTGTTTATTAAGATTAACCTTACTTTTAAATATGTACTCACATAGCCTTTTTTGGAGTAGGGATCTTTTAGAGAGGGGAACAGTGTTACTATCCAGGATGTCGCTGAAGACCTCTTCGTCAACCTCTGTTCCACTGTCATCCAGCACATACATGTTTGTCTCAGGGGGTATGCTGAACTTCTCTTTAGCTTTGAATACAGAAAAAACATATGTACTTGCTATTTCTATCTTAATGGGCAAAGCTACAGTAGACTAGCATGGTGCTAAGAATAAAATTTCATATAAACATACATCTAAACCAGTGGTTGCGTAAGACTTTCACATTGCCCTTTATTTTGATGGATATGGTCGTAAAAATTGCACCATAATCTATTTCATATTTTAATTATAAGACATTTAATAGCTTTCGTTTTATTTCCATTTTATTTCCTAAATCCATTTTTCAAGCAGCAATAAAAATAAGAATATATATTAGAATCTTCAATATAAATACAACTTATGTATATTAAATCACTCTTTGGATACTTTTTAAAAAATGTTGTTATTTTTTATATATTTGTTGTCAACTGGTTGAGTTTTTTGTAGATGGTTGGAATAATAATAATGATAATAATGAGTATACAATGCATGAATATCTTCCTTAAATACCTTAAAATATTATTTTAATAAATAAACATTGTTTTAAAAAGGACACGTGAAAAAGAGTGTTTAAGTGTTATCAATAGACTATTTAACTGAATCTAAACATATTCAGCAAACACTGATTTGTTTTATTTATTCTGGTCAGTGGCAGCTCTGTTAGTCTGATTTACACAGTAAGACATGATGCACAGATCTACAGTAGCTATATTGTCATAGAGTTTTTTTTTGTCACGTCCGTTGCTATGGTTATCACGGAACTATTATTTACAGAACTCACTCTGGTAAAAGCATAAAAGCGGTGGTCACTCCCGAAAGTTTAGTCCTCTAAGCATCATGAAAAACTAAACTTTCGATTGGCTACAATGCTGCAGACGTTAAAATTTAAACTTTTGCTTTTGTAAATGGAAACCAGAGTGCCCACACAAACGTGCACGACGGAAAGAACACCCCCCTCCCTCCCTACATTACAATTATATATTGATTCGATGTTAATTAATTTATTAATGTTTTTAAAGAATTCATTCAAATTCATAATTGTATATATTTGTCTCCGATTACCTTTGGAGTGTGTTTCTTACAGAACGGGATGCCTTTCTGTCTGTTGATCGTCGACGCAATCAGTTTTTATTTATCATCTTCTAGCCAGTTATCGATCAAATGAAAGCAAGCAACATTTCTTAATGTAGATGTTTGCGCGCCAGGCGAATAGGCTGCACGAGGCGCCAAATACATGGAATTACGCGAGACGTGCTTCGTAACAGAGGATGCCTCGCGAAAAATAAAAAATAACGATTGTCAGCCAGTTTTATTTATATTTATAGTTACATCTGACGTCATGAAAAAATAAATTAAAATCAAGCATTTTCACTGCTAAAAAAAAAAATCAGTCAATGACGGAAAATATTCGGTTAACACGACTGATCTAAACTTCAATTATAAAGAGAAGAATGATATTAACATTAACTTACCCTCCCTGAGAAATGCTGGATATGATGCTTCATTGAGTTTGATGTAACTTACTTCTTTCCTTGCCAAGGACCTTGGTAACTTACTGCACTTTGAAAAGCATTGCTGTAGTTTTCCTCACATGTTACTACAACATAAAAATGCAATTGGTTTATTGAACACGCACAATACCAAATGTAGTGCAAATAAAGTCAGACTCAATCATTTCAGACGGGAATCTGTAACGTTAACGTTAGCTTTCAAGGCTAGCTAACGTTAGTCAATTTTGCCTGCACAAGGCCCGAGATAGGGAGCGGCAGCACAAATGAATGCTGCATTTTCATTTTTAAATTTCATTTAATGGTTGATCATTTGATTAACGTTACCACACAAAAAAACAGTTTTACCAGATTTAACACTGGCAATTACTTTAGCTACCAATGTATAGTAAGTTAGCTAAGTTAGTTAAACTAAATTACCAGACGTCACACCACTTCTACATTAGCGTTTTTAGTGTTTTAGTTATGAGAATTAAAACAAGAAGACAAACAGGAATATTCGGCATGATTCACTTGGTGGTTTCTTACCTGCAGTCCTGCGAAATCAAAATGTCGACGACGTCTTCGGATGTCAGTTGGAAAGAAACTGGTGTCGAGGCTGCATGCATCTTGATTCAACCAATGACAACGCGTAGTCGATCTGATGACGTATCGAAACCTAAACTCATGCGGACGGTACAGCAACAGATTGACTCTCAAAGAGTTCATCATCCCACCATTTACACTACAACAGCTCCACATCAACACTGAACCAACACACAACACTTGAGAGAGTTTATGGTGAAACCTGACAAGTGTACTTTAAGCCCAGTTTACTCCAAAGTGTATAAATTATACTCTGGTCATCAAAACTCTGGGATTTTAACACTCTGACATTTGCTGTGTACAAACAAATACTCAAGAGATCATCCCAACAATGAAGGAGCATTTGTTTCATTACTTTTGAAATCCCATGTGGTGCTATTAGAGGTGCAGAAATTACTCACTTTTGAGCAATGCTTTAACAAAATTAAAATAAATTGAACCTTCAATTATTCACATGCAATTTGAGGTCAAGCTGTCAGTCTGCTTAATTCATTTTTCCACTTCAATACGACTCTAGAATGATTAAACATCCCATTAATTGATTTCATAATGTAATGTTTTTTTTTTTTTTTAAGTGACTAATTAGGGTGTGAAATTGATGTCGTACCGATGTCACAGGAAATTGAGATGTAGCACAGACTCTCTGGAGACACAGAAAGCGCATATGGAGAAATACAAAGACAAACCGTAGAGTCAGGACAGAACGACTGGTGGTTACCAGATGACGACCAACAAATGCAAAGGAGCGAAACGCAAGTGTAGAGGAAGGACACAGCAGAAACACGGGAGAAGCGCTGAGTGCTGAAGCCTTCACAGGGCAGCTCTGAGTGGAAACAGATGGAGCGTTTCCACCTCCTCATAAGCAACACACGTCCACCTCATCCTTCACCCGAAACCTACAGCGCTTGACACCTCCTGCGGTGGCTGGTCCTCCTCGGCTGCGGGTTCAGCCTGACAGCTCTGACAAGAGGAGGTTTGAATTAACGTCGGCCCGCTCACATTATATGCTCCTGTGACTGGAGAGAATTGGTGTCTGCACTTGGCAGTTCTGTCCCCTCGCTGGCCTGATATGAATGACACTCATTATGGTGAGAAGGACTTTACAGCATGTGGCGCAGCACTGTAAGTAATGCTTACCACACGAACTATGGACTGACTGGAGCTTGTTGCAATCCAGCACAATCAGCCTGGCCTGCCACTAAGTAGTAATTAATAAAAAAAAATAAAAAAAAATACCTTTTTGCCTTACATAAACCATAATACAGAAATAAATACACTATGACCATTTTGGATAGGTTTGGTGTTTATAAATTATAATGTAGATAATACAGTAACTTACAGTCACATACAAGTTCATACAGAAAATGCAAAACTGGATTTCCTGAATTACAGCATTTGTATTTCCAGTTTTTTTATGTAACAATTTATTGATCTCCTAAAATGTCACTTTCTCAAGTCTTGGGAATTTAGAATAATTTTAGCACATTGGATCATTTGGACAGTTTGATTTAGTTTGGTTCTGGTTCTTTAACGTAATGCCAACATGAAATTGAAATTGACTTCCATAATACATGTTCACAGTCTCATTGTGAACGATTCATCTGTGCATGCTATTCTAAAGGAACAAACGTTGTTTTTGTAATCTTTCAATAACTGAAACAATTTTTTTGCCCACATACTGAATAAATTGTTGTTGTTTTTTCACATTCATTATCATTATTATTATTATTATTATTATTTAACTCTGAAGACATTGATTAGCTTGCTCAGGTGTCTGTTATTAGGGTCAGAGCTAAACTCTGCAGATCAGTGGCCCTCCATGGCCAGATTTCAGGAACCCTGACCGTCACTTGAAACTGGTTTTGAGTCCTGCACCATGATGCCATGAACGGATATGCACACACAAGCATGTGCAGTTAATTAAAGCCACTAATATTGGAGGTGAGTCTTCACGAAAATCAGTTCATGACACAGGATGAAACTTGTTCTCTTCAAGGCAAACATATATTTTTTGAGACACTCAAATGACCATGATGACCTCATGAGTTTGTGGAAAATTGTCTTAGATAATATATTATATAGCAAAACAGTGCTTTGGACAACCCAGATGTGAGTCATGACTCATGTTCTTTGTTTCACTGTCCTATCACCATAAAGGCAAAAATGTAACTTAATCTACAGATTGTTCTTTTTTATACTTTGTTTAAGGCTAGGCTAATTTATATCAAGGCTATTTAAAAGACAAACATATTCTCTAGAAAAATCCTTTTTGGAGAATATACCATTTCTGAATATTGATGATTGTTTTGTCATTTATGAAGGATTATCAAAAGATTATGAACCATTTGTTTTATACACCAATCTAAGATTTTCAGTCACATTTCCCATTTAAATTGGTGCCAAAATGTAATTCAGCCTACTTCTCTGCAATGTGGGTTCCCATATACAGTAGCTAATTTTGATGTTTCGGTTTTATTTATTCTGAGACCTATTTTGAGGCCAAAGCTTAGACCCAATATAGGGATAATGCTGCACTAGACAAAGTTCATTCTTCATTCCTCAGATGGATCAATTCACTTAAAGGTAGGATAGGCAATTTCAGAAAAGCTAGCGCTAGCAATAGCAAGCTAGCTTTGAAAGCATGAGATCCCACCCTTCCTTCAGAGCGTCTCTAAAGCCATGGCTCCTTCAAAACACATCAACGCACACAGCAGATTCTGCAAAGCGTTAAATTATCTCATGCTTAAAGCACATAACATTACAATAATACATTTCTCTGTTGATAGTGTTGACATAAAACACATAAATACGAGTCTGAGGACGTGAACAGCTCCAGGGAAGAACGTCACGGGTTGCCATCTAGTTCAGGAGGAACTGTAAAAGGGGCTGCTGTTTGTTTTTGGTGCTCAGTGACTCTGCATTACAGAACCACACTGTTGACGTGTGATGTCTGTACGAGCAGGTGCGTGGAGGTATGTAAATACATATGTTGATAGGCAGGTAGGACATCATATCATTGGATGAACATTTTTTGGTCCTGAGACAATTTACATGTTTTAATATTTAGACCACTTCAATTATTGATTGCTATCAGAATTGAGTTTCAACCAGCACAACAAAAAGTGTTTATTAAAAAAAAACTGCCTACCCTACATTTAACGGCCACATCACAAAAAAAAGCTGTGTAATACAAACCACCAACAAACTAGTTTAGATTTAAATAGCACTGCACCTTGAGTATTTAAATCCAGATGTACTGTGCATTTTGGGTACTTTCACACTTGGTTCGAATGCTTGATTTGAACCGGAGTTTGCTTGCCTGTTCGAAATGCAGCCAGGAAAGATTATTTAAACGTAAAGTAGTCATGGATAATCTCAAAGCTGATTTGACTATAGTGAGAAAAGTCTTTCTTTTTGAAAGTGCACAGAACCACTGGCTGGCGTGGGAGCTGTGCTTAGATAATGTCTGTCGAAATTAAAAAAGCCCAAGCCATTTCCCCAATGAACAGCTGACAATTTGTTGTGAGAAGCTTTAGTAATATATGAATATTGTAAGGTCAGGTGCTCTCAGAGACGAGGGAAGGCAAGATCTATAGGTGAATTTTATTTAATAACAACCAAAATAAACAAACCAGGAGACAAGGGAGCACAACTGAGAACATCAGCAATACATTCAACAATGAACAACACCAGACAACTGAACACTGGAAACACAAGGGCTTATACACACAGGAGGTAAGTGACAAACAAGACACACAATCAGGAAGTAATGAGGAGAGCCAAATGAACAAAACAGAGACAGGAAACTTAGACTAAACAGAAGTCCAAAATGCCACAAAAGCCTTTTTTTCCCTTGGTCGAACATTATTAAAGTTAGAGCTTATTTAGAGATATCAGCCGAATGGCTTAGTGCAGGCGCTATCAGATCCAAGGTTGTATCTCGTAAATTACCCCACTAATAATGCCCAGAATGGTACCAAACTTATACAGTAGTACAAATAGGTTCTGTACTCATAAAACAAGGCATTGGAAAGTTTGTAAGTACAGGAGTTTATTTAAATAACACTTGCATGACGGCTCATGCTACCGCTAACCTGGAAGTCGAGTTCACTTCCGTGATTTGGGAAAAGCCCGTAAAAGTCCTGGCAGAAAGCGATGCATAAGGATGTAGTGTAACGACGCCCAGTTCCAGGAATGCACTAATATTTTGTTGGTAGTACCAGTTTGCAACAATTATTAGTTAACACTAAGTTGTCAACACTTCAGAAAAAATAATAATTCGTTGTTACACTACATCCTTATCCATCGCTTTCTGCCAGAAGTTTTACGTGCTTTTCCCAAATCATGGAAGTGACCTCGACGTCCGGGTTAGCGTCAAGAAGAGTCTGGAAGCATTCTACATGGTGAGTTACATAGTGGCTAAACCCTATTCACACTGGATTAGTATTATCTGGGGACCTTGTGTGATTTAGAAATGACCCCCCCCACATCTGAATTTTATGTGGCGCAATCGCACGGGATAAGTGAAGCCTGTGATTTTACTCAAATTTACGGACTTATCTCCTGGATATGATGTCAATGGGCTATTGCTTGGAAATGTATTTTCGTTATAGGTCTAGCTGTATGATATATCATAAACAGAAGAATGTTCCTAACCACATGCTGCTATACTGTACATGTCATCCATCTCCATCTAATCATTCTTTTTGTTTTTGCTCTTCTGATGGTTTTCAGCTTTCTCTTTCTGCAAATTGTATAGTTGTATGGTGTATAGCAATATGACCCAGCACACAAAACACTATCAAGACACTCCAACACACCCTTCATTATTCGCAAAAGATGGATAAAAAGGCGCATAGGAAACAAAAACCTTTAAAAAAAAATCACAGAGATGTCGATTCGCACAGGACTGATTTATCACAGAACCTCGGTGTTCGGCGAAATATGGTAGGTCATTTGCGGGGGAATTTTTACTTTACAAGTTGATGAATCAACCGATGTAGCTGGTTTAGCTCAACTGCTAGTATATGTCCGGTACATTTACAAAGGTACAATTATGGAAGATGTACTTTTCTGCAAACCGTTGGATGGCAGAACAACTGGGGAGGAGATTTTTTAAGTCTTAGATAGCTTTGTAAAGTCACATGGGCTTTTGTGGACAAAATGTGTGGGCATCTGTACTGATGGAGTGAAAGCCATGACAGGATTGCATAGTGGAGTGGTATCACATGCAAGCAGTTGCGCCCTGTGCAGCTTGGGTACATTGCAGCATCCACAGAGGCGTTGGTCACCAAGGGAATGCCTGGGCGTTTGAAGAAAGATTTGGACGGATGCTGTGAGAATTGTAAGCTTTATTAAAGCAAGGCGTTTGAATTCCTGTTTGTTTTCTACATTATGTAATGAAATGACTGTAAATGACTGTAAAAAGTTTGGGAACCACTGGGCTAGATTATGCATTTATTTATGAAGAGAAAGTTAAACAGAGACTGTGAGTCACTTTTCAGGTTTCATCATGAATGTTTGTCCAATAAATCACCATAAGCTCTGTGCTTTGTTACCTTTGATATATAAAAAAAGATGGTTCTTTCAAATTCTGTCCATTTTATCAAAAAATTCAAACAATAAATACCGCTTTGGCGCTCTTTACAGTTTTTCTCAATTGCTAAAACACTAAACCCTATTGTCTGAACCAAATGCTCAGTTGCCTGAACCCACTGATTGAATCAATCACTCTTTTGGCAAAACCATAAGCACTTTTCACCTGTTTAGACACAACTTGCCAACACATTTTCATTGTGATGCACCCGTGCTGAACACAACAACTCAAAATTGATCACACTTGTGGCTAATGATGTGAGGGAACATATGTGAGGTGGTCGAGGTGGTCGAGGTGGTTAGCGAAGACAAAGAACAGTAATATCTGATGAAATCAGAGCTACTGTGATTGACCATGTCCTTGTCCATGGTATGAGCATGAGGGAGGCTGGACAAAGGGTACAACCAAACATCAGTAGATTCACTGTGTCCACCATAATCCGAAGATTTAGAGAAGAGAACAGGTAATTACCTTTTTTTGACATTATAGTACAGTATGTAAATGTTGACAGCAATTACGGTATGACATACTATATACTGTACCACAGTATACTGTAAGTAAATATGTTTCAGTACATCACTGTACCAATGTACTGTAGTATTAAACTGAGTGAAATTCAGCAGAAGATCATTGAGGACCATGTAAATTTTGAGGGTATCAACAGTGTCAGCCTCTCTACTGTTGATCGTGTCCTCAAGTGCAACAGACTGCGCATGAAACAGCTATACAGAGTGTCCTTTGATCGCAACTCAGACAGAGTCAAAGAGCAAAGATTCCAGTATGTACAGGTTGGCATATATCCAGACACATTCCATGTTGATTACTCTAAGTAGTGATTTACTGTAGTGGCCTAAATCACTTTTTCCGTATCACTTACAAAACTATATCTATTTCTACAGAGGGTTTTTCAACTGGATGCAATGGAAAGACCCCATGAATACATCTACATGGATGAAGCTGGGTTTAATCTCACCAAAAGGAGAAGGAGAGGCCGTAATGTGATTGGCCATCGGGCCTTTGTTGGTGTTCCTGGGCAGCGTGGTGGCAATGTCACATTATGTGCTGCCATCAGCAATCATGGGGTTGTCCACCATCATGCCAACCTGGGGCCCTAAAACACTCACCAGCTCCTCATTTTCCACAATCACATGCGAGATGCTCTGTTAGGGCAGCAGGATGAGCATCCCATCTATGTTGTTGTTTGGGACAATGTGAGTTTTCACATAGCCCTCCAGGTTAGAGAGTGGTTCAATATGAACCAAGGTTTTATCAATCTTTGCCTTCCACCGTACTCCCCTTTCCTAAACCCCATTGAGGAATTCTTCTCCTCATGGCGGTGGAAGGTATATGAACGCCAACCTTACACCAGGGTAAATCTCCTGCAAGCCATGGGACTTGCCTGTGGTGACATAGGTGTGGAGGCATGCCAAGCCTGGATACGGCATGCCAGGGGTTTTTTCCCCCGTTGCCTGGCCAGACAAAATGTGGCCTGTGATGTGGATGAAGTCCTGTGGCCTGACCCAATACGGAGACATGATGCTGTGGCTGAGTAATGCACTTATTTGTATATTTTTGTATTTTATTTTTACATGGGCTTACTGTACACAAGTGGCAAACGCATAAGATTTGTTTGTTTTTACAAGTGCTACGTGTAAATGCACAAGATTTCTGTTTTGTCTTTTTGTACAAGTGCTAAATGCACAGGGTTTTTTTTGTTTTGCAACATGCATTTAGCCTACAGTGAACAAACATTTATTTCTCCAGCTTCATGTCCTGAGCATTGTGTTTTCTATTTTTCTACGTAGTGTTTAGTTGACTGTTCAGTAGTGTTTTTAATTTTGATTGACTCGGGGCACGATTTGACAACATAGTTCAGTTTTGAGCACAGAATGAACTGTTTTGAGGTGAAAGTTTGGTTTTGCAAGAAGAGTCTGAGGTTTTGTGAATGTAGCTTGAAAATTGGGTTTTGTGTTCACAGTTTAGAGAAAAGGAGAGCAGCTTTCAAGAAATGTGTCTTAGCAATCGAGAAAAACTGTAATGTGGCGAGAGAGATCACTGTAGCACCTCAGTTCAAGCAAAGCATAGCGCGTGTTTTGAATTACAGTTACAATAGATACCTTCAGTGTAATCTGTCAAAATGATGGATGGCTTTCAGATTTTTCTTTCACTGCTAAAAAGATTCCGTCAATGACCTCTGGTCGCTGTACACTTACTTCCTGTCACCAGGGGTCAGTGTCACTTGTGTCGCAGGATTCCATTCTAACAGAGGTTGGAATTTTTTTTTTGCTCAAATGCTTTACTCAGTACGGTTCTTTCGAATTTCTCTCTCCCCCAGCAGATACAATGTGGCAGCACTGCACCAAGGTCCATGTTGCTCAGATGTAACCAGCACATAAGGATTGCCAAGGTGGTCACATGGCCCTGAGGGGCCAAAGCACAACAAAAACATCAGTCTTGAGTGACACAAAGTCTCAGAGAGACTGCCTCACAGAAGAGGCCAAGCCCGTGACAGCGTATGGGCAGCAAGCGAGCAGGAAACAGCCCTGAGAGTTTGGGAATATGAGAGAGAGAGAGAGAGAGATTCTTATAGAAAATAACTCTTACTGCTTTCTACACACTATTTGAATGCAGAGAGTCTCAATGGATGCTTATAGTGAAACAAACAAGTACTCATTTAATGCTTCACTAACCTTTTTTAGTGAAACAAGCAATCGTGCACTTTTTCTGTGTAATCAGTCACTTACATTGAATCAATCAAATAGTATTTATTTAATTTTTTTATCTGCCTTGTACGGCCTGGTACATAGTTGCTCTGATACAAATATCAGAGTAAAACATCTTAGCCTAGAAATTATAGTGTGTTTGAAAAAGGGTGTCACGTAATGCATACTAAGACATTTCTAATACAACAGATTAGTATAGAAAGCTAAAGAGAGATAACAGGGCTGAATCAAATCACTTAAAGATTTTATTCAAGAAGTGTCTTATAATGAAAAATGCATGAGTAACTTGAACACAATGTGTTCTGACAGTAAGAGCATTTACTGCTCAATGCTTTAGAGTTAAATGCTGGTAAATATAATTTATGAAATTATTCAAACTAACTTTAGCTGGACAATAACTTTATCCTAGAGCTGTTGTAAAGCCTAAACAATCTGTTATGGTAATTTCCTATTGTCTCTGTAAAGCTGCTTTGAAACAATATTCATATTGTTAAAAGCACTATATAAATGAAGGTGACTTGACTTGACTTGACTATGAATTCAAAGTCTGTAAACATTCTAACTGATGTAGTTATATGGTATATGAAGTAATTGACAACTTTTAAATAAAATCTGTCATTATTTACATATATTCTTTTCAGTCTTAAAGCTGAAATTAACAGAAGATTTATAATGTTCTTCTCTACAACAATGATGTTTTACAGTACTAAAGATATGTAAATTCATCAGTTGAATATAACCAAACAGCACAAGTTTATGTAAACAAAATTATGAGAGAATACACAAGAAAGATCGCAACACAATGATTTATGTGTACTACAGAGGAAAATAATAATAATAAAGAAAAAAATGTCTACTTTTGTAAATTAATGGATATATATAGCACATTCTTTCAAATATTTTAAACATTTGTTTTACTTTAGTGAATTATGAGTAAATTTTGCATAAATTAAAGCGGCACTATGCAGTTTTGGCAATTTCTTCGCTGTTGTCTTGCTTTTTGCTCGCAGGTTTATCTATAGAGCTCCCCCTACAGCTTCGGAATAGATATTTGACAACACTATCGTAAAAACTAGTTGGCGACTCTCCCCCTTCCCATCTTCTCCCTCTGGTCATGTGCGTTTGTTTTCAAAGAAGCTGGCGAACGCACGGAGCCATGTCCACTGAGGTATGTATGATACACAGAAGGCTAGCATATGAATGTATGTGTGCAGTGCCGTAAAGCAATTCGTTACATCGCGAGACCTGATATCACAGGATACTTCCTGATGCTGAGGGTTTTTCCGCTCACAGGCGCTAGGGGGAAGCGAGACGGCCACCATTCAACCCGAAAAAAGTCATATAATCATTCCAATGACTCCGAAGCTGTTCAGTTAAGGTAAATTAAGCTAAAAAAAAACTGCATTGTTCCCCTTTAAGTGTTCATTTACTACACAAATGTTTCTTCGACTAAGGCCAGAAACTCTAACTGGCTATTGCAGCAGAAGCCTAAACAGGTACTTATGATGAACGGTAACAAGCATAAGAAACAGACAGCACTGTATCCTACCTCCTGCTGTACGCTACATGGCTTCATACGGCTCGGTCACTCTTCAGTCTACACGTGGATTAGACACAGACCTCACACCGGCCACTCAACACAGGGCTGCACAGCCACAATATTTCAAAGGCAGGTAAGTGCCCTCAGCTTTCCCAACAGGAAATGGATAAATCTGTATACAAACCCAATATCCCAGCAGGATCTGAGTGCGAGCGGGAAGCTGAGAGAGCTGCTTCATTTACCACATTCTTCTCTTTGGTTTGAGAAACAATCGCTTGCTATGAAACAAGTCTCTAAACACACTTTTAACCTGTTAACACAACAAATTCGGTGGAATGTATACAGGCATAACAAATGGTTTACTTGGATTTTTAACACTGTAAAGATGAATTTATAATTGATGACAATATCCCTCCCTGTTTCCATCAATTTAACTCTTCACATTAATTTGTCATTTTCTATTGATTTTATGCATACAATCAAACACATGTGTTTTAAGAGTTTCAACTCGGTTTTCTTCAGGTAAAACAAAGAGTAAGCTGTATCTTTAACCAGTTCAACTGTAACCATTTTGAAATCCCTTGAAACTGTAAAAAAAAACAAAAAAAAAAAAAAAAAAAAACACAAGGGTAACACTTTACAATAAGGTTGTATTTGTTGTATTGTATATAAATGAATGCATTTGTTAACATGAACCATTAACCAGATGTCATGGAACAGAAGAATGCAAACACAGGTAAATTCCGAACTGAGTTTGAGTGACATAAGGGACTTGAGCAGGAGATAAACTGGATTGCAGATCAATATGGTGATACTGGCAGGAAAGTGACAGTTCTTATCTGTTGCAGGTGGTGATGATGAATGAATGAGAGAAAAAACAACATATGATATATATTTAAGAAAGATCAAGAGAGCTGTTTTCTCAAATATGAGCATGGTTTCATTGTGATATTAATTTTATATAAATTAAATCAATTACAATAAACAAGAAGTTAGTATTAAGTGACATACATTTTAGACACAATTTCAAACAAAGTTTTTGCTCTATTTCAGAAATAAAAAAAGTGTGCATATAGCAGAACTGTTGTGCGTTTCCGAACAACTCACAGCGGTGTTTCATTGCTGAATGAATTAGCTGCTTTGAAATGAAACGGTTGAATAAATGATTCTGTGACTCACTCATTAAGTGATTGAAGTGATCAAGGAGTCTGCCATTTTACGGGTTGTCTCAATCATAAAATTCTCCGCCCCCTAAAAAGTCCCACAATGTACTGTGAAAACCAGGGAGCATCGATGCCCACTATGTTCCCTTTACAGAAGTTCTGAAGCACAAAACAAAAATCATGCGAGCCAACTGAATACACAAAATGACATGTGATAGATGTTTGAAAAAAGCAAACCATTATTTTATTTAATTTAGCATAAACACATTACTAGACAGCTACTGAACATATTTGTTGTCTGAACAAAAATGTTGTCATGTCACCATCAGTGCCACAATCTTTACCAGTGCCTGAATTCTACACGATATGCTGATTCACAACCTAGGGAGCAAGGGAACTGATTGAGACGTGCCATGAATCTTTTTCAGTGGAGAGTTACCACTTTTTTAAAATTGTCTTTATTAAATCTCCTTCCTGTCATGTTTTTTTTTTCTGCTCTTGTATTGCCTTCGTGTTATAGAAATGCTGTGATTAGATTCACACATACACCTCCTCGCACTGCAAGTTTTTGAAGTGTAAACTAAAACCGCGAACTTGTGAAAATGGTGACGTCACGCACATGCATATTACGAGCTCAGTCTATAGGCACGTAGTGTTTCTTTACAAAGTGACATCAACAACTACAAAACAATATTACAAAACTTTACAAAAAATCGTATCAAATTTGCAAAATGTGAGAGGCCACAAACATGATGATTAAAAACTCATTGATTTAACAGTTTTGGGTAACACTTTATATCGATGGTCCCTTTTGAACATTCTGTTGAATATAAGTTTGCTACTGCATGTCAGCTAACTCACATTAGAGTATTAGTAGACTGTCTGCTTAAATCTGCTAACAATTTATTGTGATGATTCTCCAACAGACATTCTACTGACTATAAGTAGCCTAACTTTGCAAGTACATGTCAACTTATTCTAACCCTAACCCTACCAGTCTACTAATACTCTACTAACACTCTAATAAGAGTTGGTAGACATGTAAGTGTAACATTACTTGTTATAGTCAACAGAATGTGTTAAAGGGACTATCAAAATAAAGTGGAGCCCAGTTTTGATCCTATAGTTGTAATGGGTGCAAAGAGATGAGGCCAAATGCAATCACAACTTTAAAAACAAAAGGCAAAAAACAGATAATCCAAACCAGAAAACCATGCAAATAGTCCACATGAGAAAACAGGAACATAATCCAGGGAACAAGAAGGGGAAAAAACAGGAACATTCAGGAACCCTCAGCCCAGTACACAAATACAATCAGATAATGACTAACAAAACATGACTGAAAAGCACAAGCTTAAATGCACAGAGAAATCAGACATAATTAATGACAGGTAACTAATGGTCAGCAGGACCAGCGGTCAGCTTAAGAGGACGCACGGCAAGAGCGCGCTAGTGGTTTTTCAGAATACTCAGTTCTCCTGTTATTTCAGTGTTGTCTCAAGGTAAGACTATCTTCGATTCTCTGTTTATTTTGCATTTTTAACTTCACATAATTCTGTATTTTATTTAGACGCCTTGCAACATTAATCAACGGCCGCACGTGGAAATTATTATTATTATTGCAGTTCTAATAGCACTTAAGTATTGACTCCTAGCAGTTTCGATTTGCCCCATTTTCGCTTTATTGACTTAATTGGCCGACTGAGACAGCTGTCCTCACTCAAGCAGTGATAGCATTATATCTATATCTATGTAATTTGCGCACTGTCGCGGATGCGTCAGCGGAAGCGTTCAGCTCTCGTGTTCAGCCTCCTCGTGTTAAGACCGACTCGGGTAAAGACCATCGACTCTACCTGTGCGACTCCACCAAACAAGGACACCAGAAAGGCACTTAAGTATCTCCTTCTCCCTTTCCCTTCCCACTTTTTTTTCGTATTTCTCACCTTACTCAACATGTGCTTTCAATACATTCCTGTTATCTCTCGGCAACGCCCTTTCATCACGCGCAAAATGCAGTGCAATACTGCTAATCTGCGTCCCATTCTCTCATCCTCACACACACCTCTCTCTCTTTCCGTGGGTCTATGGAATTGTCAGTCAGCAGTCAATAAAGCTGACTTTATTCCAGCCTTTGCATCTCATTCTACTCTTAGTATCTTGTGCTTGACTGAGACCTGGATTCGTCCAGAAGACTCAGCAACCCCTGCTGCTCCCTCTAGCAATTTCTCCTTCTCTCACTCCCCTCGCCAGTCTGGGAGGGGTGGGGGTACAGGGCTTCTCATTTCTAACAATTGGAAATACTCAGCACTCTCTTGTCTATGCAACAACAACTCATTTGAATATCATGCTATTACACTTACAACTCCCAATAAGATCCACATTGTAGTCATTTATCGCCCCCCAGGTCAGCTGGGTAACTTCGTAGAGGAGCTGGATGTGCTGCTGTCCTCTTTCCCTGAGGACGGCACCCCACTTCTAGTCTTCGGTGACTTCAACATCCATCTCGAAAAGCCGCACGCAACAGACTTCATCTCTCTCCTAGCCTCTTTCGATCTCAAACGACTCATCACCACAGGTACTCACAAATCAGGTAACCAACTGGACCTGGTTTACACACGCAACTGCATCACAGACAACATCTTGGTGAGACCTCTCCATGTCTCAGATCACTTCCTCATTACTTTCAGTCTACATCTCTCTACCCCTGCACCACCAACCCCCCCACCATTCACTTTCAGGCGAAACCTGCGCTCACTTTCTCCCTCCCATCTTTCCTCTGCCGTGTCATCTTCCGTTCCCCCACCCTCACAATTCTCATCTCTGGATGTGAATACCGCAACGGATACCTTATGCTCCACTCTAACCTCTTTTCTAGACAATATCTGCCCTCTCTCCTCCAGGCCAGCACGCGCTACTCCCTCCAACCTGGTTGTCTGAGGTTCTTCGTGAACACCGGACCGAACTCAGGGCAGCAGAGAGGAAATGGCGCAAATCAAAAGACATATCTGACCTGAGTATGTATAAATCTCTCCTCTCTTCCTTTTCTGGTGATGTTCATGCTGCAAAATCTTCCTACTTCCACAACAAGATCAACAACTCCTCCAACACACGATCACTCTTCAAGACATTCAACTCTCTCCTCTGTCCACCTCCACCACCACCCACCTCCTGCTTAACTGCTGACGACTTTGCAAACTTCTTCACCAACAAAACAACAACTATCAGCAGTCAGTTCTCAGCTCCACACACACAGGAACCCAGACCGACCCCTTCCACAGCCAGTCACCCTCTCCCCTCCTTCTCTCCGCTAACCGAGGAAGAAGTATCTACACTTCTCCTCTCCAGTCATCCTACCACCTGCCCTCTTGACCCCATCCCCTCACACCTTCTACAAGCCATCTCTCCCACACTTCTCCCAGCACTCACACACATCATCAACTCATCCCTCCATACTGGCACCTTCCCTACAGCATTCAAGCAGGCTCGGGTTACTCCACTGCTTAAAAAACCAATGCTAAACACATCATTTGTAGACAATTACAGACCTATCTCTCTCCTACCATTCATTGCGAAAACACTTGAAAGAGCTGTTTTCAACCAAGTAACATCCTTCTTGTCTCTAAACAACCAGCTGGATGTCAACCAATCTGGCTTCAAGAAAGGGCATTCAACTGAGACTGCACTACTGTCAGTCACAGAAGCCCTACGGATCGCAAAAGCTGCTTCCAAATCTTCAGTCCTCATTCTCCTGGATCTGTCTGCTGCCTTCGACACTGTGAATCATCAGATCCTTCTGCCCAGCCTCTCATCACTGGGCATCACAGGAACTTCCCTCCACTGGTTTGAGTCCTATCTCACAGGTAGGTCCTTCAGGGTCGCATGGAGAGGCGAGGTATCCAGATCTCATCAACTGACCACAGGTGTTCCTCAGGGCTCAGTGCTGGGACCGCTCCTTTTCTCCATCTACACCACATCACTGGGACACGTCATACAAGCACACGGCTTCTCCTACCACTGCTATGCTGATGACACACAGCTCTTCCTCTCATTTCAACCAGATGATCCCACAGTAGCTGCACGGATCTCAAGCTGTCTGGCGGACATCTCGACATGGATGAAGGAACATCACCTGCAGCTCAACCTGGCAAAGACTGAGCTTCTCGTCCTCCCTGCCAATCCGTCTCTACAGCACGACTTCACTATCCAGCTAGATTCATCATCAATCACCCCATCAAGGTCGGTCAGAAATCTTGGAGTAACGTTTGATGACCAGCTGACCTTCACAGATCACATTTCAAAGATAGCTCGATCATGCAGGTTTGCAATGCACAACATCAGGAAGATCAGGCCTTTCCTAACTGAGCATGCAACACAACTTCTCGTCCAGGCCCTGGTCATCTCTAGGCTTGACTACTGCAATGCTCTTCTGGCTGGACTTCCATCATGTGCAACCAAACCTCTACAGATGATCCAGAACGCTGCAGCTCGTCTTGTCTTCAAAGAGCCCAAGAGGGCCCACGTCACTCCTCTGTTCATCTCTCTGCACTGGCTACCTCTCGCTGCTCGCATCACTTTCAAGGCATTGACGCTTGCTTACAGATCTATCACAGGCTCAGCTCCCTCCTACTTTCACTCACTCCTACGAGTCTACATCCCTACCAGAAGCCTACGATCGGTCAACGAGCGACGTCTCGCGGTACCATCACAGAGAGCCACAAAATCACTTTCCAGAGCATTCTCATTCACAGTTCCATGCTGGTGGAACGCTCTCCCCACCCTCATCCGGAATGCAGAATCCCTGACAACCTTCAAAAGACAGCTGAAAACCCATCTCTTCCGTGAGCACGTAACCTCATAAAAAAAATTAAAAAAAAACTTTCCCTCTAAAACCTCACTTCTCGGGCTTATGCTACTCTGAATAATGCCTGAACTTCGTATCTTGAGCACTTCTTGCGCTGTTTTTGTTTTTGCCTCTTCATGATGACTCGCTTAATCTAGTCCTAACTTGTAAGTCGCTTTGGATAAAAGCGTCTGCTAAATGACTAAATGTAAATGTAAATGTAATGACGATAACTATAGAAACTAACAGAGAAACACCAAATGCAGGAAGGGATCACAAAAACAATGAGAACTGAAAATACACTTCATTCAACATAGTCCATCCAAAACAAAAGACACAAACACCGGGATCGTAACAATAGTGTGACTGGAGTTTGTGAATGTGACCAAGACAGCAGACCACACGCTAACAGATTCCCGACTGTGAACATAGGGTATCTCTCGCGGTCAAACGTGACTTTAGGGTAAACAAACATGGCGGACAAGGGGCAAGAAGAAATGGCGATAATAATGTTTGGACAAAAATTTGCGTAAAAAATAAAGAAAAAGGTTTGGATGAAGTCGTGTTAGGCTTCCGTCTTTCATCAGCTCGCTTTCTGATTTGGAATTGTTTCATTCCACATGACAATCTACAGAGTGTGTGTGTACATTTGTCCTCGGGGTTTCCATACACAAAAGAAATATATATGAAATATATTTTCAGAATATATTTTGAAATATATTTTTGGAATATATGCAAATATTCGAAATTGGCCCAATAAATATATTTTAGTTAAATATATGTAAATATATTTTTTTATTTTTTTGAAAATATATTTTAGTTAAATATGTGAATATATTTATATGTCAATATATTTACTAACAACTTATATGTTCATATATGTTTTAACTTTTGCAAATTGTTTCATTTGAAATATATTTTGAAATTTAAAAAGTTAACATTTTCACAAACAACCAACACATTTTAAATTTATTTTTTAAATGTAAGTACAGTATTTATTATAGCTGTGTGTCATAATACAGTAGTGAAATATGGTAGCCTACTGTTGAGCATAGGGGAAAAGGTAGAGGAATTACTATGATCAAAATACATTTTCGACCCTTCTTTAGCAAGCTAAACATTTTATGACCATATATTTTGTCATATATTTTACATTACATGTTATAAATGTAAATATATTTCACACTTAACATAATATATTTTTGTTATATTTCAGAATATATTTCAAAATGATAAATATAAGTGAACAACAATGCAAATATATTTCAATGTATTTGGAATTTATGCCACATATATTTTTGACACCTTAAAATATATTTCAATATTTTTTTTTTCTGTATGGGTTCCCCCCACACAACAGGGTTTCTGACTGTAAATTTTCAACACATTCACATGATAATCTGTAGAACCATCAAGATAATCTGGACTTTACCTAGGATTGTCAGAAGGGGAGAATCGGGACCAAAATAGGCCCGATTATCTTGTAGTGTTAAATCAGTTAAATCAGACTGCCCTATAAATACTTTAGTTTAAACATGCACATGTGAACAGCCTTCACATACAGTAGTTCCTTTTCAGTCAGTCAGGTTCAACATTACGTCAGAACGACTGATGAGTTGGGATTTCATCTGAGAGCGAGTGGGAGGAGTTCCTGAGTCCCTGGTGGGAGTTCCTCCAGCACCCTCAGGAGTCAGACGTGGCAGAGACGTCCAACGGTAGGACTAGCACTCATAAGTATGCCCAGTTGGTCAGCCCCTGTGCTGGGCTAGGTGCCCATATGTTGAGATTCCCCTTCGGGCAAACACCCCATACAGAAAAAAAAAAATATTGAAATATATTTTAAAGTGTCAAAAATATATGTGGCATATATTCCAAATACATTGAAATATATTTGCATTGTTGTTCACTTATATTTATCATTTTGAAATATATTCTGAAATATAACAAAAATATATGATGTTAAGTGTGAAATATATTTACATTTATAACATGTAATGTAAAATATATGACATAATATATGGTCATAAAATGTTTAGCTTGCTAAAGAAGGGTCGAAAATGTATTTTGATCATAGTAATTCCTCTACCTTTATATACACAACAGTAGGCTACCATATTTCTAGGGCTGTAATCAACCAAAGAAAATCTTGGTCGACTGAAGTCCTGAAATTTTCGACTAAAAATCGACTAAAAATGACGTTAGGAAAAAAAGCGTTAAATTAATTAGCTGCGCACTGTGCGCAGTACTTGGTAGCCTTTTTGTCCGCCTAAATGAATTATAAATAAACATAAAAAACTAGTAGGTTATTTGCAGTATATTAAATCGTTTTTGACCTTATTATTTTGCACTGAAATGAGTCTGACACACGAGTCTGTCGGCTCTGACAGCGTTGCATCACGTGCACCTGCAATATCTAGTGATGTATGTCTCGAGACCGGTCTTGTCACGGCCTTGACGGTCTTTGGTCTTGGTCTTGTCTTCGTCTCGGACCTCTCGGTCTTGTCTAGGTCTCGCTGTCTCAGACCGACATAGTGGTCGGGGGATTTAGCAATACAATACTAAAATATCCACGACGACACAACGTTCGACAATGCAACATTATTATCCGCAACGGAACGGATTGAAGCGCGCGTCCGAGTCAAGACAGTGCTGCGTGTGCGTGAGCCATGAGAAAACACTTTATCCGCGCCACTGATCGCAGCGGCAACGAGCACTTTGATCACTTGATTTAAAAAACACATATCAGTGACATGATGGGTTTTAACTTCATTTAGGAGATTTTGGGTAACTGCACAACTGACAGATGACTTTGAGCGCACCGCCAACGGTGTGTGTGTGTGTGTGTGTAACCATAGCGACAAAACGACCAACTTTCGGATCCTGCACTTAAGCCTATAATTTCGTTTTTAAAAATTTAATTATGTATTTAAAAGTTGCAGAATGGATTAATTTGGAGACTCCGAAATCGGCAGAGATAGGCAGGCATTTGCTTAGATGAATTTGTGTCTTTGATATCTGTGTGTGTGTGTTGTTTGATTACAGTATTGTATTTAAGATGGTGTTAGACTAAATAAATGGTCTTTTAAATATCATCTGCATATCTCCGTTGTGTTGACTAAACATTAGACCTAATCCAAGTTTATAATTGTGTATCTTTAATTTGATGTTACAATTTCATCTACAAATTAAGAATAATTTCAATTGGTTACATATTTCTCATTCTTTAGACAGTTGTTGGAGGAGCAAGATGGTGTTGGAGGTGTTTGATGTTTTGTCAGATGAACCAGTCAGTACCAGTCATGTCAGTCCTCAACGGTACACAAAAGTTAAAGGGGTCATGAACTGGATTGTTTTATTATTTTATAATGTTGCCTGGGGTGCCCTTATAATGTTAGTATGATTTTTACATAAAAAATTGTCATAATTTATAAATAAAAGCCATTTTTCCAAGCCTGATTTCTGCCTCAGATTTGAACGCTCCGTTTTAAGGGGCGTGTCTGCTGTGAGACTGCAGTGCAAACGCCCACTGCTGTGATTGGCTGACATGCTTGCAATGAAATAGCTAGTATTACAGGAACTCTCTCGAAAACTTTTACTACGTTTTTACTATTACAGCTATCGAGATTAACAAATCGTGAAAAGTATCATTTAAAGCATTATTTTTAAATCTATTCCATCACATGAAAGGTTGCAGCATGATGAGCACTGAGCAGATGACAGACAGTCTGTTGATCGCGTGAATAAAGATCTTATCATTGCAACGCAATTTTTGCACTCTCACAAATGCTTACACCAAATCACAATGCAAACACGATGTGAGTACACAGTAAGAGCTTCGTTGTGTAGTGTAACAGTGTCATTATTTCATCACGAGTTTGGTGAGTGTCCAGATTAGCTCTCGCGGCTCACGCTGTGCTGTTTGATTGACAGCTTGGGCGAAAGGGATCGTTCTTTGATCGCTTTCTGTAGGCTATATAATTTAATAACAGTTTAAAAAAAGATTATTTTCATAATACTACGAGAAATTATGTGAAGTTGATCGTTTAGCACCGATGCATAAACAGTATTGAACAATTTTAAGAGAAATATCTGAACTTGAATAATTACACCGAAATCACTGGTCGCAGATCAGGCATTAGAATACACATGGTTACTTACATGTTGCTGGCAGATCCGTGTCGGGAAATTGTGATTGACTGATTTAATAAAGTTTAACCATGCTGGAATCCGAAGGAAGCTTATGCAGACTGCCTTCTTCCACAAACAGGCACTGCACAATATTTAGTCAACAGCATGTTTATTGCTTGTAAGTAGCTCGATCCGGTAGCAATTATCATGTCGTCCTATGTTATTTAGCATGTTTGTGCGAATCGGTGGGCGGGGCTAAACAGGCCGTGTTGAAGTAGGCGTTGATCTTCTTTTGTGGAGGCGGTGTTTTATCCTCTTTGACGTCATCGTTCCCCACTTTGAAAAACGAGTCGTTTGCTGAGCCTGATGTCTATAAAAGCTTTTATTGGACTAACAAGGTAGTTTTCAGTTCTGAAACTTACAGGATATTATTATAGTATGATGATCTCTTATATGTCAAAAGCTCAAGGAAACTTTGATTTCTCAGTTCGTCACCCCTTTAAGGGATTCTCAATCCTCTAATAGTGCAGTAACAGCCGTCATGCAATTGCTACACATAGGCCTAGTTGATCTCACCCAGTCTGCAAAAACATTTACAGTGAGCTCACAGTCACACACATGACATGGTCTGTCTCTGTATTGTTCTGCCTGTGTAGTTGAAGTAATACCGTCTAATATGTATTGAATGTAGCCTAAACTGCGACTGAACCCTAGTATGCTGCTGTTCTTGAATTCATACAAGTTATTGCTTAGCTTCAACACTAATTTTTTTTTTTTTTTTTCTCCGGTCTCGACTTGGTCTCGGTTTTGGTCTCGACTTGGTCTTGGTCTTGACTTGGTCTGTCTTGGTCTTGGTCTTGGTCTTGTCTTGGTCTCGATACCCTCTGGTCTTGGTAGTGTCTTGGTCTCGGTTTAGGCGGTCTTGACTACAAGTCTAGCAATATCAGAGCCTATGATTTACGAAAATAGTGACATCATCACACAAGCACTTTTGAGGAATATGCAACATAATTTAGACAATTGTTTTGTCATATGTATTATAATAACTGATTTCAGCGGGTGTATATATATATATATATACACCCGCTGTGTATATATATATACACAGCGGGTGAAATACCCTTACGAAAAAAAAGTATACTTCAAGTTCATTTTATGAAGTATACTTGAGTAATGTTCAAGTATATTTTTAAGTATACTTTATGTACTGTAGTAAGTATACTAATGTCAATATGTACTAGTAGTAAACTTGTAAGTGTACTATTTTAATACCGCTTGGTACTAAATTGGCCCACTTGAAGTATATAAAAGTATATGTTTAAGTGTACTATAAGTGTAACAGTAGTAAACTTTAAGTGCACATCTAGTTCATAATTACGTTTCTCATTTGTACTGCAAGTGAACTTATGGGTATTACTAGTAGTTCACTATTTTAATACTTGTAGCAACTTTGAAGTATACTCTCAGTAAACTACTAGTTTAGTAGTTTTATACTACAAGTTTACTGAGAGTACACTAAAAGAAAACTTTCTAGCATACTTGCGGTATAAAACTACTAAAACTAGTAGTTTACTGAGAGTACACTAAAAGAGCAAAATTATATATAAATGGTAAACTATTAGTATGATGTTAAGTTCACTTAAAGAAAACTTGTAGTATAAAACTACTAAACTAGTAGTTTTCTTTTAACGTACTCTCAGTAAACTACTAGTTGAGTAGTTTTATACTACAAGTTTTCTTTAAGTGAACTTAACATCATACTTATAGTTTACCATTTATATATTATTTTTGCTTTTAGTGTACCCTCAGTAAACTACTAGTTTAGTAGTTTTATACTACAAGTTTTCTTTAAATGAACTTAACATTATACTTATAGTTTACTATTTATATACAATTTTTGCAGTTGCAGTAGGCCTATACTACTATGTTCAAATGTTATTTTTTATACTTGAAAAATACCTTTAACTCTACTTTAATTTTAAAAACATTTTATTAGCTTGCATCCTTTTTATCAACAATTGAATGTCGGTAAGTTTCATAAAGAAAGGCAACATTTTAAACAAAATAGTTGAGAAAATCACATTTTTGTCAAAGACTACACGCCTTGATCAGATTCAGAACGATGATCAAAACACAGATGGAGTAGATCGAGTCCGACACCCCCACAGCTTCACAGTCGTTTTCTCTTCATGGTTTACGCTTCATTTCATTTGGAAACATTAAGCAGTTTTGATTTACAAGCTGTTTAATGTTTGATGATCACATTATTTTACATTTGAGTGAGCAATCTTCTATTGCTTGTTTCAGCTTCTTCTTCTCCTGTATTTTGATCCGGAGATTCTGTACTAGAAGATGTGTCATAGCGCCCCCTACCGTATAACAGTGAAAACATGGGTAGCTGGAAAATTCAGGCAATGGTGGGGAAAAGTTGAATTAAAGTAAATTCCTATGTACACCAGTGGACTAAAATCCAGATACGCAGAATTAGAAACATATCTTTTTTTATATAAATATTTTAATCAATATTTTCAAACAAAGTTTCATAAGACTGTATATGAAAAACAATGTAAAAAAAGTATATTTAATAGGCTACTCGATCAAAAGAGTTAACACAACTACAAGCCAAGTATACTTTGAATAATTAAACTTTTAAGTATATCTCGATCAAAAGATTGAGTACAAGTATAGGCCAAATTTGGACTTTTCTCTCAGTATAAGTCAAGTACACTTAAAGTAAGTGTAATCAAGTATATTTTTGAGAAGTATATAAAATGTAGACTGAAAGTATGCTTTCTTCTTTTTAGTTGAAAAGTATACTAATAGAACAATTGAATAAACTTATTTTCCATGCTTATTTTATTTGCTCTATAAGCTCTTCCACCCGAAAGTTTGTTACTATATAAAGCTGAACATGTTAGGCTAGTTTATAAGACGGTGTGTAATATTATGTTTTTAAAAAAGTATTTAATAAGCTACTCAATCAAAATAGTAAACACAAGCACAAGCCAAGAATACTTAGAATACTTAATTATACTTTTAAGTATATCTCGATCAACAAGTATAGGCCAAATATACTTAGACTTTTCTGTCAGTATAAGTCAAGTATACTTAAGTGGAATTTGAAGTATATTTCTGAGAAGTACATAAAGTATATTTCTGAGAAGTATATAAAAAGTAGACTGAAAGTATACTTTCTTATTTTTAGTTTAAAATAAGTATACTAATAGCACACTTGAATAAACTTCTTTTTCGTAAGGGTAAGTATTGAACACGTCACCATTTTTCTCAGTAAATATATTTCCAAAGGTGCTATTGAGATTAAATTTTCACCAGATGTTGGTAACAACCCAAGTAATCCATACATACAAAAAAAAAGTTCAGAAATTAAGTTATGTGTAATAATGTGAAATGACACAGGGAAAAAGTATTGAACACATGAAGAAAGGGAGTTCCAAAAAAGGCATGGAAAGCCAAGACAACAGCTGAAAACTATCAGTAATTAATATCGCCGGCGCGATAGGCTCGCTTTTTTTCAGTTCAGTTAAAAAGAAATTAATTTTGCTCTGTTGACTTTGATATTACAAGCAAGTTTCATACATCAATCGATTCTGTTAAATGTGTATTATTTTTGTGTATACTCACAATAAAAACAAAGTGTTGTGCTTTTTGCCAAATAAAGAAAAATAAACGTGATGCGAGTTCTGCCTTCTCTCTGTCAGTGAAGACCATTCTGAAACGCGTCCGAAAATGAACTGTAATCACTCAGCGAATACTCAGTCAAACAGGCATACAGACACACAGGCATGAAGCTTGAATTATCTTCTTTTAAATGAGGTAATTTATATAAAAAACAAATATTCTCATCTTGTGAAATCTTTATTAAAAGAGAACAATTCCAGTCGAGCTAATTAGAGCTCATTCAAATGTAATGTGAACACGCCCACGGAGAGCACGTGCTATTCAAACGCAAATTACTGAGGCAATCCAAGCAAACCTGTGAACGCCCCCATATCAGCTCGAGAAAACACAAGTTTAATCATTGTAGCCTACGTGTTTACACCATCTGGCAGCGCTGTGAGGAATAATAATAATGGAAAATCTACCTCAGAGTGCGGGTATTGCAGGAGAGAGAGTTTTTTTTTCCTTCTCAAGTTAATCGCGTTTCTGTGAATGAATGAACGGCAGCCGCAGAGATGCGCGCTGTTTACCACAGCTCGCAAAAAGGCAGTTTAAATTTAAATTGCGTCTCTGTGTGAATGAATGATGATGTTTTAGCAAACTGTATTGCTATACTGAGTTGAGTAAAAATCGACTGAAATATGTTGAAATAAAATGTAGGCTATTTGTAAGCAATGTATTAAACTGAAAATTAACATTTATATGCTCTAATATTTCATAAAAACAACGTTACAGTCAGGCGTTTCTCTTTGTGAATGAATGTTTCGGTTTTGGCAAACTGTATTGCTATACTGAGTAAAAATCGACTGAAATATGTTGAAATAAAATGTATTTGTATAAGCAACGTATTAAACTGCAAATTAACATTTATATTTCTTATAATAAAAATGAAAGACCTATGTTACAGACATATGAAAGACAACATTTCGTTGATTAGTTTTGGATAGATTATACATTTTTACTGTAAAATATCTGCCACCTCAAATAAGCTTTTGTTTGCCAATATTTGCTCATGTTAAATATAGTATGTTTTGTCAAAAATAAAGTAATCAAATAATCAATCAAATCCTTAACTTGAAATATGTATGATAAAATGTATACTTTAGTTTTTACAAAGAAAGATTACACTTGAATTGTTGTTGTAATTGTAACCTTTTTAATAAAAAAATATATTTACAAGGTAGATGTAAACAAACTATTAAAAGGTAAATATAAGCCTTTTCTTTAAATAATTTTTATTGTGTTTTATTAGTGACAAATTTGGGGAGAGGATAAATATTCCAAAACTGAAAATACAGTATGAGAATTAACTGCACAATTACTAGACATGTTTTCCTTGGATATTATAGGCCAAATTGCAAGCACAATATGTGGAAAAATAAAAAAGAATTGAGATGCTTCCAACTGTTGCTCTTGCATTCTTGTGGCTCAGTGACTCACCTGAATGAATGGCTAATTAAGTATGCAGGCCCCATTGTCTCCTCAGGTGTGAACCACTAAATATGCATGATCGTTGACGCCCACTCCGCATATTGCCTTTCCAAACAGAAAGTGCTTTGCAAAATTCAAATCAATGTATTGTGTTATGTGAATGATAAGGCAGGGTGATTTTCACATCATTTTGAAGAAAAAGCACTAGGTGATGACATCCATTAGACAAAAGTCTTATTGGCACATATTTAGAATGTTTTATGGCCTTATTTCAGAAACTTTAGTTTTTAGTTTTTTCAATAACCACGCATAAACATTATTCTCTCAAAAATGCATTCTTGTTGCTCACATATTGCATTTCTAAGCTTCTGAATGTTCCAGTGAGCACTGTTGGGGCCATAATACGGAAGTGGAAAAACAATCATTTCGCCATAAATTTGCCTCAACCAGGTGCTCCTCGCAAGATTTCTGACAGAGGAGTGAAAAGAATAATCAGAAGGGTTGTCCAAGAGCCAAGGATCACTTGTGGAGAGCTTCAACAATTAGCAGGGTACTGTTCTCAAAGAAAACAGTAAGTAATGCACTCCACCACCATGGCCTGTATGCATGCTCACCAAGCAAGACTCCATTGCTGAAAAAAAAAAGCATGTTGAAGCTCGTTTAAAGTTTGCTGCACAACATTTGGAAAAGCCAGTGAAATACTGGGAGAATATAGTGTGGTCAGATGAGAGCAAAATTGAACTGTTTGGATGCCATAATACACACCATGTTTGGAGGAGAAATGGCACTGCAAATTACCCTAAAAACACCATACCAACAGTGAAGTTTGGAGGTGGGAACATCATGGTGTGGGGCTGCTTTTCAGCAAATGGTACTGGCAAACTTCACATAATTGAAGGAAGGATGAATGGGCAAATTTACCGAGACATTCTTGACAAAAATCTGCTGCCATCTACCAGGATGATGAAGATGAAACGAGGGTGGAAATTTCAGCAAGACGATGATCCCAAACACACAGCCAAGGAAACTCTCAATTGGTTTTGAAGAAAGAAAATAAAGCTGCTAGGATGGCCCAGCCAATCACCTGACTTAAATCCCATTGAAAATCTATGGAAAGAACTGAAGATCAAGATTCATAGAAGAGGCCCACGGAACCTTCAAGATTTGAAGACTGTTTGTGTGGAAGAATGGGCCAAAATCACACCAGAGCAATGCATGCGACTAGTTTCTCCATAAAGAAACTACCAACATTACCAACAATGTTGGTCATTACCAACAAAGGCTTTTGTACAAAGTATTAAATAAATATCAGTAAGCGTGTTCAATACTTTTTCCCTGTGTCATTTCACATTATTACACATAACTTAATTTCTGAACTTATTTGTTTTGGTTTCTTTGTATGTATGGATTACTTGGGTTGTTACCAACATCTGGTTAAAATTTCATGTCATAGCACCTTTGGAAATATATTTACTGAGAAAAATGGTGACGTGTTCATTACTTATTTTACCCGCTGTATTCACTTAGTACAGTACAATTTAAATATATTTATTTTTCACCTGGGTATATTGCTTGTATGTTTCAAAGACACTCATAATGAATTTGTAATGTATTTGTAACACAAATAAAGTACACTTTAATATCCCTAATCAAGCATATAATTAGTCCCTACACAGGCATATACTTAAAGAATACTAAGTATACTTAAAGTTGTTCCAATTTAGTACACAAAAGTACTTTAAATACACTTAAAGTTATGCTTTACTATTTAATTACTACTAAAATATACTTAGTACAAAATTAGTTGTTTCAAAATAACACACTTCAGTATGTGTGAAATTACATACTGAAGTTACTAATCATTAACACATTTGAAGTATAATGATAATTAGTCTGGCTGCATGTATACTTGGCATTTTTTGTTTGTTTTTTCACCAGGGTAGGCTTATGTCCCCACCATGTTTTGCCAAACTGCGGCTTTGTCCCCACCACTATTTGTAAGCCATTGAAAAAACAGCTTGCGATACCCATGAACAACACACATCTCCAATCCCCCATTCTTCATAGTTTCATTCATACATGTAAAACATGAAATACATCTGCGCCAGACTCGTTTGGTGATCGGCAGGCTGATTTGATCTGATGACGCAGTACAGTAAAACCACTGCCGCATACAGATGTGTTGTGAGTAACCAGCAAAATTGTTGAGAAATAACACAGAGGCTATGTCCTAAATAATACATACATATTAAAGAATTAGGCTTCTGCTTATATAGTTCTATGCTTCTAGCAACCTTTTCAGGCCAGCCCTTAAAGGAAATCAGTATGAAAGGCTATTTGATTGCTCTATGCTCTATGCTCATTTACATTTATAGAGTTTGCACAGATTCCCTTTACACACTCAATATTGCATAGAAATTGTAATTATTTATCTAAAATATCGTGCTGTCACCTGGCTCAAGTTACCAAGCAAGCACAATGATTGACGGCATCAGACAAATACTTTTTATTCATTTGAATTCACTAATCATTTTGGAATTATGTCTTAACAAATAAGATATTCTGCTTCGGGCACATCCTTAGTGTTATAGATACACAGTTGCAGGACTAGAAATTCCAAACACCCAGTTAACTGAAAAAATATGTTACTAAAAATGGACTATAATGTTGTCTGTAAACGCATGTAAAGGATTAAAAACACTATTATCTGTTGTTTACTGCTGTTGTCAGTGGCCTTTCAATCCCATTTTCTCATTGTAAACAGCAGTGGGGCGATAGAGTGACCCGTCTGGGTAACCCGCATGATTCAGCTGCCCCAGGGAGCACAGATGATTCAATCATCCTGTTCCACCTACACAGCAGCATGATGGAGAGATGTCAGCCTAGGTCTCAGCAGCATTTGTTTGGCTGTCTAGATTTCATTTAACACCTGTTCATGGTCCGCTGTGGTTGGTCTTTGCAGGGACTGGTTCCTATGTAGCATGAGACTGTCGGTCTGAACCGCCTATAAAGTGTCTGCTGTTCTCAATCAAAAAATCATTTAATTCACAAGGATCTTGCTGAGTGAGTAGAACAAAATTCTTTGTTGCGGGGTCACTTATACCTTATGCCCCTGGGTTCCCATTAACCGACAGGTTACACTTTAGGTTGTCACTCCTGGTCCAAGGTCCATTTCATTAGTTACTAACATAGTGTCTTGTTCCTTCATTTTGGAAATTGGGGTTATGTGTACATCTTAAATATTTTAATCTTGCTTTCTATCTCCTACTCTCTGTTTGCTGGTGAGAGAAACCCCACTCCAAGCACAGAGAGAGAGAGAGAGAGAGAGAGAGAGAGAGAGAGAGAGAGAGAGAGAGAGAGAGAGAGAGAGAGAGAGAGAGAGAGAGAGAGAGAGAGAGAGAGAGAAGAAAACAAAACACATTTCATTTGCCTGGCCAATCAGATTAGACACACTAGGGGACTAAAGATATTATGGTCATATATATTAAAGTTGAATAAATATTATATCCAACTTTATTTGCATACAGTATACTCTCTCATTAAGGCCCAGGGGTGCGTTCTCCGATAACGTTGTCTCTTAGCGCGCTACGAAGACTCAAAAGGTACACCTTAACTACAGGTATACCTTTCCTACGTGTGTTCTCCGAACTATACCTTAGGATGTTGCTTAAGGTAAACCTTCTTAAGTTCGACCTTAGCAGGCGCTGTCCATGGTGGAGGCGCTGAATAGGTTGATATCGATGCCTCGATGATCGATTGTGCGCTCTTTCCTTCACAGCGGTATAGGTAAAGTATTGAGAAAACAATGTTCTTTATAAAGAAGCGTTTTAGAAATAGTACAAACTGCATTTATCGGGGCTCATTGAAATATGTAAATGCAGAAATAAATATGAGTATGTGTTTATAATTTAGCAAGTGTGCAATCCCAAACCCTCACGGCCATAAGTGTGTTAATGTTCTCCACAACGTATGCTGATTATCCACCAGCCATGTAGTTGACATACACTAACTGGCTCCGCGGACGGCGCCGTCTTTGATTTAAAACAAGTACTCGCTGTCTCGCTGCCATAGCTATAAAGTTTGTGCAACTCATCTTTCTTTATATAGACTCCTAAGCCTTTTCTGTCAAATGGTTCGCCAGCTGATGTGCCTTAGGATAGTAATTAAAAAAGCTAACAACCATTAGTGTATGGAAACTTTATTAATGAAAACACTTCCATACACTGGGTGTAGGCTATAACAACTTAAGTATTTTATGTGTAAAATTTTAAAGTAAAGTAAAAATGTAATTTTAATTCTAAATCAGATTTTATATTAAATGTTCATATAAAATTTTCTATGTGTAATTAAACTGCGATGTAAAAAAGCTTTTTGCGTAGTGGTGGCCACTAGCGGTATGAACCGTCAGCAGCGATAAGGTATAGCTAAGAGCACTCCAGACCAACCTTACGAACATATGACTTACAGAAGGTATACTTAACTAAGAAGGTTTCGGAAACCACGTATTAACGATAAGGTACTTCTTAAGGTACAACTTAAGAACGACGTAGCGTTAAGGTAGCTTCGGAGAACGCACCCCAGCTCTTTATGTGGATTGGATATAAGTATGTCCAATATGATCATACATACAGTACATCAGGGATCTCCAACACTGCTCCTGCAGAGCTAACTTCCAGCAGACTTCAGTTCCGTCCCTGCTCCAACACACTTGCCTCTAAATTTCAAGTAAACCTGAAAACCTAGAACCAATTTTTGTGCCCTTCCCTCACTAACTTCCCTCTGTCTTACGTTGCACGAGTGCCCACTACTAGCGGAACCCTTGCAATGTGTTTAATTGGAACACGCTAAGCTTTGATCACTGGGAATCTGCAATGGAGCCGATTTATTATTTATAGTTTTTTTGTCCATTATGAATTTGTTTATGCACCATTCTATAGGCCTGTATGTATGCTTGGGCTATTAAAAATTAAATATAAACAAGTATTAAATATTAATATATATTATTATATTTATATTAAATATAAAATATAAAAAAATACACAAATGAAAATTATAACAATACATTAAACCAGGGGTATTCAATTAAAGTTACAAGAGGTCCAGTCACTATATGTACTTCCCAGCAGAGGTCCGGACAATACCTTTTTGTAACAGTTATAAGTTTCCAGCGGGGCAGCGGTAGTACTTTGTTAAAGAAAACATCCTAAACACTCAAAATAGACATCAAAGATTATAATCTTGGGCCCAGAGAGCCAAAGCAGTGATGTCTAAGAATTTTTGCCAATATTTAGAAAAAAATATTGACTAACACTGCAATAAATTATATCTATGAAAAAAATATTTATACGCGATACAAAGGACTGCACGCTAACCATTACCATAGTAAACATGGTAAATATGACCGCTTGAAGAAATCAGACATATCATAAAGTCTATCACAATCATGTTTTTATTTGATCTGTCAGTACGTCTCGTCTCTTACCGGACTGTCTGATATCCATATTTAGCTACGCATAGCCTATCATAAAATATAAAGCAACTTTTTTTTGGGAGCTTCCTCTGTTTCTCTGACTGAAAATATAACTGTATTGGGAGAGAGTGCTAAAGTTCCTCAGGTTGTATTTTTGGTGGCATATTTGTAGAAATTATCTTTCTTTCTAAATGTGATGTAAATATATCCTGTAACAAATAAACAGAAACAGACGCGTCTGAATAAGTTAGTGTGTCCTCTTTCTTTTGTGAAATTACGGTAAACCACTTCATTTCTGTGTGACCAATGTGCAATTTTGACAATTTAATTCACTGTGATCAATGTATCACTTTTTATTGTAAACCTTTGGTAAAACATCGATGATTGGGTTTTAAATCTTTAAGTAAACAACAAAAATACCAGCAAACAGTCGCTTTTATCATGTTTATTTTGCGATCCTGCTAGTTTCCAGTGATTTCTTTCTGATTAGTTTTCTGAAAAAACTTCCATTTGTTGGTGAAAATATGGGTTTGTGTGACGTTGTTCCAGAGAGGCGTGTTGCGGGCGTGTTTTAAGTGAAGCGCTGTGGAGCTTCTGGCCTGACAGTGGAACCGCAGCATGGTTTTGGGCTCGGTGCTACAGGCCCGGGGCTTTTAGCCCAGCACGGCCCTGTTTAGAGCCCAGGCTCGCACTGGCCCGACAGTGGAAACGCGGCTATTGTAACGTTTAATACTGAGGAGGACTCTAGCCTAAAGACACATCCTCACTAAGATGCAGCCTTCCGTTGCAAGCAGGGTTGGAGACCTCTGCATAGATAGTATATACTGCAGCAAATCTCAACTGCTTGATTGCTTGTATTGTTGCAAAATATAAACTATATTACCGCCCAGCTCTAATCTGAAAAATGAAATTATGAGACATGAAGATATAAACATACAAATCATGATTTTGTCTAATCCTGGAATTTATTTTTATTTTTACAGTTGGTAAAATAGTTGGTAAAAAATCATGAGATTGGGCTGGCAATAAATAATAACTAGTAGTAAGAAATAGCTGACAAAAATGTAATTATTGAAAAATAATGCACATCAGGTAATGATCCTCATTGCGTCATGATTATAATGCAACATTACTTTCTTTCTATAGTACAGAACAATATTCTTGCATATCATTTTAATTTTAGTACAAAGGCTTTAGCTTTTTCTATTCAGTTATTGAAGAGAGTGGGATTATTGTTACTGATTTAAAATAACATCTGCATAATTCCCCAATGGAACAGAAAGGTTTTTACTGTGTACCTTAAATGCAGTGCACATGTCTGATAAGGTTAGACTTCAACCACAAATAAATCCAATGCTTTGAGGGCAGTTCTGTCTGAGACACACTTGAATCATAGTGAAGATTTGAAAACTGGATGCAAATGCTGCAATGGCTGTCATGTAGCTGGAGGTATATCTCAAAGCTACCACAGATGTCTTGAGTGGAACTGTGCATGAGAAGAATCTCTGCAAATGAGCTTTAATGTTTCTCTTCAACACTCTCTCAAGCATCTATGAGACAAGAACTTTTCACAATCGCATTCCTAAATATGTCTGTTTGACCCTAGGATCTACACACTGACACACAGAAATATTTAAACATATTTCCAACATAATATAAAGACCGTACTACAGAATGAGGTCAGTGTATATCATAGAACATGACTGCTCTCTGTAGAAGAATGAATAGTGATTATATGAAATGGTATATCCAGTAAGTGTGTTGTGTGTCATTGTATATTTTTGCCAAGGTTTTTCAGTTATGGACTCTCATTGACCACCGTAATGTATTTCAAGGGGAAACAAAGTTCCCTCAGTCAAAGGCCATCTCCTGTTTATATGAATAGTAAATGGTCAAGATGTTGAATCAGTGGTAAATTTCAAATAACCAACACCATTACAATTTTTACAATAATGAAATCATAAATTTTGCTTCTTTAGCAAAAAATCCTATTTTTCAATTGGTTCAGATAATGTACATGGAGTAAAAAAGACAAGGCAATTACGAATAAGGAGACAGGAGAGGTGAAGAAAGCTACTTCATTTTTTTGGCCACATTTATATACTACTTTATTTAACACCGAAAAGACAGCATGAAAACATCGGCAAAGAAAAAGACTAGTGTCACAAACAGAATATGAATTCATGTAACCCACATTAGCACTGTGGTTTAGTATATATATTGTTAAAGGCGCCAACAAGTGAATCATAATCTTCATGGCTGGCAAGTTTAAATTAAAGATCAAGCCCTTTTGTGTGATATACAAAAAGCACATGCCAGCTGTTAAATTAGACTATAACCAAATACTCCATCAAATTCATAAAAACATACAAGCATAATTAATTGAAAAGTCTCAATTAAACCTTTGGAATACATTTGTAATTTCCTTTGTTCAAAACATGGAGATCACTACGGAGGTCTCTTTGGATCCGAGTGAGATGTCAAGGTCTATATTTTTGCCCGTGGATTATTACCCATCATGCATGAGAGACTGTACTGAGCTTTGGGAAACGCATATGTGTGATCCAAAAATAGATTTGCCCTAAAAGCAAAAAAATAAAATAAAAACAGCCTCTCTCAGAACATAAGAGGTCTTAGTATATTTTATCATATTCCAGGATTGTTGTGATTATTGTTATGGTTGTTGAGAAACTGACAAAAATGCATGAAGGGAAAGACAAACATGGCTCCTGGTCTATAACTAGATGACTACTAGTACCACAACTCAATCCTGTTCTGGGCCACATTTCCCAATAACAAAAAATCACAGTTGGCTGTGGAGAGGAAGAGTAATTGAGGCGGGATCTAATTGTAGCAGTCACTTTTATTAACAATTCAAACAAAATTACTGTTCATTCTTAGTTCATGTTAACTAATGAACCTTATTGTAAAGTGTTACTAAAAAATACTGTATAATGATGACCAGCAATGCTGGATTTTTCAGCGGGGAGTTTAGCCTTGCGGTGTCCAATGCTGATAGTTTAAATTCATTCATTTTCATATGCTACAGGATGTTTAAGACTGAACTGATGCATGACATAATATTCCTAAAAAAGACCACTAGACCCTCATGACTCGCAGTCTTAGGAAGAAGTGGCAGAACTGTCACTGACGCCCCTTCAGAAAAAATAAGCATGAGTTTTGAGCATGCTTCAGTATTAATGTAATTTATGTAACAGTACTGCAGTGGAAATGTGTTTGATGTGTGGAGTGTGAAGTTCTGAAACTGACACATCAGTTTTCTTCATCCCACACTCCCTCCTGCCCATCTGACCAGCGAAGAGTGGCCGGCGCCGATTTTGGAGGCATTAATGTCTGTCCGCTCATGCCAAATTTATGTGTGTGAGGAAAGCCCAGATAATACCCAGAGAGACGATCTCTAAGCCTGACTCAGCAGTGAGACCATAGACTTGGAATTAAGCCTTTTCCCCCGTTATTATTTGATTCACGGGACCGGAAACCAGTTATCTTGCCAAGAAAAATCTTTATTCTTATGTCAGGAGAGAAACTTGAGAAGATGTTGTATTCACGCCAGGTCTATGCGTTTCCGTGTTTCTCTGCCATAGAACAGTAAGATTGAGCTTAAATACACCACTGAGGGACTTTATAACTTCCTTGTAAGGTAGAAAAACATGTTGCTTGAGCTTTAAAAATGGAAACGTACTGTATATGTCATGCTTACACATGGCACCAATCCACTTTCCACAATAAGAAACGTCCCTACAGGGTATACATTTGTGGTACATTGCATCAGTTGAAAAACATTCTTTTCCTTGTAAAGAATATGCCAACTGTACACATTTGATGTATCATTATCAGTGGAACATGTTACATTCTCCCAGCTCGCCTCCCTGTCTGACATGTGATCCTCACACATGTTATCTATAGTATGCATTCAAACACATGCATTTAAAACTCCAAGATAATACAACTGATTATGAATATTAATAAAGAATAATAATACAGATACATAATATTAAATAATGAAATTATATTAAAAGATGAAATTTTAGTCTTCAGAGACAACCTTCAATCTGTGTACAGGCCACATAAATTTCCATCAGAAAGGATGTATTTCACAATATCATTCTGTATTACGTTGTGCTTAAACTTTATCCTCAAACATGCTGAATATATAAACGGTTATGCTATCAAGCAAATTTGTGTAAATCTCGGTTTAAAATGCAGTAATATATTTCCTACTAAATATATGTGTGGGTAAAAAGAGCGGATTAGGCAAAATGAAAAACAAAGGGTCACATTAGTATTTTGTTGAAAAAATTGATTCTCTAGAAAATGTTTACTCAAGTCTCAAGTACTGAATGTGTTAAGGGTCTTTCAGTTCTTTGTTTTTGTTCCTCTTCGGTAACACACAACTGCATTCTAATATATCTGCTATCACTGCATGAGGCACTAAGAGAATTGATTATATACACAATTAGACTATAGAATGATTAGAAACGACTTGTGGCAGTTTGGGCGGATACATCAACATTGACGGGCAGACAAATTTGCTTATTGTTGTACTATTTGAATTATTGAAGTATTTTTACAGCTATTGTTACGTCCCAAGGGACGTATGTGTTTTTTATTGCTGGTGTTGGACTTGACTCTGTGTATTCTCTCTCTTTCCTTGTTGCTCCTCCCACTATCCACTTCACAGGTTTGGGAGTGCCACCTGATTTGTGCTCCAGCTCATTAAGGTGTGAGTGGAGCCGTGTATATAAGAACCCAGAGAGTTCCAAACCAGGAGAGAGACTGAGGCTTCCCTCTTAGAGACTGTCATCTTCCGGTCCCAGCATTTGTTGGTTTCATTGTGTTTGTGGTGTCAGTTATAGTGGTTAGGTGAACGTTAAAAGAAAGTATGCTGTGTGCTAACTTCGATGTGACTTTGTGGTAACCTTGTGTTTATAGTTAACATCATCTAACTGGAGTGTTTTTCTTTTAAGTTAATACACTGTTTGGTTGATTCTTTATTGGGATAATTTGTAGGGAGGTGGATGCCATTTTATTTGAGAATTAGTTTTCTCCTGTGTTATATAGAGAGGAAGTATGGGAAGTGTTTGTTTTTTTATTTCTTTTACTTTTGAAGCTAGGTAAGTTATTTCTAAAAACCTTTAGTACGAATTTATTTTGTTTGTTATTTTGGCTGTTTACCCCCCTGAAGTCCTATCTTTATGAAAGACTTTATAAAATAAAACTTGTGAAATCTTTTTATTTTACAAACTAGTGTCCTTGTAATTTGTGCTTGTTCTGGGACCTGGAGACGGGAGTTCTCTCTCACTCTCTCCCTGCAACTTTTGTTATCTTTCTTTCCTGCCCCTAGACCTGAAACCGATCGTAACACTATAAAAAGTGTAAAATCCAAAAAATTTATTTACACTTAGATGTGCTTAATGTTTTGGGGGTTATGTAATTTTATGACTGTCAAATTATCATTTTGGGCTTTGAGATATGTGGAGAGAGTTAACAGGAAAGTGGAGAGAGAGGGGGGAATGGGTTCAAATCCCCTGTATGAGTTGTACATACTAGACCATTGCTGTATGTATACTGTATCAAATTAGCTCAAGGGAAATATTAATAATTAACTATAACTCATATTTAATTATAAATATTTGGATCAGTTAATAGAATTAAATTTATGTAGCAGTTAAACTTTACAGCCCTTTGTCCTTCTAGCAGGGTATTTGCATATATAATTTGATTTGGTGTTTAAGAGAAGAGCCTTCAAGATTCTTCTTATACTAATGTGTCACAGAGATAGCAAAATGTAATGTAAATTAACAAACAGGGAACGAAAATTGGAGTTCATAGATACCAAACATGCTACACGTGATTTTAGTTAACAATAGTATCCAAGAGTTTGAATGAATACATAGGCCAAACCCTATAAAAGGAAAATCATGAGATGGGAAAATTGGATACATTTATACATTTCTCAAGTGGTTATATACTGTATAGGATATATAGGTTTAAAAGTGTTTATTTGTCCTTTTCAATGAGAATTAAGTGATTGTCAAAACTCTCTGTAAATTCTTTTGTGTTGCAAAAAGTCTTATCAGTCTTAAAGGGATACTCCACTTTAAAATGAAAATTCTGTCATCATTTACTCACCCTCATGTTGTTTCAAACCTGTATGAATTTATTTCTTCTGCTGAACAGAAATGAAGATATTTAGAAGAATGTCAGTAACCAGACAGTTTCTGGTCTCATTGACTTCCATAGTAGGAACAAAATATACTATGGAAGTCAATGAGACCAGAAACTGTCCGGTTACTGATATTCTTCTAAATATCTTCCTTTCTGTTCAGCAGAGGAAAGAAATTCATAAAGGATTGAAACAACATGAGGACACAACAGAATTTTCATTTTAAAGTGGAGTATCCCTTTAATGTGTCCTGTAAACGGACACCTGGTTCTGCCTGTGTGTTAGTTGCAGTTAACTCTAGCCCATGGGTTTAGGTCTGGGAAAAAAAATCCAGAAACCAAGAAAATGATTGATAAATGAAAAAAGAAATACCATTGTTTTTGCCTATTCATGTAATTTCATGTCATTTTATTTTTTAAACAACTGAGTCCTGGTGTCCTCTAGTAGAGAGGACATAGCATATATTATTTTCCCCTTTTGTTTCTTATACTCTAAACCAGGGGTGTCCAATCCTGCTCCTGGAGGGCCAGCGTCCTGCAGAGTTCAGCTCCAACCCCAATTAATCACACCTGAACCAGCTAATCAAGGTCTTAACTTCAGGCAGATGTGTTGAGGCAAGTTGGAGCTAAACTCTGCAGGACAGTGGCCCTCCAGGACTGAGTTTGGAGACCCCTGCGAGTCTAAACAATGTAATGACATGAAAAAATACTACATTCAAAAAACTTTTTTTTTCCTGGGTCTTAGGAGGCTATTAAAGGACAGTCCCCATGGAGTTCGGATTTTTAGTTCAAGGCAAGGGCACAATGACAACAGCTCACAGACCGTTCCTCAGGGCAATGAATTCCAAAATGGTACTAGTTGGCGAGTCGACTGTATTGACTGTTTGCTCCACATTAGCAGTGCACCATCTCCAGAGCAAACAACATTTCCATCCTGAAATTTTCAGCCACAATAGTCCATTTAAGTTGAAATGGATAGCACATCGATATCTCATTGATGCCAAGTTCACACTTCAAAGCCAGCAGCCTGTTTGTGTTTTGCTGATAATATCATGACCAAGAGGCAATCTGCACTGTCCATTTTATTGTGTGGTGGCAGTATCCACCGGCTCTGTGGAAAATGTTAACCTCTAGACGGAGAGATTCGGCTTTGCACTGTATCTCTACAGCAAAGCTCCAACAAACCTCTGTGTAAACACATGTAGTGTATGATGAATAGATTAATTATGCAACCTAACATGATTAATTAGTAGTAAATTACTTTGTTACAGTTAGCTTGCTTGCTGAACATTTTATTAAATACAACCAATTTTGAATACTTGATTCTGATTGAATGAGGCATTTTAAGGTCGTTGGCTAATTTGGATGAATTTTTGATAAATGCACAACTACTTCTAAGATGCAACTTTACATCGGAAGTGAGTATCCGTGTGCCCTCACTACGAAGGCCTGAGTGGGGATTTTAGAGGGACCAGGGCAATGTGACTCGTCATGTGGAACACACTTGGTGAAGGGAGCAATGAAAGATGCTTTATCTTCACCTGGAATGTTACCATGACAACTGTTATTATGACAGGAATCTCATTTTATTATTGTAAATATTGTTGTATCTAAATGTTGCAATTGCCTTTGTGTGTTATTTGAAATGTCTTGGTGTATTCCTGCATATGTGTCCCATCACAATGGGTGCCACTAGACAGTAATTTTTCTTCTGTTAATCAAATTTACCTTTTCAAAATGATTCTGTATCATTCGTCATCAACCTCTTCCTCTAACTCCACCCCATTTCATTTGAAGGCATTTCAATACAAAAGTAAATAAGCAGAAGAACAAGAACAACCTCTGATGCAGATGTGTGTGTGTGTGTGTGTGTGTGTGTGTGTGTGTGTGTGTGTGTGTGTGTGTGTGTGTGTGTGTGTGTGTGTGTGTGTGTGTGTGTGTGTGTGTGTGTGTTTCAGGTAAACCCTAAGTTATGGGGAAGATGGCGATATACAAAATCTTTGACGTTGTGGGGACATTTTTTGGTCCCCATGAGAAAAAACATATTATAAATCATTAGTGATCGCTCTCTGTTTCTCACAAACAGACTCACACTTAACCTTGTGGTCAATGTAACCCCGCTACTTAATTAGCAAGGACCACTAATGTAGAGTTTGTCATGAAGCATATAAAGCATTTGCCATTTTACAGCAGTAAGATGACATATCTTACTGCCTTAAAAGGGCAAATGCTTCATATTTTTGTATTAATTAGTGAAGGAAACAATAATATATTTCCATAAATACTCTAAGCACATTCACAACTACTGAACAGATGACCCTGTGGTTGAAAAGGTCTAGTTCTTCTCATAAAATTTTCAATTGGATTGTAACCTACCATTTAAACGTCAATTAAAGTCATTAGGCTCTGTTGTCTTTATATAGGTAGAAAATTATACTATGTGTGTGTCTGTGTGTCTTTGTTAAGCCTGTGTTTTGATACTCTGGGCTCTAGAGCTTGTGAAAAAAGTAGGCTGTAATTTGTCTTTGTTCTGCTCCGTTTATCCACTGATTGAAAAAGAATAATATTCAAGTCAATTCTGCATGCCAGCTAAATACAAAAAGAGAGGGGAAGAAAATAATGAGTTTAAGATTGGTCTAGTATCAACGGTATTTGTGCCTTCTGTTTGTAATTCACAGTAATCTTCCACTGTGCATTTTGATAGATGCTGAATCTGATGTGGAAATACCAGAGCAAAAAAAAAAAAAAAAAAAAAAAAACCCTAATAATAACTAATCTGAATATAAGGCATTTTTCACTTTAAGTCCTCATGAACAAATACATTTCACCTATTAATGATTATATACCATCTCAACAGTAATTATTAAGATTGTTGTGGATTTCAACTGGTAAATTGTTGGGGGGGATGATCAGAATATCAACTTGCCTAATAATTATGCATGCACTGTTAATAAGTAAATTTCTAGGTGGTTCATACTATAGCTACCTCCGACAACAACAGCCAATCACGTTAATGGATAGGAAAATTGGCTAATTGCAATTCCCTCCTTGTCAGGAAGGGATAACAGTTCCATCAATGAGACAACAAGAGATACAACTAAATTTGGAGTCTCCAGCCTGTGTAGAAATTCTAACAGACACAACAAGCAACAAGTTTAAGCACTTCAAGGTTCCTCCATCTGGTTGTTCAAGATTGTTAAGGAACCTTTTGCACCACTAGTCAGCCTGACTTCCAAAATACCTTTATCTGTAATTTCCACTCAATAAGGACCTTCTCTGTCCTCGCATAATTCCCTAGCACTTTGACATGGATACCGGCTCCTTTCCCCCCAGCACATTCGAGGTTCAGCACTTGAGCTTGCAAATTTAATTCCGAGGTCCCTGAAAACTGTTTATATTGTCAGTATATTGCTTTCCAAATTTGCTTTAGAGATTGTATAGCTGATCATGCCACTTAATAACAAATAATCTTTATTTTATATTGCTGATAAGGAATACGGTTCTTCACCTTATTGGTTTCTTTGAAATAATCTGTTTATCTTAACATAAGATAATATAAATCTGTAATAGCAACATCCAACTTGATTACTAGTATTTATCCATCATGCACTTTATTGTCATATCAATTTATGGTATTCATTTAGTAATTGTGTTAGATACTCTTGTATATACTTTTGTTAATACAAAAAAATTGTTTCATTAAATGTCATGACTGCCTTGTGGTGATGTAAGAAGTTACACAATATCTAACAAATCCTTCAGATTGGTCAGCTGACAAACCCTCTCTAATGTACATAATTGTATTGATTGAACAAGGCTCTTGAATTGTTCCTATAGTGTCAAGGGTCATCTGACACTTCACGTAACGTGTGACCTTCATAATTTGGTGCCTTGTCTCATGATCTCTCCATATACAGCATACTTGTGAAAATTTCAGTGAGTTTATGGTGTAATTCAGTGTTATGTAAAAGGTAATTGAGACAGAAAAGGGCATTGTTAATAATCTAATTATCATCTTACCAGCTCAGATTAATGTTATCATGTTCATGTGACACTATGGATGAGGTCATCATTGACCTAGAAACCGTCTAGTATCACCAATGACCAGGAATGGCTTCGGTTTAATAAATGATCTCTACTTTGATGCTGGAACAGCACAACAAAATCCATAAAGACCTTAATAGTGTTTTGAGGTGAGCTAAAAGACTCAAGCCTTTGATTTTATTCTGTTGGCAACAACAAAACAACAGGAATTTGCAGATTGCAGTCCAATAAAAATAGTCATTAACTTGGCTTTAGAAATCCAATGCAAAGCGTGTTCAAAAAGGTAAAAAAAAACAGCCTTATTCTGACCGAATTTAAGGCATGTAGGTTTTGTGAATAAGACAAAACATTTAGGCAGTGAAAAAAAAAAATGATGCATGTACCATAGTTTACTTAGAATTAGAAATGTACTATGTCATATGTTTAATGCTTATCAGAATATTAGCTACGTCAGGCAATATGTTAATGTCAAGATCTGTTGGAATCAGTGGTGAGCTTCACACGAGGAGCGTTATTGAGGAGTGAACATTAACATTAGTTGCCGCCTAGTGGTTTTAAGGTCATGGTTGTTATAGGTTCATTTCAGCTTTCCAATCTCATAAACATAAAAGAACTAGAAAAGAATCAAAAGCAAGCTAGATTTTTTTTGCACTGTAAAGACAAACCCTTGGAAGACTCTAATGGTGGTACAAGCTATTAAGGTAAAAACTAGATATGTGAAGAGAGTCACATGAAGGTGGCACAAAGGAAAAGAAAAAAAGTCATGTTTCAGCAGTTTACTAATTCATGTGACCAAACAACTTCTGCTAAGCTCAAAGTAAGCTTCACTTTGATGCAATCACTACCGTAGATAATGTGTACAGCCAAACGGCAAAGTCTTTCAAAGTATATTCAGTAGTTGGCAGTGCGTACAAACACAGGCACTTGACACATACGCACAAGACACTAGACATGGGCTCTTTCGAAACACTGTTTTGTGAAGCTTCGAAACCATTTCAAATCTTTTTATTCAAACCAGCTGTTCAGAATGCTTTGTTATACCATAATTGTTCTGAAATGTCAATGCTTCGCTGCTAGGGGTGATCGCAGATAACACATGAAACATTGTCTATGATTTCTACCTGGCATTTGTGATTACACATTTGTTATAATAACAAATTTGTTATAAAAACAAGTTTATTGTCTCTTATTGGCGTAATTATTCAAGCCCTACAAACTAATACAGGAATACATCACATTTTATAGTCTTTGATGATCTGAAGAGTGCATAGATTACACTTTCAGGAAAGCATTTGCAAATGATTTGTATTTCAAATCAAGTGTATTGAAAAGTTCATGTGTGTGAGCATTAGAAAATTGTGTGTTGGTGTCGAGGCTAATACGGTTATAGTTCAGTTACCATTCTTGAACGAGCATTTATTGGGAACAACAGGTCAGGGTAACTGAGAAACGATAGCACTGTGCTGTGATGTCAGAGAGCTGCACTGTGACACTGATGCAGAGAGAGCCTTTTCTATTTAACCTCTTTAACAAATGAGTGACACAGAGAGAAAGAGAGATCTACGAGTGTCCATCAGAAAACTCCAATCACACCATCAAACCAAACTTCCAAAATCTGGTGTTACTCTGACTTGGATCTAGACAGATGGGAAATTTATTCCCTGCTACCTAATTAATCATCTCCCAGATTGCTTATTGATTTCTCCTATTCAGGGTGATTTATTTGAACCCATCCGTTCAGCCAGAGATAGGACGCTAACACAGATACACTTAATGCAACTGTAAAAAGTCTGTGTGTGTGTGTGTAATCATGGCAAAGGCTGTGCTGATGTTGGAGATAAAGATGTAGATTGCTGGCTCAGAGGATGCTGTTTGACATGGCCATGAGCCAGCGACTGAAGGTTTGCAGCAGTCAGACATGCTCTACAACAAGTATGACCTTCAGGATCAGGAATGCACTTAACCTAAACTCGCTCCAGGGAGCCTTTTCTGTAATGGCTTATTATAAAAAAAATTGAAAATGAGCGCTAAATTATTCATTTTATTTACCAGTGTTTTAAATGCATGTGTAATCACACCTTTGATATTGCTGATAAACCAAGATAAACCAAGGTCATGAGTTTGAGCTACAGAAACTCTCTTGGAACTGAAGCGATAGGATTTCTTAAACCATACTTCCAAATGTAATATTTTCTTGCGTTCCACAGGGGGAAAAAATATGGAGGGGGATGGGGGGTTGGAATGATGAGTAAGGCTGAGAAAATGATGCCATATGTTTTTTGTAAACTATCCCAGTAAAATTGAGATTCTGAGAGAAAGCTGCTTTGAAACGATATGGATTGTGAAAAGCACTATACAAATAAATGTGAATTGAATTCTGAGGCCAAACGATTGCTTTATGTAAATTTTATCATAAACTTCATATGTAACACTCAAATCCCACACACATTCAAAAACTGAGCCTGAAGAAGCGATATAGCAACTTTGATGTTATGCATCATAATAAAGGTTCAGATTTATCTACTGTACATGACGGGGGAGGATCTTGAGTGATTAAAGACTCATGCTACCCCCGTCTGATCAGGCCCCTAGAATCTTTACTTTACTCTATACTTCACTATGCCAAAAGTAAATCTTAAAAAAGTTGTTAAGTCACCAGAGGTAAAGTCTTGTGAGCAGTACTCTTATGCATTGTACTGCATAAGCATTTACCGTATACAGTCACACAGAGCAAGAAGACCTTCACAACTCTAAATATCAATGCAATATAGTGTTATGCTCGTATTGTAGTATGTTGTGTACTGAATTTAAATCAATTTCTGCTAATAATACCAGTATATAGTATGCTCATGTTTAATATTTCTTGCAAAATTATATATACAAAACCTATTTTGTCATGTGAAGTAGAGAAGAGAAGCGCACAATGAAGGAGTAATATAAACAGAAATAGTCTTTATTAAATCCAACTGGGAGTAAGTTAACAAACTAGGAACTCAGGCAGGTAAAACAGAAACAGAACACAGAGAAAACTAAACCAAAACTGACTACATGTTACATATATTTTGTGTTAGGTCAATTACCTGTGTTGATTTCAACATATTGCTTCTTCTGCGTGTATTGATGATAAACATTACAGATGTCCACAGTAACTATTGCACATTATATGCTGAAAACCGACTGATGCACAGCAGACCGGATTATTTTCGATCAAGGTATCAGTTGCTGACTTTCTATTGGTTGGGAATACTAATATGGAGGCAGGGACATTTACGGCAGCTTCTAATAAAAAGGTACAATTTGATGAGCAATTCTGTCATATACAAAGATCAGTGGTGAGAACCGTATGTTCATATCACTATATGTTCATTATCGATCTTGATATCAGCAGTCTCTTTGGCGGTCGTGTCAAGTCTAGAGAGGTGTATACATCAGTGTTAATTTCGTTAACGTAAACTATGACGAAAACTAAGACAAGACGATGAGAGACGACACCCACGTCACTAAACGATAACTGTGACTATATCAACACATGCATTATCGTTGACGAAAAAAGACGAGACTGAAATGTGTTTAAAACAATTTTAAACTTGACCACAACCACTTGTTTGAGTCAAATAAAGGAGACGACAACACATTGACTGTTTTTACGAGCGTTTAGGCTTACGGTTGCCAGATTTTAATAATTTAAATCCCCAGTCACAGCTTTTCTGTTAAAAGAACACGTTCTCTTACGAGAGGTTCTCTCGTATTGCGTAAGTATAGCTTACGCTACGGGAAAGTCTTCTTTCTTCGAGATCTGAAGCCAAAAATTATCCTTAATTTTGTATTCATTGTCAACGCAGTGCGGCAGCCGGCAGACCATGGCAAGCTGTATAAGCGTGCTCATTGGCTGCCCGGCGGCAACTGCTTAAGCCTACCAGTGAGCCCTGCGTGACCCACACCCATCTTGACTTCTAACCGTCAAGATGGGTGTGGCCAGTGTGTATGTAAGGAGGGCTCGTAGGCTTTAAAATCTGATTTTCTTGTCTTCAGCGAAGCTCTTCGCATCGCTGGATCTTGAGAGCCGCCGCCGTTGAAACCAGCGACCAGCAAGCCTAGGACAGCGCCTGAGGAAGCCGGCCGCCTTTGCCGCCTTCAGCCATCCGTGCCTGCTACGCTATCCGGCGACATATCCTTTTATTACTGCTGTGTGTGTTCGCCCTGCGACACACACTTTCTCTCACTGTTCTAAAAGAGCACGAGGCGTTTTTGTCAAAACGCCTCGTTTTTCCTGCGGCTCGTGCCGCGCCCCGCTCAGCAACGGAGACCGCCACCTCTTCTGCGCTCTCTGCCTGGGCCGCGAGCACGCCGCCACCGCACTCTCTACGGGCGGCTGCCCCGAGTGCGAAGAACTTTCAATGTCGACCCTGCGGGCTCGACTTGAAGTTTTCGACCAAGCTGTCGCTCCGCCTGTCCCTGCCGGGCCGCGCAAGAAGAAGCGCCGCTCGCAGAGACCACCGGAGACTGATGTGACTGAGGAGCTCGCCGGAACCTCTCCCTCGAGCTTCTCTCTCGCCCTCTCCGCCCCCCCTCCCGGCCGCTCAACCGCAGGCTCTCGCCCGCGCCGCCGCCGCGTCAGGGGATGAGGCGAATGAGATAGACACCCTCCCTCTGTTCGAGCCGCGCTACTGCGCCGCTCACAAGGGATGGCAGAAGTGGACGGTCTCGGAGCAAGCTTCCTCTCCCTCTGTTCGAGCCGCGCAAACTGCGCCGCTCACAAGGGATGGCAGAAGCGGACGATCTTGGAGCGATCTTTACGTTACAAGAAAGCTACTCCGTCCTCGCGCGTCACTCACCGGCGAAAGGAGAACAGAGTGTTTTCGTCCCGCCTTGGCCGGTCCTACCGCCATCTCACACATTTCTCAGTCCCCTCTTAAGTTCAGGCGACTGGAATTGTTCATATCGCAGAATACGAGCCTGTTATAAATACACGCACGCCTGCAAGCAAACGCCGTCACAAGACATGATGACGCTCTTTTATTTGCTCGCTCTAACCGAAAACTAATTTATTCTCCCCTGTGGCTCAGTGGCGGAATCTTAGGCTTTTGCGCCAGAGACCCGTGTTCGATCCCGGCTCTCGCGGCAGATAAACATTTATGCTGTTCGCTTCTCCAAGCTCGCGGCCAGCTTTTCTTACTTACAGAAAGCGAACCCGCTCTCCCCCTTGCTGGGCCGCGCAGATTGCGCCGTTCACAAGGGATGACAGAGCGGACGGTCACGAGCAACGTTCAGCGTGCGCGCCTCACTCACCGGCGAAAAGAGGAGAGAGTGTTTTAGTCCCGCTGTGGCCGGACAAACCATCAATTCTCACACATTTCTCAGTCCCCTCTCAAGTTCAGGCGGCTGGAAATATTACTATTGCAGTAAACAAGCCTGTTTTAATACACGCACGACTGCAAACAAACATGAGGTCGTCCTCTTATATGCTTGCGCTAACCGAAAGCTAATGTGTTCTCCCCTGTGGTCCAGTGGCAGAATCATAGGCTTTCACATCAGAGACCCGTGTTTCGATCTCAGCTCTCGCGGCAGATAAAAATTTATGCTGTTCGCTTCTCCGAGCTCGCGGCCAGCTTTTCTTACATACAGAAAGCGAACCCGCGTCTCGCACCACTCCTTCATGAAGTGCATGGACACGGCTCTCGCTCCCCTGAGAGGTCGGGGAATGCGAATTTTGAACTATTTGGACGATTGGCTGATTCTAGCACAGTCAGAGGCCGAGCTCATCGCCCACAGAACAGTGCTTCTCAGCCACCTGGAAAGCCTGGAGCTCACGGTCAACTGGACCAAGAGCTCGTTAGTGCCCAGTCAATCAACCTCTTTTCTGGGTTTGGATCTGGACACTGTGGCAATGACGGCCCGCCTGTCGACACGGCGCGCGCGCTGCATTCGACGCCTGGCCGCGTCCTTCCATCTGGGCAGCACCGCACCTCTCAAAACATTTCAGAGGATGCTGGGTTGTATGGCTTCAGCTGCAGCAGTGCTTCAGCTGGGTCTACTGCGTATGCGCCCGCTACAACGCTGGTTGAACACTCGAGTGCCTCACAGAGCCTGGGCTTCCGGCAGCAATCTAATCAGAGTGACTCAGAGCTGCGTTTCAGCACTGAAGCCCTGGTTAGCGGCCGACTGGTACCAGTGGGGAGTGACAATGGGAGCCATCTCACACCGCAAGGTTATCTCGACGGACGCTTCCACCTCAGGTTGGGGCGCTCTTTTCGAGGGCAAACCGGTCTTTGGCCTGTGGTCAGACCAGGAGAAATGCCTCCACATAAACTGTTTGGAGATGATAGCGGTCGAGAACGTGCTCAAGCGCTTTCTCCCATTCATACGGGATCACCATGTGCTAGTCCGCTCGGACAACATGTCCGTGGTGTCCTATGTGAACCGACAGGGCGGTGTCAGGTCCAGGAACCTGTGCAACCGCTCGTTGCGCTCGCTGAGAGCCGCACACGTGCCGGGCCACCTGAATGTCGGCCCAGACAGACTGTCCAGAGACTTCATTCCCCCGGGAGAATGGTCCCTGCACCCTCAGACAGACCAGTTCCTCTGGCGCCTATTCGGCAGAGCGGAGGTCGACCTCTTTGCGTCGAAAGACAACGCTCACTGCCCGATATTTTTCTCGAAAAGCGAGGACGCGCTGTCCCAAACCTGGCCCAGCCTCCCGCTGTACGCTTTCCCTCCGATCTCCCTGTTACCACAGGTCATAACGAGGATCAGGGAAACGCACCACCCAGTGCTTCTTATAGCCCCGCGTTGGGAGAACCAAATATGGTACCCAGAGCTAGTGAGGCTGTCGCACTCACCCCCATGGCCGATCCCGGTGAGAAAGGATCTCCTCTCTCAAGCCGGTGGATCGATCTGGCATCCCCATCCGGAGCGATGGTCTCTGCATGCTTGGGTAATCAACGGATACCCGTTGACCTGCCAGAAGGGGTCGTGAACACGATCACGCAGTCTAGAGCCCCCTCCACGAGACGGCTCTATGCGTCTAAATGGTCTGTGTTTTCTAAATGGTGCGCTACTAAGAGCCTGGATCCACGTACATGTGGGGTTCCGCGAGTGCTCTCCTTCCTACAGGAGCTGTTGGATAAGGGCAGGTCCCCTTCCAACTCAAAGTATATGTGGCGGCTATTGCAGGCCGAGCAATAGGAAGAAACGAGCTTATTATCCGTTTCCTCAGAGGAGAAAGACGGATGAATCCCCCACGGCCCCCCTCGGTTCCTATTTGGGATCTGTCCTTGGTCCTGGAGGCCCTGAAGGCTTTTCCCTTGAACCGCTTGAATCCGTGGATCCAAAATACCTTTCGCTCAAAACCGTTTTTCTGATAGCTCTGTCTTCAGTAAAACGCGTGGGGGATCTGCATGCGCTATCTGTTAGCACTGCATGTCTTGAGTTCGGACCAAATGACTCAAAAGTCATTCTCAGACCGAGACACGGTTACATCCCCAAAGCGATTGGAACCCCCTTTAGGGCACAAATCATCTCCCTTTCGGCTCTGCCAGCATCCGATAATGGGGACAGTGATAACCTCCTATGCCCTGTTAGGGCGCTGAGAGTTTACATCACGCGCTCCGCCGCTTTCAGGCGTTCTGAGCAGCTCTTCGTTTCTTTCGGCGGACGCACCATAGGTCTTGCCGCCTCGAAACAGAGCCTGTCCAGGTGGATAGTGGACGCGATTGCAGCAGCTTACGCCTCCAAACACCTGCAGTGCCCTTTGGGTATCAGAGCCCACTCCACTAGAGGCATGGCCTCTTCGTGGGCCTGGTCCAGCTGAATTTCTATTCACGATATTTGTATGGCGGCGGGCTGGGCCTCCCCATTGACATTCGTGAGGTTTTATAACCTGGAAGTTCCTGCCTTGCAGGCTAAACTGTTATCAGTATAAGTGGCATGTACGCTCTGCCCAATCGCTCATGCGCAGACTTTCACATACTGGTGATATTTCTGGTATGGCACCAAGGGAAGGAGTATTTTGCACTCAGACCGGCTGTGCCGCTCTGTTCCTTATTCCCCGTTTCGCGCTTGTGTACCGGTGCTGGCCCGCGCTGCTGGCCGCCCGTCTTACACTCTGTCGCGCCGGGGTTTATTCTCCCCACAAATAGACTGGTAAATCCGCTCTATTTCTTTACCTAATATGTGCTTATGTACTGTGTGGGCCCGCGCTGCCGGCCGCACGGTTTACACAGATATGTATAGACCGGCTGTGCCGCTCTATCTATCTACGAAGTGAAGTGCTTTGTACATGTGTTGGTCCGTTTCTCCGACTGGCCACCTGTTTTCAGCGTTATGTTTTCCCCGGTCTCCCTGGCATTCATGTGCTGGATGCTCGGCGCGCACAGCGTTGACAAGGGGTTCCTGTAGCGTAAGCTATACTTACGCAATACGAGAGAACCTCTCGTAAGAGAACGTACTCGGTTACCTAATGTAACCTCGGTTCTCTCTAGAAGAGGGAACGAGTATTGCGTAACCTGCCGTGACGCGCCACGAGCTTTTGCGCTTCAGACTATGAAAACCAGATTTTTCAGCCTACGAGCCCTCCTTACATACACACTGGCCACACCCATCTTGACGGTTAGAAGGGTGTGGAGGGCGCGAAGCGCCCTCATTGGGTGTGACGTCACGCAGGGCTCACTGGTAGGCTTAAGCAGTTGCCGCCGGGCAGCCAATGAGCACGCTTATACAGCTTGCCATGGTCTCCCGGCTGCCGCACTGCGTTGACAATGAATTCAAAAATTAAGGATAATTTTTGGCTTCAGATCTCGAAGAAAGAAGACTTTCCCGTAGCGTAAGCTATACTTACGCAATACCCGTTACCTCTTCTAGAGAGAACCGAGGTTACATTAGGTAACCGAGTACGTTTTCTACCCGGTCTTTTCAATAGTATCTGGCAACCATGCGCGCGCTATCTACACTGCTGAAGTAGCGCGGAATACGCTGATGATCTGAAAACACAGACAAGTTAGCTGGAGTTTAGCGATCTTCATTTGAGATTTTCTACTTAAATTAAAGTGTCATTTCTCATTTAGTCCGTCTGTGTTCTGCCACGAGCCGCGCTGTTTGTACGACTGAAATCCGCGATCAAAATGCAGGCTGATATCCAACAGTGTTTTTAATGTTGATCATATAATACGAGCAAGAATGCAATGTTTCCTGAATATCCACACGATTTCAAATGTGACATTGATTTTATACAACAGTTCAACAAACAGAAGGGTAACATTAAGTGATATAGCCTACTACATTTAAAACAGTATTGTCAGTAGGCTTATTGCTCTATTTTACAACGAAAGCCACAGCAGAACTGCAGCACACAGCGGTGATTCATGAACGAATCTGTGGCTTTGAACGAATCGTGAGATTCAGTGACCCGTTCATAAATATAGCAACTTGCTTTGTTACTGAATGAATGAATGACTCCATAAAAGTATCACTTCGTTTTTACCATCATTGCATGTATTGAACATTGTTTAATTTAAAGCATTATTTATTTCATAAAGGTACTTATCAAGGTAAAAATTGAACTGGAAAAATCGATTAAAGGGGGCAAATACTGTCCCTTAATGGAAAAGGTGTGACTGTAGTCTAAGTGGAAGAGAGGGGTACGGCACTCTAAAAACCACTGAACCACTGAACTAAGGAAAATGGGTATGTAGAAATGCACAAATGCTACTGCTAAAGAGTGCAATGTCAATACAGCCTGGTACCTTAATTTAATTTTCTCATAAGCTTAATTGAATTGGCCTAGAGAGAAAAATTATGACATTTTTTGTCTAAAGACTACATATAAATATACTCAAATTAATGTTGGTAACTGCAGTTTGACTAAAATTAATGACTAAAAGTTGACAAAAAATGCAATGACTTTTCGTCAACTACAACTAGACTAAAACTATGAAAGACAAAATGACTAAAATGTGACTAAGACCAATAAGCATTTTCGTCTGAAGATGAAGACTAATATACTAATAAATATACTTGCAGCAGTATCGAAGACTTTTGGATTGAGAATGAAACTTAATATCAAGAAGCTCAGGGTATCTTTTTTTGAATCAACCACATAGTGAAGTATTCACATTACATTATAGTGACAGAACAATCACCCAGAAAACTCTAGCAACACCTAGCAACAAACCGCACCATCCACTTTGTCTTGTCATTGTCAACTCTAGCTACAGCTTGTGATCTTTTCAGCATTATGGAGCGTAATCAAAATAATAAGATTAGTTACATGGTGTTTTTTTTTTTTTGTTTCCACCAACAAGTTTGGGTATATATTTTGAGCATTGCTCACAAAAAAAAAAAAAAAAAAACTTATTTATGGTTTAGCCTGTTGGATATGTAGCAAATGCAAGGAAATCTTGTTTTCTCCTCTCAATAACCATCCTGCCAATGCGAGGCTATATTAAGCAAGAACAACCTACATCTTGGATTTGATCCTGTTATTCATTTGAAAGTGATGTTATGAAACAAAGGATCTGGAACATGCTAGTACTGTGGCTGCACAAATTCATGTGGATAAAAGAAAACATTTGTCCAAATAAAACACAGATTTTAAAGTGTGATGTTTCGAGTACTGACTCACCTATGTAGTACTGGAGAGTATATCACACTAACAAGCAACACTTTCTTGTACATCCACCCACGACACACATGTATCATTTGCAGACTCGCCAGGCATGTGTAGTATTATTTTACAAAATGTGATTCAGATTCAGAAAACATGACATGTTAACCAGTTAACATGCAAAATAACAGTGTTTGGACCATGATACATCAGCATGCCATTCAGTAGGACAGGAGTTTAAGATTCTCCTGAGGACAAGTATCTGAGAGAAATCTACAATGCTGACAGATCAAAACAATCTCTGACATCCATCTCATAAATGCCATCACCAGCGATTTGAATGGCAATGACATTGAGTTTTGGTATCTGTCAATCTAAAATGTCCCTTTAAATGTGACCCATCGATCCACGTTCCAAAGCATTTGTCCTTTGTTGGGTCGTGGGGATGCTGGAGGTCATCCCAGTGTCTCAGGATGTAAGCTTCAGATGTGACTGAAGTGTGTCATTTTTTGGATCTCAAAATATGGTTCACCCAAAAATCTAAATTCTCATATTTACTCACCCTTCCAACCCTGCAGGACTTTCTTTCTTTAGTGGAACATAAAGAAGATATTTTGATAAATGTCCAATGTTGTTGGGTTCCTAGCATTCTTCAAAATGTATTTTGTGTTCAGCAGAAGGAAGAAGAATGATTTTCATTTGAACTATCCCTTTAAGCCAGGGTTTCCCATAGAGGTTCAAAAACCCATAAGGGTTATTGATGGAACTGCAGGGGTTTGTGAGATGATGAAAGGCTAATGATTAAATGATAAACATTTAAAATAAATAAATAGGGATGTAAAATTAATCAAAATAAAATTGAAATCGTGAAATGGCTTGTCAAATCGCAAAAGGCTAATGCACTGCATGTTTCAGAGTGAAGCGAGACACTGTGTTCACAGTAAATGCTGCGCCAAACAACCTCCATCCCTACATGTCGCTCATAATGTGCGTCAGGATCACTTTATTTTCACCTACTCCTAATTTCCAACATTTTATGTGAACATAAGTTTTCAGCATATTCATCAGTTTTGTAACGAGAAGCGTTTATAAACCTGTTGTCAACTAAACAGTCTAACTAAAGTTTTCCCTGCAGTTTTCAGTCAAAAAAAGCTTGAGGGTTTAACGTTTGAAAGTGAAGAATTTAAGACATATTAGTACTGTAACTTGTAGCTTATAAAAAATATTTTTTGATTAATAATAATAAAGTGCATGTGTATTGGGTTTGTTCATGTGTTTTAGTTCTGTGTTCTATTTTTCAGTTTGTTGCTATAGTTTTTCATTGTTTGATTAATTTGTACACCTGCTGTTCATTGTATTGATTAACCCCTTTCGCGGCAAAGATCACAGACAGCCCCAGATTATTGTTGTTCAACATTCATTACTCGTTAAAATATCACACTCTTACTTGATCTGGACAAACTGAGCATCATTAGAAAGGTTTAAGACTCCAACTTCGATATTTGACCACTGTTTATGATTAAACTGGTTTGCAGTGACATTAATTTCTTAATTTATGCCAGGAGTGCAAAATAATTCATCTGTAACGTTCGTTATTTCGAATAGAAATCATCACTCATAAAGCATTCATTCACGTTTTCTCCAGTTTATTAGTGTTCAAATACATTCAATATACCGCATCCACCAGGGCTATTAGTCCAATGGTGCGCATATTTGGAGAAATAATGATTAATTATCACATGTTTGTAAAATATTTTGTCATACAGAATAACATTTCTATTCATTTTCCACTGAATTATGCTATCTGAAGAGCTCAAACAGCGAACACAGCTAGATGTGTCTCCTCTTCCTGATTTGCGTCAGTTATGAACTCAGTGCTCTCTCTTTTCATTTAATCTTTCTTTAACTACATTTTTTATTTCACTTTTAGGTGCAATACATTTTCATTTAATCATTATTTAAGTTTGTTATTTACCTGTATGTACAGTAAGCAGCACAGTGCAGTGTTAATGTTCAAACTGGGTTTTTACACTGTATAAAAAGGGGCTGACAATAATAAATATACTTATTAGAAATAAAACTGTGTCGTTTTTGAGCTGTGCATAGCTATAGCTAAAAATTTGGCTAGTAGAGACAGTAGCCTGTTAGGCCTACTACACTACTGTATTTTAATATTGGTCATTATGGTGGTACTTGGAGAGCCAAATATTTTCTGAGGTGGTACTTGGTGTAAAAAATTTGAGAACCACTGCTTTAGAAGTTATGTCTAAAACAGAATGTTGCTATGAACAAAAATTATGATTATAATTGAGAACACGCGGGAAAGGCCGGTCTCTGCGACTTTCATGAAGATGCGATTTCAAGTCAGAATGCACTTCTGTTTCAGCATCTTGAATGGGAGCCTTGCAAGGCCCGATTCAAAACTCACTGGCCTAGGATTGGCAGCAACTGAATCGTGTATCCGAGTCTACTTGTTCTGATAAGCCAGCATAACGGGTTGGGAAGCACTAGCCAGGATCCCAAACTCTGCAGGAGTGGCACCAGAGTAGCAATCGTTTTTGACATACCATTATTTTACATATCATTTTGTGAGTGCTGCGGCCGGACTTGAGGAGACGAGGGGCTCACCTCCATCACATCAGGTTTGCAGGCTGTGTGACACAGGGAGTACAGAGTAGAGGTCTACACGGGTCCAAAAATACGAAGAGACCTGTAATGTGCTACGATGGGTCCCGGGTCGGTTCTCGGGTGCTCTGTGTAGACCTCTAGTGCAGAGTCTCTCTGCTCTTTCTTTGAAAAACAAATGGAAACCAATGATTCTCCACCCATCCCTCCACCAGGGGAAGGTGCAATGCGTTCACCATCTCCTGGAAAAGAGCAGCTCCTGCCATCTCTGGGTCGCCCATCTCAAGGATGCTTCCACTCCTTCTTGGGGTTCTTGGCAGTCACCTGACGAGCATGCTGTGTCACTTTCCTGTGGGCAGCTCAACGGTGCGGCCTGGCTGTGGGCTCGGAAAGCAGCAGAGCTGGGGTGGCAGCAGACGACGAGCGATCTCAGCGGCCTGGTGGCATCGCGCAGAGGCAAGATGTGTGAGATGTTCCTGGTTTCAGGAGGTAGGGGTTTGGATGGGGCTTTCATAGGGGGGTGAGAGGATTGGAGTTGAGGGCTCTCACAGCCAGGGGGAAAAATCTGTTGAGCAGTCTGGTGGAGCATGCTCTGATGCTCTGGTACCGTCTTCCTGACGGCAGGAGCTGGAAGAGACTGTGGGAGGGATGGGTGGGGTACTTCACGATACTGGTGGCTTTCCTGGAGTATTGTGCAAGGAAAATATCCAGGATGGAGGGAAGAGGGGTACCGATGATCTTTGCAGCCGTGTTTACTGTCCACTGTAGGGTCTTGCGGTCTGCGGCACTGCAGTTCCATACCAGACAGTGATGCAGCTGGTCAGCACACTATCAATGGTACAGCTGTAGAATGTGGTGAGGATGGGTGGAGGGAGACTTACTCTTTTCAGCTGGCAGAGAAAGTGGAGGAGCTGTTGGGCCTTCTTGGAAAGTGATGTGGCGTTGGTGGTCCAGGTGAGATCTTCTGTGATGTGCACTCCCAGGGATTTAGTGCTGCAGACTCTCCACAGTCGAGCTGTCGATAGTCAGTGGGGGGTGGTCAACAGTCAAGTCAAGTCAAGTCATCTTCATTTATATAGTGCTTTTAACAATGTAGATTGTTTCAAAGCAGCTTTACAGAGATAAACGTATAATTTAAGGTAACAGAGATTGTTTTGGCTTTATAGCGGTGATGAGGCCTACCACAGTTGTGTCATCAGCATCTTGATGATGTGGTTGGATCTGAACTTGGCAGTGCAGTCATGGGTCATCAGAGTGAAGAGCAGCGGACTGAACACAGCCTTGAGGTGCTCAGTGTGGTAGTTCTCAAGGTGTTGCAGCAGACACGGACTGACTGAGGTCTTCTAGTTAAAAAGTCTAGGATCCAATTGCAGAGTGATGTGTTGAGGCCCAGCAAGTTTAGTTTGTTGATAAGATGCTGAGGGATTATTGTGTTGAATGCTAAGCTGAAGCCGATGAACAGTATTCTTACATAAGAGTCTTTCTGTTCTAGGTGGGTAAGAGCCAGGTGGAGGGTGGAGGATATTACATCGTCCGTAGAACTGTTTGGACAGTATGCAAACTAGAATGAGTCCAGCGTGTTAGGGAGACTGGACTTGATGTGATACATGACTAACCTCTCAAAGCACTTCATCATGATTGGGGTCAGTGCTATGGGATGATAGTCATTTAGGCAGGACACAGGTGACTTCTTTGGTACTGGAATTATGGTGGTGGATTTAAGATATGTGGGGACGACAGCCTGGCTCAGCGACATCTGTTAGCTGTGCAGCACTGCCTCTTCAGAGATACATATATAAACACACACAAATAAAAAAACAGAGGTGGAAAGTAACTATTTACAAATACTTTCGTTACAGTACTTGAGTATAATTAATTTATGGTACTTTTAATTGAGTTGAATAAAAATAAAGTATTAAACTCCGCAACATTTATTTTCACCAAAAGTACAAAGTACTTTGACATAGGTGCCGACGGAGCAACAGGGCGAGCTGGCATTTGACAGACACTTTTCAAACTACTGCTGTGGAAACCTGCGCTTCAGCCAATAACTGACTGGTCTGAAGCACTTCAGCCAATAACAGACAGGTCTGACTTGGATGCAAAACCAATCAAACCTTCCAGTTCAGCTAGGGGGCAGGGCATTCAAACCACGCTTTGAAATTCAATCACTGGCGCTTTGAATCAGTATCGCTAATGTTTCAATATTTTAGTGAATGTAAGGGAGCTATGCTCATATTCTGATTTTAAATTGAAATGGGTCATGTCATTGATATTACTAGAGCACTGAGCAGTTGAAGTAAATAGAAAACTAGGCTCATACAAGGACGCAGTTATTGCATGGACAAGCAAGAACAATGTGCAGTTGTAAGTGTCTAAGATGCATGCTCACAGTTGAGTTCAATGCTTTCGCAATGAATGCAGTTAAACTAAATGTATGAAGCAAACTTTGTATGAAGCTGAAATAACCTCAACATTAGTAACAACAGTGAAATAAGATTGCATGATTTATCTGTCAATCAGATACACGTTAAAGTGTAGTTTGTTGCTATAGCAACAGTGGGCTCCTTGCACATTTTCGGTAGAATGGGAAAAAAAGAGAATTTTATTTAACATGTTATCCCTTTATTGTTTTACTTTTATTCATACTATTTTAATCCCACATTTCTTTGATCAGACCATCTTTTGCCCTTCTTAAAAAAAAACATTCAAATGATCTTATGAGGACTTACTTTTCACAATTAGTAATAAAACGATCGATCTTGGTAACAGGGATAGCTAGTGTAATGATGCAGGCAGGAATGAAGCGGAGAGTGAATCCAATCGCAAGCACTTTAAAAAACAAACAAACAGGTAATCCAGGGTACACGACAGAACAGGAACCGGGAACTCAGGACGGGAACAAGGAGACAACAGCAAACGTTACAACATCAAGAACTCACAAGGACTGAACTAAAACACAGGGCTTAAATACAAGGGAACACAAGCTAAACAAGATAACAAGGGGGCGTGGTTAAACTGAAACACCTGGGAAGACTAATCAACATAACGGGGAACAGCTGAACATGGGACAAGACACATGGCAGGATCACATGACAAGCAGGGAATTACATGACAGACAAGAACAAGGAACAAAACACAAAACACACACCGTGACAGCTAGTATGTTGGCTTTGCATAGTGTCAAACGACAATTTATGAGATTAATATCATGTTTTGCTCCAAAATCACTATATATACACGTCAGTTGTGTTTGAAATAACTTGCCTCCAAACAGAGTGAGACAGAAAATATATTATTTTATAAAAATTCTATACTCGATGTAATTACATTTGATTCTATATGTCGATTAGCGTTGCATTATAGATATACATCATTCTTATAAAAAATACAAAAGATGGCTTGAAGAACACAGATAAACACTGATCATTGCAATCGTGCTTATTGTCTTCATGTTTGATTAGTCAAAATGTCTCTATCTGCATGTTATTCAGCTGTAGCCATATCTGATGTCCATATAAGGGATTTCCTATAAGGGTGCCCTCTGGCCTCCAGTATGAATAAAACCGAAATTACAATTTTTGTTTAACACTCCATATTGCTAACAAACACCTCATTTTGGATCAAAATAGAAAAATATATTAAAGTACTTTGTAACGTAGTAACTTGAGTAGTTTTTCAGCAAACTACTTATTTACACTTACTTGAGTCATTATTTTCCAGTGCTTCTACTTGTACTCAAGTGAATTATTTCTTAAGTATTAAGTAGCAGTACTTTTACTTAAGTCAAAAAATGTAATACTCTTTCCATCACTGCAAAAATCAACTTGGGGGTTTGCATAAATCTTGTGAATAACCTATTTCAATGTCAGAATGTAAAAGTGGCGAGTTTGTGGGTATGCAGCGAAGAAAGTCTTTCATTTGTTTGTGGTCTTTAAAATTTGCAAATCCAAAAGTCGGACAGAAGTGTATACGCTGACCTCTCTAAGCAGTTGACCAATCACAACAGACTGGGCCAGCTGAACAATCAGAGCAGACTGGGATTTTCAGAAAGGCAGACTTTAAAGAGACAGGAACTAAAATAGTGTTTCAGGCAGTGGGTGAAACGAGGTGCTGCGGCAGTGTACGGTATGAGAAAAATATGTTTTTTTTTTATTTTATTTATTTAAATCATGTACATTTATTTTAGCAGACTCCAAGATAAAATTATGAACTTGTAAATCAGCATAATATGGGCACTTTAAACGTCACACAGGCTCATGTTTTATGTGGACATAGCTATTCCCTGTATTGTGTTTTTGTGTAATCAAATCATCTCTCATATTTACAAACAAATCTCTCTCACCCGTCTGCCTTGCCCTCTTGAAAGACACACACTCTCAGCCCAGTGGCTCATGTTTTATGTGGACATAGCTATTCCCTGTATTGTGTTTTTGTGTAATCAAATCATCTCTCATATTTACAAACAAATCTCTCTCACCCGTCTTCCTTGCCCTCTTGAAAGACACACACTCTCAGCCCAGTGGCAATGGTGGTCGGTCAGCTATGATGATGTGAGGAGTGCTAACCTTGGCTCCATTTGCAGGGCAAGAGAAGTGCAGGCTCAGCACACTGTTGACAGCCATCAATTGAGGAAGAGCTGATGGGAAGCGATAGGCTGGGCAAATGGAGTCTGAGCTGCAGAGACATCTCTGACACAAATTTTCTGCGTCAGGCCCCCTGTGCCATCAGCTGAGCGCAGTCAGCTCAGGCAAGACACAAGGCAACAGAAAAGAGGTAGATAAATGTCTCTCTGTCTCTTCCTCTAGGTGCAGTGTATAAAGAGAAAATATCAGGATAAATGTCACGAAAACATTACATTATTGTGAATTATTTGCTTGCAGTTAAGAATGTTGTACTTTTGTATTATTATTTTTATTTTTTTTAGTCTCATTTACTCAGTGATGATATAGGATATTATATATATAACATTCTACACCTTGAATATTAATCCATTATGTTAATATTTTTCACATTTCTTGTTTATTCTTATTTAGACCGTTTTCATGTGAACACAGAGTTTGGATAGGCAAAACCCCTGAATGTCACTGGTTATATAATCCATAATTCATGAATACTCTAAGATGACACATCTAAAGTGAAACTGACAAACTTCCTTTTCCTTAATGCCATCTGTCTAATTTAGTTTTGGCCTGTGGACAAGCAAGATCAGAGGGCATGGATAATATTTCAAAATAAATGTGGAAAATCATGTAATAAAAATAATGTCACAGTGCAAAAAAAAAGGTCCTAAAAGGTCAGCTTTTTTATTTCTTATACATTTCATTTGATTTCATGGCAGAATGACCTGGACGGCAATTGAACTTTGACCTTTCATGATGTTCAACTTCAGACCATTTTGACCCCAAAATGAGTGAGATCATCACAATAGGGCATCTTTGAACAGAATAATGGTCTTAAACATCAGTGGTCTGTTCTGAGGTGCCACTGTTGAGCAAATAACTTTCAAAAGACTTCATTCACTGGTGTACTGGCAATGACTCACTTGTATTTGTGGTGCATTTTGATGAGCTAAAACTGTTTGCCCCCACAGCATAGTGACAGATAGAGTTTTCAAGCGTAGGTGACAACAGATTCAGATGTCATTAAATCCTGCCTTGAGGGGGGTCTTGTCTTGTGTTCAGGCATTTCAAAGGCGAGTCTCTCCAGATACACAGGCACTGTCAATCCCTTCAATTCTTTTCATGGCCTGCCAAGCACAGAGCTTTCATCCACTCAATGGATTAGCCCTTCTCTCATCCTCACACTCAGTCCATATGGCATTAAATGTGGAAAATGAGTGCTGACAGATTCAAAATGCTTGTCAATTAAAGTGGTCATACGCTTATTTATTTATCAGGAACACAGTAACATATCTTGAATAATATAGCCGCAAGTGGCAGCAACACCATGACACTACAGAGGATACATTGGTTTGAAGAATGGATGATGGATCAATGGATGTAATTTATTTGTACAAATTATAATATAATAATGCTGCAAAAATACTACACAGAAGACATTTTCACAAATTGGACAGCAATATAATTACTCGTCTTGTAACTTGACATATGTTTTTAATATTATTAGGCTATATAAATCTCATGGGTCAATTCACTCAAAACACATGGAAACAGTGACATCCAAGAAAACCGAAATTCACAGGTTAAAGTAAAAACAAAATTTGAATCCTGACAATAAAAGTTATATTAACATTTAATTATCTAAGCATCATTATATATATATATATATATATATATAAATAAAATGATGCTTATAGATATGCTTATATGCTTATATATATATATATATATATATATATATATATATATATATATATATATATATATATATATATATATATATATATAGCATGGTTGCTTCAGCAAATGGGATCTCACATTTGCTTTTTTTAACACTATAGGTTAAGTTTAGGGTAGGGCTTTAGTGTAGGTACTACGTTATTTTCAAATACAAACCTTTTAGTGCCACTATTGGACATTTCATTTCTCAACTGCCACATACACCAACCAACATAATAAAACACTGCTAAAAAAAAACTAAAAAAAACTAGTTCCCTTTCGAGGGAACTCGAACTGCATCGGTGACGATGCTAGGGGAACGCCCTTCAGCGTAACACGTCTGAATTTATGAATGAAACTAGTCCAATCCTATTGGCGTTGCGTGATGACGTAGCGTGTGGCGGCATATACGGATGTGTACAAAAGCACGCCGGCACACAGAAAAAGTCAGCTTTTTGCTATTCAAAAAGCCTTTTAAAAAGCCTAAGCCTTTGTGTGTGTGAAAATCAGTTCGTCCCAGTTCGTTTGTCTGTTCATATATATATATTACTCATCATGTCCAGTGAGCAGTTTAAAAAGTGCGTGTTCCCATGCCCTCGTTTTATTACGGCTGGGGACACACACGAGATGTGTGTGTCATGTTTGGGAATGCAGCACGCCCAGGCAGCCCTCAAGGGGGCTGCTTGCGGTCACTGTGAGTCTCTTTCAGTAAGAGTGCTGCGTTCCCGCCTGGCTTTGTTTTCCAAGGACGGCCAGATCCGCCGAGGCGATGCGGCGGCTGCGATCGTGGGGCTCGCAGCGAGAGCTTGCAGAGGGGATCGAGACTGCCGAGGCACTTTCTCGATCCTCATCTGAAAGTTCTGATTCCCCTATCCCCCGTTCGGGAGCCCGCCCCGCGGCTTCTCCCGCTCGGGATGTAGACCCAGTACTGCAGCTGTCTGATTCTGAGGAATTAGACGTGCTCAGTATTGTGGAGAGGGATCTAAACGAGACACAACAATCTGCTCAATCTGTTCAGTCTGCACCCAGTTATGATGAGCTTTTGGAGGTGGTGACACGGGCTGTGGAAAAATTAGATATTAGTTGGCCACAAGAGAGGCAGGAAGCGCGCGTTAGAAGCAAATTAGACGAGCGCTTCCTGCAGCACCGTGCACAGCCTCCACGCCGGTCTTTACCGTTCTTCCCGGATTTACACAACGAGTTGTGTAAATCCTGGAACAGGCCATTTTCAGTGCGCCTATCTAACCCCCAAATATTAAATTATAGTAATATTGTGGGGGTTAAGGAGAACGGATATGGGATGATGCCTCGGGTTGAGGAAGCTTTGGCCAGCTATCTTTCACCCGACCTTGCATCATCCCTTAAAACACCGGCACTGCCCACCAAGCCATGTCGTACTACATCTGCTTTGGTGGGCAGAGCTTATATGGCGGCAGGTCGGGCTGGTGCGAGCCTGCACACGATGGCTATCTTGCAGGCGTACCAGGCCGACCTGTTAAGAGACATAGACCAAGGCGAGGGTCCTACTATGGAGGATATAGCCGAGCTTCGCAAAGCCACAGATCTGTCTCTCCGGGTTACCAAAGAGACGGCCTGTTCCATCGGTCGATCTATGGCAGCACTGGTAACCACGGAGAGGCATCTGTGGCTTAACCTCTCAGGCATCAAGGAGAAGGACAGGGCCTTTCTCCTTGACGCACCCGTCGCTACCACTGGTCTGTTCGGCGAGGCGGTTAATGCTGTCGTCGACAGATTTCAAGACAAAAAAGCAGAGCGAAGCATTCAGGCAATATCTCCCACGCCGTTCAAGGTCTAGGAGGGCGGCTGCTAGAGATCAGTCACAGCCATCAGCCAGCTCCTCTTACCGCCAAAGCCAGAAAGGGAGTGTCGCTTCTAGAGGTCCCCCCCAAAGAGCTTGGGACTCTAGGCGGCGCTCTCACCCACAGCCTCCTGAGAAAGCGGAAGGCAAAGGAAAAGAGGTCCTAACTCCTATGAGACCTCGAAGGGCCGCCCCCCCCCCCCCCACCCCCCCGAAAGAGAGCGATTGAGGTCCCCTCTCTCGTTGGGCCCTCAGGAAGCTGGCGTCAGTATCCCGCCGTCTCTGACGCTTCGGGACACGCTAACTTCCAGCGAGCACACGCTGGTCTGTCTGCCCCAAAGGCCTGCAGCCAGTCAGTGTTTGGGTTCGCACACCGTGAGTCGTTGTCGGTCTTTCCCTGCCGGTCCTCCACTTCAGGGTGCCATCAAGGACTTGAACAAAACACCGGACACCAGCCCCGAGGTGAATTTTGCAGAGGCATGGCAAAACCTCGCGAATATTTCTCCATGGGTCCTGCGCACTGTAGAAATTGGGTACAGACTGCAGTTCCAGGTCCGCCCACCAAGATTCAACGGGGTGGTCTGGACTTCAGTACACCCAGATCAGGGTCTGGTGTTGGAACAGGAAGTTCACTCGCTGCTGGCAAAAGGGGCCATAGAGCATGTTCCCCCACCAGTCAGGGAGTCCGGGTTCTACAGCCGGTACTTCATAGTTCCCAAGAAGGATGGAGGGTTGCGTCCAATTTTAGATCTAAGGCACTTGAACAGGTCTCTGAGGAGGTTCAGGTTCAAGATGCTCACCATTCCCATAATCGTGAGTCAAATCCAATCCGAGGATTGGTTTGTCACGATAGATCTAAAGGACGCATACTTTCATGTCTCCATTCTTCCATCTCACAGGAGGTTCCTGAGGTTTGCTTTCGGGGGCGAAGCATACCAATATCGGGTTCTTCCTTTCGGCCTAGCACTCTCCCCTCGCACATTCACCAAGTGTATGGATGCAGCTCTGGCCCCTCTGAGGCTCCAGGGTATCCGTGTGCTGAATTACATCGACGACTGGCTAATCCTGGCCCAGTCTCGAGAGTTGGCAGTTCGGCATCGAGATGTCGTCCTTGGCCATATTCAGAGCTTGGGGTTGAGGCTCAACACAAAGAAGAGCGTGTTGACACCCGCCCAACGGACTACGTTCTTGGGGGTGGTATGGGACTCGACGACGATGCGGGCACAAATGTCTCCTGCACGTATCGAGTCCATATTGACCACACTAAACAGGGTGAAGCTAGGCCACACCATCACAGTGAAACACTTCCAGAGAGTGTTGGGTCTCATGGCAGCAGCATCCAGCGTGATACCTTCTGGCCTGCTGCACATGAGGGCCCTGCAGTGGTGGTTGAAAGCCAAGGGGTTTTCCCCAAGGGGAAATCCATTACGCATGATAAGGGTTACGCGCAGATGCCTTCGTTCCCTATCAATATGGAAGAAGCCTTGGTTTCTGTCCCAAGGTCCCAAGTTAGGAGCGTTATGTCGCCGAATTACGATTTCGACAGACGCCTCCCTCATGGGCTGGGGCGCGGTCATGGACAGCCGTTTTACGAGAGGTCTCTGGCAGGACCATCATTCCTCATGGCACATAAATTGCCTGGAAATGTTGGCGGTGTTCCGAGCTCTGAGGAGTTTTCTGCCAAACCTCCATGGTCACCATGTTCTCGTGAGAACCGACAATACGTCAGTGGTGTCCTATTTAAACTGCCAGGGAGGTTTGAGGTCGCGTCCTCTCTGCAGACTGGCGCATCAGATCCTCCTGTGGTCCCAGCAGAGACTGTTGTCTCTCAGGGCAATGTATGTCCCGGGGGACCAGAACCAGGGAGCAGACATACTGTCGAGGCAGGGGCTGAGGCCCGGGGAATGGAGACTCCACCCCGAGACGGTGGAGTTGATATGCGAGAGGTTCGGCCCGGTGGAAGTGGACTTATTTGCGTCTCGAGAGACGACACACTGTCCCCTGTGGTTCTCCCTCATGCATCCAGCCCCGCTGGGGTTGGATGCCATGGTACAGACGTGGCCGAGGCTACGTCTGTATGCTTTTCCCCCGATCGCTCTGCTCCCGGGAGTTCTGGAAAGGGTCCGTCGAGACGGTGTCAGCCTACTATTAGTAGCCCCGTTGTGGCCGGCCCGAGTATGGTTCTCTGACATAATATCACTCCTGGCAGGCCCGCCATGGCAGATCCCTTTGAGGAGGGACCTGTTGTCCCAGGCAGGGGGCTCAGTTCTCCACCCTCGGCCCGAGCTGTGGAAACTGTGGGTTTGGCCCCTGAGGGGGCACAGTACCTAGAAGCCGGCCTATCTGCAGGAGTAGTTGAGACTATTCTCAGTTCCAGAGCTCCCTCCACGAGGAAGTTGTACGGCCTGAAGTGGAATGTATTTTCCATTTGGTGCAGAGAGCGTGGATTGGACTCAGTTAACTGCCCGGTGGCTTCAGTACTGGAGTTTCTCCATGACCGCTTTTCTGCTGGACTTACCCCGTCCACACTCAAGGTTTATGTGGCTGTCATTGCGGCTTTCCACGCTCCTCTGAGTGATGGGCCTCTGGGGAGGCATCAGCTGGTCGTACGCTTCCTACGTGGAGCCTGGAGGATGAGACCTGCGACTCGCACCAGGGTTCCCAACTGGGACCTGGCAGTGGTCCTCGAAGCGTTGGTTGAGGCCCGCTTCGAGCCGCTGGAGTCGGCTGAGGCCAAGAACCTGACTCTCAAGGTGGCTTTTCTCCTTGCCATCACCTCTCTTAAGAGGGTGGGAGATCTCCAGGCACTCTCGGTATCTCCTCAGTGCCTGGAGTTTGCTCCTGGGAGAGTCAAGGCCATCCTGCACCCCAGTTTGGGCTATGTCCCTAAAGTGCCAACCAGTATGGCTAGGTCTACAGTTCTGCAGGCCTTTCGTCCCCCACCTCATGTGACGGCAGAGGATGGAAGACTTCATCTGCTCTGCCCTGTCAGAGCATTAGATATTTACGTTCAGAGGTCTTCACAGTGGAGGAAGGCGGACCAGTTGCTGGTGTGTTTCGGGTCCCCCAAGAAAGGGCTCCCCGCCTCTAAGTAAACCATCAGCAACTGGATCGTTCAGACTATTTCCCTGGCCTATCAGGTGCGCAATCTGCCTTCACCTATGGCCGTGAGGGCTCACTCTACTAGAGGCATGGCATCCTCAAAAGCCCTCCTTTCAGGGACTCCTATCCATGACATATGTGAGGTGGCTGGCTGGGCCACTCCGCACACATTCATGAGATTCTACAGTCTGGACCTTCCCTCTACACCCGGCGCACGAGTGCTCTCGTCCTAAGTGTGCCTGGAGACAGCTTCACACTGGGGCAGGCGGGTTTCGTTGTGGCATAGTGGGTATCTCGTTCCCCTAGTGTCGTCACCGACGCAGTTCCAGTTCCCTCGAAAGGGAACGTCTCGGGTTACGTATGTAACCCTTGTTCCCTGAGAAAGGGAACGAGACACTGCGTCGGTTCGCCACGCCTTACCCCGCCTGGAGCGACTTGCTTCATAGCAAAGCTGACTTTTTCTGTGTGCCGGCGTGCTTTTGTACACATCCTTATATGCCGTCACACGCTACGTCATCACGCAACGCCAATAGGATTGGACTAGTTTCATTCATAAATTCAGACGCGTTACGCTGAAGGGCGTTCCCCTAGTGTCGTCACCGACGCAGTGTCTCGTTCCCTTTCTCAGGGAACAAGGGTTACATACGTAACCCGAGACGTTTTGTGTGTTATGCAACTAACTGGATGTTTCAAAGCTGGCAAGAAGCAATGTAAACACAGGCATGTTTTTTCCACTGAGCCTGCTTGGTCTAATAAACGCTGTTAAAAAATCTAAATTTTATGGTAAAATTACAAACAATATCAATAAATTAACAACTCGACTGTATTGACAAATTACAGTAACTATTAATTTTATACAGAAAAAAACACTGTATTATATGTAAACAGTATAGTTTCTGGGAGTACAACGCTGCACTGCTCTCCAGGTTGAAACTTTCAGGCATGTACTTTATCACTTTATCCAAATTTATCCACCCATTAGCTTTCACAAACACACTCATGGCATAAAACCATCATAAAGTATTGGTTATAATGTTAACTGATGAGAATGTGCAGTTGTTATGTACATAGAAACTATATGGCCATTTCAATGCATGAGAAAGAGTGTGTGAGAGAAACATACAGTGAAGTCACACTGAGGCATTCCCTATATTGAGACATTTGAAACTAGAAAAAGCAGTACATCTGAGAAAAAGGTCTGAAAGTACTGGATTTTATCCCAGCATGCAATGTATGGAAAATACACATTCAAATATGGACAATTTAGAATCCCCTCTTTGCTTCTACAGTATATTAAACTACAGTAAATATTCAACAATATTAATGAGTTGCATCTCCTAGAAAAGAGTTTTTGTAGGGTGGGATGTCTGACATTGTCCCATATCATGAATGGTATAACGGCTTAACCACAGCAGTCAACAGCATGGAGAATCTAAAATGTAAAACAAAAGGCTGCAGACAAATATTATAACTTGTATGCAATTATAGCAATGTTTGTAGATGAGTGTTACTGTAGACAGCGGGGTTAACAAGTTGTTGCGATACAGAAAAGGGCCAGATACAGAAAATGCCACCGCTGTGTGCACAGTTGGCATTTAGGCATAAATGGTTATAAATGAAAGGTCAAGGATTTGTTAAAATGCAAAAGGGTCATTATGGGGCAAGTAAATGTAACTTCAATGTCCCCATGATGTCAATCCACACACACACACACACACACACACACACACACACACACACACACACACACAGTATGCCGTGATTTTGCCAGGTACTGCACTCAATGAAATTCAATAATTCAATTATGGACAGTAGTTCCACAGAAGCAAATTATTTTTTATTAACATTAATGGAATTTTTTAATATGTTAGCTCCTTGTGTTGTGACAGCACAACTTAATGAGAATGAATCTATGTGAAATAATGTCCAACCAAATCAATGGAATTGCTTCCCTGTAACTTAAACCGGTTAAGTTTAGAGAACATGCTTTAGTTTATTTAAAACTGCACTGAAAAATAAGGGTGTTGGATTTTCATGATTTCACAATTGAATTTTTAGACTATAGCTAGCTGTTAGCTAATATTAGCACTTATTATCATATTAAGTGCTAAGATTTATATGCTCCTTCAGCCACAAGAGTTATTTGAACTTATTTGAATCAGTCCACATCCCAACCAAATGCTCCACTCTTCTCCACAATGGTAACCCACTGTAATTTAAATGGTTCTAATAATTCCAATGTAATTGAACATTAAACACAATTACACACTATCAAGTCTTCCCCTTTCCTCATTTTCTCAAAAACACATAAAATAACACTTAATTTCAACATTTATTCTCTCTTAATTCAGCTATATGCAAAGCATGCTGGGAACTTACAAGCACTGCCCGTTTCAGTTAATGCAACACAAATCATTCATGTAATCCAACACAAACGGATTAAGTAAACTTAAATTTTACATATATTTAAGCAGATTGAACACAATCAAATTAAGTTTGGACAAAATGTATAGCAATTGTGTTGCTTAAGCTCATTTTAATGAAGCAATTTGAACAAGCAGCCATAATATTTTCTTTTTCAGTGTGTAAGACACGTTCATGGATTAACATATTTTGTTGATCCTGGGGCAACATTCCTGTCCGAAAACATCCTAACTCCATCCCTAGCCCTAAACCTAACAATAACTTTCCCTAAAATCAGAGAAAGTATTTTGTTACCCATCTAATGGCGCTTTTCCAATACACAGTACCAGCTCGCCTCGGCTCGGCTGGAATCGACTCGGCTTTGTTTGGTTTTCCACTGTGTAAAAGTTGTACCTGTACCTACTTCCAGGTACTTTTTTTCGTACCACCTACGGCGAGGTTCTAAGCGAGCTGAGGCGAGCTGAGGCGATACTAAAATGTGACGTGAAAACACGGCAGACTGCTGATTGGTCAGAGAGAATCGTCACTATTCACTGCGTCATCATTGCACGTGCCAGACGGAGTATCCTGAATAAAAAACAGCAAAAACAAAAACAAAAACATCCAAAAACAGCATACACTCGATTTCCTCCATTGTCCTGTGTGTGTGGGTAGCGGGTGCCTCACGTAGAAGATTAAGTCACGGCAGTTTCCTGCGGCATCGCTATGACGACCAGGTACTATTGTGGAGGTACTATCTGCAATGGAAAACGGAGCGAAAAGCGAGCCGAGCCGAGCCGAGCCGAGGCGAGTCGACTCGAGTTGAGCTGGTACTGGTAATGGAAAAGCGCCATAATTCAAACATCACAATTAAATGACAATGGTACACAAATAAAAAGATAATCCAGCTCTGATTTGATTTCAAACTCTTGATTTCAAAATACTATTAATTGAGTCTTTTGGCACATCTAGGCTATAATAGTCAGGCTTTGATCTCACTCTGAGTGTGTGTGCACAAGTGAGTGTGTAAGTGTGAGCAGTGTCGATTTTTCACTCTTGATGTTAAAGGTGCCTTGTGTAATGTCCGCCAAAAAATCAATTCATACTCCACATTCCATACCAGATGGGGGCAGTATACCTCCATAAAGTGAGTTGGTCTACTCTAGAGTAACAACCGAGAAACGGCATAGTCTCTATGCTCCGCCCCTACCTTCACAACGACCCTAGAGCCATAGCCGAAGCCGAGCCAACTCCTAATAGAGGACGTTTTGACTCCAGAGGAACGTTGGTTGATGTCAAGTGATTTTGAAATATGACATCTTCAAGCTACTCCCCTTCACCTTTACCAGTGAATATGTTCATATTCGTTTTGTTCATATTACATTTTTATTGTTAGCTTGAATTACATTAATTTGACAGACAGCATTCGCTGATGTTGACCAAGCTAGCGCCAACGTAATTAGAGCTGCCAATTCTCACGCATTCACCATGAGACACACGCAATTGACACTTTTCACACGCTCTCATGCCACACATCAATTTTCTCACGCACAGAAAAATCGCGAAGGAAAGAGGACACGGAGACCGACAGACTAGACAGAGCAGGTTAGTTATGATATAAAAAAATCTCAGCTCTCAGATTCTGTCAATTTTATTACGCAATTCAAACAATAAATACTGTTTTGGCACTTGTAAATGTTACACGACAGATCCCTAGCGCACGTGAACCGATCATCTCTACAAGCTAATAGTAAAAAAAACACGAACACTGTTGAAAGATACAGTAGTAGGCTACAACTTACCAAAATGTATTCCTCATACATAATATCGACCAATCAGTGTTTTTTTATCTGCGTGAAGAGGTCAATAACATAGCTGGAGAACAATTATGTCAGATTTACCTCAGGAAAGCCATTTAATAAACATAATATAGGTCACGTAGTTGGCAAGAAAAAAAGAGCTATAGAGAGTATTGTGCTATATATGTGTACTATATTACAATACTACATATTTATTATATTTTTACTTATATCATGGGCTTCAGCCATTCTTCCGCTCTCTTCCCTGAACTGAAATGTAGTAGTGGGCTGTACTTTCCACACGATTGACATCAGGTTCAAGTACGCCCACAAGCCGTGCGAGTTATTCGTGTATTGCAGTTTGGCTGGTGGTTATGTTGCCCGCATACCGCCTCCCATGGCCGAAACTGGTATTATGACACCTGTCGGGCTGTGGCTAGTAACTTAGCATGCTAATTCAGGTTGATATCTCTGCAGCACTATAACTTGTCATTTTTTTTATGACATCATCGCCCTTATTTCTTCTCATTCTTTTGATGCGTGTAGCTCATTTTTTGGATATTTTTACCTCAATTCTTATACATGGCACCTTTAAAAAGTTTAACCCCCTCAATCCTGCATTGTGATTGATTTGTAATTGTATTTTTTTTGTATTTCTGATTCATTTCATATGACCATGAATGTGACTGTTTTTAAGACCATTTAGCGTGTTCAAATCATATCCTATATTTTGTGTGAGTGTGTGTGTGTGCGTGCGTGCATGTGCCACAAAAATCTGCAAGTTTTGTACCATGCTGATTTTTTTTTTTTTTTTTTAGACTACAAGAGCATGTAGTGGCAACAGCATTTTTGCAGATACATTTTTACAAAAGAGAAAGCTAAAGTTAGAAATACAAAAGCAAAAGTTGGAGCTACAGAATCTCATCGACCATAGTCCAAGAGCTGATTTAAATAATTGTTCAGTTTCTGAGATTTATCTGTTGACTTTACTTGTTAATGTTCACATACAGAATCTTTAGATATACCAATTATTTTAGAGATTTGAAGTGAAAATGTATGTAGATTTGAAGATTATATTGTATTTTACTGATCCTTTGCATCATATTTTTGTAAAAATTGTTCAATTAATAAATTATTTTGTCAAATACATTTCAAAGTTTCCATTCTTTCAGTTTTCTCAGTCAAACAGAGAAAATGTTTTCTACAATCATTTTCAAAAATAACACCCAGATCCATCTTCATCTCCTACCTCAGTAATCTCCAAAGTAGGTTCTTAGCATTGGTTGGTTATCCTCCAAGTCAGGGAGTGCAGGATCTCTATTAAAAGCAAAGTGATATTTTACTCATATAATTTAAAATCATTGGGGAATATGCAACTAGGAGTTTAAATTACAACCAAAATTGATTTTATTACCTTGCCATGTTATGCAAAACAACACAAGCACAGATTATCTGGCAGACCCATGTAGACAACACCTTTCACTAGCATTTCTTGTTTTGGCATGGGCTGTGATGTACAGAGTTTGAAGCACACTGACTGGGTTCAAGAAGGGTGTGGGAAGCCAGGGTTTTAGTGGATAACCAGAGTTGCCCAAGAGCACACCCTACAATTCTCCTCTCTCAAACGCATCATGAATGTGGGAATTCATCAATATTCTTGAGTCATGGATTGATCCTGGCCAGTGAGCGACACAGTTAAGCACTCTGAGTTTGGCATCACAAATTGCCTGCACATTAATACTGTGGAAGCCTTTCCTATCAACAAACAATGGCTCATGGTGCTTGAATCCTAATGAATCATCAATGGCTCCTACTACACTTGGAAATCCAGCAATGTTAAAAAAAATCTGCCCTCACCTTAGAGATGTCAGTTTCTCTAGCAGTTCCTTTTCAGAGAGGACTTCCAGTGGGTTTGAGGGGTCTTTGAAAACTCTCTCTTATTGCCCATTCACAAAACCAAAGATTAAAATTTGCCATAGCACAAGACAAATTCAGACCACTTTTATGAATCTAGAGCAGTTGACAGTTTATTAGCTTCCATGGCAACATAGATTGTAACAGAGAGTTATACAAGGGGTAATCAGCCTTACTTTTTAGTCTCAAATTAGACCAACCTTAAATTTTATGCAACTGACTTAAGTAAATACCAGTCTTAAAGAACAAATTTAGATGACTAACTTGTAAGATTAGTCTCAAACTGATTTATGCAACTGGCCCAAGATGCTTCAGACAATCTGGTAAAGACACTGGAACCAACATTTTTGGCTTTCCTGTCATTTCAGAAGGATCTAACAACATTTAATAATTTTAAATCTGACAGTACTCTGTGTTCACATAGCCAGAATGTGTCAATGTCAAATTCTGTTAAAAGACAATTTAAATAAAAATGGTTTAAGCTCGTTTAAAAAAAAAAGAAAAAGAAAAAAGAAAGAAAGAAATCCTCCTTTTTAAGGATTAAGTCAATCATAGTGTCTTTTTTCTTTTTTTACTCCCATACACACCAAGGATCCAGCTGATGACTGGCAATTTGGAGGAGGATTGTTCTTTATTTGCTGTAACTGTCACTTCTGATACAGAATCATGGACCTTTTGTTTTATGTTTTGATTTTACATATTAATACACTTGTATATTTAGGATTCTGAATTAAAAGACAATAAAAAGTTCAGAATTAAATTATGACATCATCAAGATAGTAACCCTAACTGACAAGCTATGCACATGGAGAAATGCCATTTTTAGTTTTTCAATTCCTCCTGGTGCTCTGAAGAACTGTTTGTGAAGAATTGTTTGATAATGTAAATTACATCTGAATAATAATAATAATAATAATATGGTTTGAAATCAGTAGCTAATAGTGAAACGTTGAAAATCTTGTAGATGTTGAAATAATTGTTGATGAAATGGTTTTAGTGTTAGTAGTTTAAATGTTATATGTTATATTTCATTTAAGATTCGTACTGTAATTCTTCAAAAACCGAGCCAATCAATTTACAGATTTTTTTATTTACAGATTTTTATTTTGTCTTTCAAACTAAAACTGTTAATTTACTATATTGAGCATTGTTTCTCTGCAGAATGGTTTTTGCTGTCCCTTTATGAAGGTGCAGGATCATAATAATCTAGAAAACAATCCATAAAAAGAGTGTTTCTGTAGAACTTTTTATGCCGTCACTTTATTGAAGGTGTTGGATCATAATAATCTTAGAATCTGTAAAATAACAGCGTTGTTCTGTAAAACTTTTAATGAAAAATTCTGTAAAATAGTTTTTGCACTTTATTTGAAATATGATGATTTTACTTTACTTTTTAATTTAAAATTTTTTGTTTGGCAGCCGCCAGTCATTTGACTGTTTTTGAACAATATTTTTGTTACAGTGAACAAGTAATATCACTCTTCTTAATCAATTTCTTCATATGTATATTTCACTAACAAAATATGTCAAGCTTAAATTTTTTATGCACATTATTTTGTAATAACATAGTATTATTTGAATTAATTGAGTACTGTGTAAATATTCTGCTAATCATTCAGTGATAGCTTGATATATGATGATCATTCAGTAGCTCTGATCACAACCCAGTGAGCTGGTCTATTGCTTATATAGGCAGCTGTTTTCTGAAATGGAACCTCAACAGTGACCAATTTGGAACGCTCTATGACAGATATTATTGAATAATCCGCTTCATGTCGGGTGATTCTTTGCTTCCATGTTGTGCATTAAAATCATTGAATAAATCTTTTGGTAAAATTATTTGAATGAATATTAATACATTCTATCTTTATGCATGCGTGTGTCCTTCAGTGAAGACAGTGCATTAACTTAGAATGTGTTTAAACTGGAACTGCCTATGCATTAAACAGTAATGCACACTTTCCAGGCAATTAGAATCGAGTATTCAGACAGACCATGATATAAATATATCCACAAGTGTAAATAAATAGCGCCCCTCACATGAAGCATCCGGCAGAATTATTTCGTACAGAGTTTGACATTGATGTGATAGTTTAATAAGCATCAAATATTCAACAAACACAAATGTTGGATGAAACTGTCAGTTATTAATTAGATTTTTATTGATACATTACTGTACTGAATGAAATATATTTATAGTCAGCATTTTTTTCCCACTTTGTTGTCATCTTACAGCCGATGCCATGCAATGCTGCCTTAAATTTAGCCAAAGCAAGGTATTTTTGGAACTGCCATTGCATTGCGAGTGCATGAGCCTGATGGAACCAGCAGCATTACATCACATTGGCAGGCAGATCGAAACGGTGGGTGTCATCCGAGGTTCAGCATTTTTTTTTTTTTCAACAATGTTTTAGAGATTGTCTATGTAGTCCATAAAAAAACATCTACTCATGCAGATTCCACATGAGTAGATGAGTCATATGAGGGAGGTCTCAGATTATTCTCGAAATTCCAGCTCCCTGCAGAGGTCTATCACATTGGATGTATGGTTAAAATTGCAACAACTGAACCACTGTCCATATGGTCTATTTTCCTGAAGCCATGATGTGAAGTGTGACAGGGAGAGAGTGACAGCATAAGGGTGATATGGGGGTGGGAATTTGGAAGACAGGGAAAAAGCCAAAGGCAGACATTATAAAACCTCATCTGCACCCAATTAAAGGCAAACGTGCCAACCTGCATGAGCGTCCCTGAGCAACATCTCACTCTACTGGCTCACAGCTCTGATACAATCACCCTGATGAGCCTTGCTCTGCATAATATCATGTGCAACTCTCATTTAAAATCATGTTTATGTGTAAAAAAAAACAAAAACAGTTTATGCATACTTACAGGACTGTCTTTACATTCGACTAATGTTCACAACTCTTTTCAATTTAAAAAAAGCTTACAGGTACAGTAGCTAAGGGGGCGTGTATACAACACCACTTTCAACTAAAAATGGAAAACTTTTTATGCATTTTGGCCGTTCATTTACACGACAACAGTGTTTTGGAGGACTGAAAAAAGAAACTTTGAAAACGAGTTTCAAAGTGCACGTTTTTGAAAATGATACTGTTAACATCTCCATGTAAACTACAAAAATTTAAATTCGTGAAAACAGTGAAGTCACATGTATGTGTATTACGTGTTCAGTCTATAGGCGTGTAGTGTTTCTTCACAAAGTGACATCTCAAACTGCTGGCCTGGCATGCATAATACAGCATTTTTAGTCCTTTTCACAGATCCGTGTGAACAGGGATCGCTTTGACAACATTGTCGTCTGTATGCGAAAAACACAAAGGAAAAAAAATCTGTTAATAGTACATCGTCGTCGTGTAAACTTATACCAAGACTTGATTTAAGCTGTACTCTCTTACGTCAGTAGCTGAAACCCTGGGGCTGGTGAGAGCTGCCTCCAAAAAATGTGCCTTCATCCCAATAGATCTCCAAGTGACATGGTGAATCACCAGATCCTGACAAACCACTAGTGTACCTCAGGGTACAGTGCTGGCCCCTTTCTCTTATGAAAATACACAACGAGGATGTACCCAAAGCCAAATACCATATTCAGAAAGGCATGAGACAAAACAGGTAACAAATTCAAATGAATAGTAGAAAAAGTGTTCATTAGACAGTCATTCCTTGTTCTTGCTGGATAACAGAAGAACCCGGTGACAGCACAATATTTTGGATAAACAACTAAAACTATAAAGTATTATTGTGTGTGTAAAGTGAATGAGTGTAAACTATATGAATGAAAATGAGTCATGGCAGCCACATTAAATGCAGCAAATATTTTTCGTGTTACATGTTCAATTAAATTATGTAGAATGAGGGATTGGATATGCTTTTCTATGTGCTATATATGGCTTCTGCAATCATTTTTTAAAATGGCTTTCAAAAAGTGGTGGGAACATGTCCCCATCCCACACGCAAATGTTCTCTACAACAAAAAACTACTGAATTTTACGGTTTTAATTAAAAGATATTTACAGAAATTTTGTAATAAAAAAAGGAATAATTGTAAAAACAAACAAACATCCAGTGTAAGCTCTGCCCACATCAAATACAGATAAAAAGTAGGCTAGACAAACGTTTCCTGCCCAGCAAATTACAGCCTCCACGTCGGGGCCTGACGTTCTTTCTGGACCTCCACACTAAAGTGTCAAGGACCCGGAACAAGCCATTTTCTGCTAGGCTCTTTTGTTCCATGGTTTCAAAATATTCCACGATCATGGAGCTTAAAGGGTAACTCTCGCCAAAATTTAACCTAGGCTCTTTTTCTTAATCTACCCGAGTCAAACTTTCGTGTAAAAACATAATTAGAATGGAAATGCCACTTTTAAGATTGACCGTATTTTCGTTTTAGGTCAAAATGCCTTTTGAATGGGAGGGCATGGGGCACTTCTATGATAGCATCAAAATCGCTATTTTAAAACACTAAGAAGGCTCGACACAACATAAAACTGTGCTCGAAGTATCACCAGGGGCTCTACACATGAACTCAAGCATTGAGAACATTGTCTGTGTACACAAAGTTTACTAAAAAGAAAGGTTTTGTACGACTCACTTTATCAGTTAGTGTTTCCGGTGGCTGGAATTTTGTCAGTCAAAAGTAGTTGATTTCTTAATGGCAGTGAATGTAGAAGGATATTTTGAAGCCCAAAAAAAGTGCATCCATCCATGATAAAAGTAATCCACACGGCTCCGGGGGTTAATAAAGGCCTTCTAAAGCGAAGCAATGCGTTTATGTAAGAAAAATATAAATTTTTAAAACTTTATCAACTAAAATAACTAGCTTCTGGCAGACGGCCTATGCAAGTCGACTAATGCCAAAAGAGTAACCATTGATGCGATGTATGACGAAGGATGTAGGAGTAGCGTAAGCTTTGACGCCTCTCGCGGTTCAAACAAACAGGGCTGGGCAACAAACTCAAGCTCCTCCAACATTTCTCTTTAAAAATTCTCATTTTAGACTTCTAATTTGTGTTTTGTTTTGCTCTATCTTCTGCACTTCCGCGTTCGTCAACACGTCATGCGTCAAGTCAAGTCAAGGCTCTTTCGCCTTAAATCGATGCGTACGGCCGTCTGCGGAAGCTAGTTATTTTAGTTGCTAAAGTTTTAAATATGGATTTTTTTCTTACACAAACACATCGCTTCGCTTCAGAAGGCCTTTATCAACCCCCTGGAGCCATATGGATTATTTTTATCATGGATGGATGCACTTTTTAATCTTAAAAAGATAAAATAATTTTTACTTATCTTAAGCCTGGCTCACACTACAGGAGTTTTAAAATCCTAACCGTTTGTAAAATCTGGTTGCAGCACACACTTAAAGAGAATCTTTGCAGATTTTCTTCCCTCAAATCTTAAACATGCTCACACTACAAGATTTGAAAATAGCGGCGCATCACACACTACAAAATGTTATTAAGATTATCGTGCCAGAGGAAGCGACTCACGTGATCTCACGCAGCAGATCTGAAGCGAAAAAGCATGTAAACATAATACCTGTCCTTCATATCAAGTTATATTTGTGAAAAGGTAGCCGTGACCAAGGAAAGCAAAATCTTTCAAAAATCATCCTTTTAACATTTAAGGATCTGTCTAATGAATAACAGCGCTGGTCAATACAATGAATCAATGCCATTGATCATGAAGTGACGCATCAGCTTCAGCATTGCCCATGCGCCGCATTGCTGCTCATCTGAGCCTTGTAAAGTGGAGCTCAAAGTTCAAATTAAAGATTAAAATAACAGATCGAATGTAACTGGACTGAGTGACAGCCTGTCTAGAAGAGATAGAGGTCTCTGCGGAACAAAAGTTCTTAAATTTGTGGGTGTTTTCAAACTGGTGGGTGTATATAAATCATGCAATGAAAATGATGGCCTTCACCCAACCCCACCCCTAAACCCTACGCACACTGTGACGTGGGCAAATCAGAGAACACGGTCAAAAACGCCCTCTGTTTATGGCCTCACCCACTGATCTGGTAACTCCTATTACTGTCCTGCAGAGACCTACTGTATACTTGGTCTAGAATGCGCAGAGACTAATGCCAATACTGGTGAAATATCAGCAGAAAGCCTCTCGTAAAGTGAGATTCGAGGAACTAACTGTTATATAACAATGGCCTAACAAGCTCATTGTCAGGTTTAAGTTGTGTTTATTATATTATGTGGACACGACTCTTATTTTGACATTGTATCTTCATTTTAGGCTACTCCACTTCGTTTTAACACGCTTTTTAGTTTCGGTTTCATTACTGAACATGTACTCGTCTTCGTGCCTGCTGACCACAGCATAACACTTATTTATTTAGCAATAAATAAATGGAAATAATAACATATATCGCACTGTTGAGTCACCCAAAATTACCTCAAGGGAAATTCCTTCACCACAACAGCCCTACTTGTTTCTTATTGGCTAGTCTTGCTCATCCCGATTTAAAATCCTAAATATCAAACATGTTTGATGTGATCGGGGCGAGCCCGATTTGTGTGAGAGCAGATCGGGAGGTGCAAGATTCGATCTGTGAACGCCTCACATTACCAGATAATCTACTCCGAACATCAGAACCGATCGAGGTCATCGACAAGATTTTTTCGCCGATTCTCGGGAGGGAAAATCGGGGATAAATCGGCCTAAAACTCCTATAGAGTGAGCCAGGCATTAGACGTTGATTCCAGATTTGTTCTGAAAGTGTGCTGCAGACTGTTAACAGAAAACAATGCCAAGTATTTGAATGTTTGAGCAGCAAGCTCATTGGCCGCTGATGCAACAGCAACCAATCAGCTGTGCTATGTAGTTAATGACATGATTGCTACCAATAAGTTAAAGACCTATCAGCCTGCACCATCCAGAGTTTCATGCCAGAAGTATATATATATATAATTTTTTATTTATTTTTGTATTTTTTTATACCTACTTCTGCTCATTGATCACAGATTAGTCAAAGATCATAGATCTGGTTTTGCCTTTTAAATATATATATAAATATATATATATATATATATATATATATATATATATATATATATATATATATATACACAGTACAGGTCAAAAGTTTGGAAACATTACAATTTTGAATGTTTTTGAAAGAAGTTTATTCTGCTCATCAAGCCTGCATTTAATTTGATCAAAAATACAGAAAAAAATTAATATTGTGATATATTATTACAATTTAAAATAATTGGTTTTCAATTTATTATACTTTAAATTATAATTTATTTCTGTGATGCAAAGCTGAATTTTTTTAAAAATAGAAATCTTTTGTAACAACAATATACACTACTGGTCAGTAATTTGGGGTAATTTTTGCTAAATTTCAGCAATTTTTTAAATAAATCAATAATTTGATTCAGCAAGGATGTGTTAAATTGATAAAAAGTGATAGTAAAGAAGATTTATATTATTAGAAAATTTTTTTTTTATTTTGAATAAATGCAGCTCTTTTTAACCTTTTATTCATCAAATATATTAGGCAGCACAACTGTTTCCAACACTCATAATAAATCAGAATATTAGAATGATTTCTAAAGGATCATGTGATAGACTGGATGTCACATGTGACACTGAAGACTGGAGTAATGATGCTGAAAATTCAGCTTTGCATCACAGGAATACATTATTTTTTAAAGTATATTCAAATAGAAAACAATTATTTTAAGTAGTAATAATATTTCACAATATTACTGTTTTTTTTTTTCTGTATTTTTGATCAAATAAACGCAGCCTTGATAAGCATTAGAAACTTCTTTCAAAAATATAAAAAAAACGTAATGTTTCCAAACTTTTGACCTGTACATATATAATGTTATGGGCAAAACCAGATCTGTGTTCTTTGACTTTAAGGTTATATTAAATGCAACTAAGTAAGACAGACCAAAAACCAAAATCGGGTTAAAAAACAGTTACATACAACTCCAGCTTAAAGCACTGACTGGTGATGAATACAAACTGTCATCCCTGGAGTGAAGTTAAGACCTTGAAATTCTAATCTAATTCCTTTCCATGCTGTTTCTTTTAATTATAGTGCAAATTCTGACATAATGTCAGAGGTTTCTCTCCTTAACACTGTAAATGTGATTACAACAGACAGCAATACGGCACTGCATAGCAGTACGATTGATCTATCATGGTTATAAATTAAATTTCTTTTGGCTAACACATTGTGACAGGGACAGACATGTGCAGCATTGATTTACTATAACCTGGACAGTATAATAGATTATTCTCACTTTATCTTTGCAGTCAAACACAACACACAATCTTTTTGATGTTTTGATTAAACACTTATGTTATGTTAGTTTGACAGCCTGGCATTTTTTCCTACTTCCATAGTAGGAAAAAAAATACTATGGAAGTCAATGGGGTCCATCAACTGTTTGGTTACCAACATTCTTCAAAATATCTTCTTATGTGTTCAGCAGAGGAAAGAACACTGATTGATACAGGTTTGAAACAACTTGAGGGTGAGTAAATGATGACAGAATTTTCATTTTGAAGTGAACTAAATTTTTTAAGCCGTGTTTATTTCATAGCTCTATTGCATTTATTTGTGCTTTTGTGCTTTTTACATGTATTTGTTTATTTGTTCTTATTGTATTAAAGTTTTTTTTATTAAAATAAATCTTTGCGTTGAAGAAAAGTAGATTTTTGTTAGTATATGCTGTCAATTATAGTTCTTTGAAAGAAAATCGGTATGGGCAGGTCAAGCTTACAAAACAAATCGGAAAAGGCCAAGAAAATTGCAATTGCTGTATTTCTAAATATTACGACTTAAATCCGTTTGTTGTATTCCTCATTTGTAAGTCACTTTGGATAAAAGCATCTGCATAGTGAATAAATGTGTAAATGAGTGTAAATGTGTGCTAGTCATGGTGTAACTCTTGTTCTTCTTGCCACAATGCGCTGAAACATGGGTGCACAAAGAATTCACAACATTCTTTTACAGTCGAGTTCTCATTATAATTTTATGAAGCCTATATGACAGATTTGAGCTGCACGTTGCACTTAACTGTATCTTCCTTTTCAAAGTGATTTCAATCATATCAAGCAATTGAAAACCATCATGGCAAACAATGTGGAACTGAAGCGTCTCAGCTGAAGGATATACATTATTTATCAGCTTTAACATATCTGCCTCATTTTCTTATCGGATTGATAACATAAAAAATTAGCATTTATCGGCCGATACCGAGATGGTTTCCTTGGTTACCAATGTTTTACCTTGTTTCTATTTTAGTTCCTTATTTTGAATGAATTAGATCCACACCTCAACAACATGTTTTCCTTGCCACTACTTGTTACACATACAGTAATTTCTGTTAAAGACACTTTCAGGCCTATATGAATTTTATTCTCCTTTACATCTCTACCACAGTTCTCTTTTTCATCTGATTTTGGTCCATTTTTCCAGACCGATTTGATTCAAGTAATTCTAGGCACATTTTCAAAATAGTTAAAGGAACTGTATGTAAGATTGTGGCCAAAACTGGTACTGCAATCACTTTCAAATTACTGTAGAGTGGTGTATCCCCTCCCCCTCCCCCCTGACTCGAGGTTGCCAGATAGGCTGCAGGATCCAGCAGGAACGTTTGTAGCTGCAGCTATGGTAACTAGAGCAGAGCTGGCAATCCGGATGCTGAAACACAACTGACTTCATGATTGGTAGATAGGTGGAGGGTGGGGCATCAGGCCAAAACACAACATGACAACATCAACATCAGTTGAGGGCTGCAACTATCACTTTTAAATGACAATATCCTGGCCGGACTACTGTTGTCAGTGATATAAGTATTTGAAATGAACATGATTTCTTAATCTCTAGTGACATATCAGGGCCATTTTATGATTAATTGAAATACATTTCTTACATACAGCTCCTTTAAAAACTGGGCCATTAGTTTTTTTGAACAAACGTTCATTTTGCCTTGCATTTGGGAACACTGTCCTGCAGAATGAGGAACGTTTTCTCAACAACAACAAAATTTCACCATCAATTGTTTTATCCGGATTTGTCGAGATGTGCAGTTCATTGAGAGTAGCACGGAGCGAGATGATTGCACCATTGTCTTCACTGTAGATTTGGTGTGTTGTGCGGACAGAGCTAGAATTGCACCACACATCTCGCTCTGAATTGTGATCCGATCACATAATTTCTTCCCACATCACAAATGGGTCATTATTAGGCGTTTGGCAAACTCCAGACATGCTTTCATATGGCTCTTTTTGAGAGATGGCATCTTTTGTGTCATCCTTCTATTCAAGTCAGTAACACACAGCATTCTTCATATAGTTGACCAGGGCTGCTTTAATCTGTTTTATATTTGGGAAAATGAAACACAAAACTAAATTTTTTATGAGTTCATTAAGCTCTTGTCTAGTGAACCCAATGCTCCAAATAGCAATTAAACATCTAAAAGTATCTTTATTTGTACGATTTCTGAGAGGAGAAGCTTTCCTTTGTCCATGTAAAATGCAGTTTTTCTCTGCTCACTTCACGGCGACTGTGCTTCCCCTCAGCACAAGTTTGGTATGGTTTTAAAGCGCAGCATTCCAACTTTGTGAATATTCATAGCAAATTTGCGATGGCATGCGATGGAAATGTGATTTTCAATCTCATGCTGATATAAACAAAATGATCTTACTTGCGCACAATCCTGTTATACATACAGTATATACAGAATTACAGTATTTTAAAATATCTGTCTTGGCAAGTATTCATGCAAAAATGATCTGTTATAAAGTGAATGTTTCATTAACTGTTAGAGAAAAACATCTGATGTGTTGTGTAACATAGGCTATATATTAAATCCGTGCGGTACAGTAGGTCGTAATATATAGTCTATATCATTAATGTTAATCAAACAATTGTGGTATCATAGAAAAAAAAGTATTTCCAATATATATATATATATATATATATATATATGTGTGTGTGTGTGTGTGTGTGTGTGTGTGTATATATATATATATATATATACTGTATATATATATTCTGTATATACAGACATCTAGTGGCTACAGTATTACAGATGGTTTTATTTTATTTTTTTCATTCTTTAAAGTACAAGAAAAATACGTGAGTTTATACACAATATTAAAAAAGACCATCTACACCATCTACATATTAGTCAATTTTAAAATACATGTTGATCAAGGCCGTGATCTTTCCTAATTTCACTGACTGACCCTGCGCATTAGTGATGGCCCCCCTTTGTAGGGACTCTATTGTTCATTTCTAAATTTTTCAGCTCATTTTCAATTAGAAACTTACATACAACTTCAATTATACAAACTTTGGAATTTTAAATTACTAACAAACACTACATTTTAGCTAAAATTATTTTCATGCTTGTCGTACCTGCGAATGATTAAGTCAGATGTTGAGTCCTTTGATGAAAGGAAGGCATGGTTTGCGCTATACTGTACAGCTATGTTGTTTCCTTTTTCACAAAATAACTGTGAAAAACCAGACAGTTTTCCCCGCGGGAAGCATCGTAATTAATAACTTAGCTGCGTCTCAACCTGAGTCTGATGAGAATGAGGTAGATGTTATCAGGGACGGACTGACAATCTGCAATCTGTGCGTTCTGGAAAAGTCCAGAACGGCCGTCCAACCGAGGGCCGTCGGCACAAAAAAAAAAAAAAAAAAAAAAGTCTAATAAAGCAATATGAACAGCCAACAGCAGGGGCACTAATACGATCACTTATATGCTACGTGTAAAAAAACAACAACTGAGGAAGAAGAGTCGGCCTACAAGCCACTGCACTTTTAAATTTGCTTACATTATATTTGAATAGTTAAGTTATAGTATATAGCAGTGGTCTCCAACGTGATGCCTGTGAGTTGCCCGCTAAACACATTATATTAATAGCCACAACTGGCCAATAGCGATCCACTGTAATTCAGGGCTCCAGACTTAAGCCGTTTCTCAATACCAAGTACGCAAACTTCAGACTTGAGTCCTTGGAAGTTCGGACTTGACAAGTTCGACTCAGGAGAACGAACTCCCGAGGACGGGAGGACGCAAGTCTGATAATTCTGCAAATGGAACAGCGGCGTACTTGATAGCGTCACTCGAGCTCGCTCTAGCTACTCCAGTTATCTCTTTATGTATATTTAGGCTACAATAAAACAAAATATGTTATAAACCACCACTCTGCCTCTTTTCATTTTCATTAAAAAAAATCTTAAACATATTAATGGCCACACAAATGTGGTTCAGGCAACACAATTGATTATCTTCACTGCATATATTTATAACAACACGAAATATAAAACACAACCCTGACTCTTTTTGTTTTCATTTTAAAAATATGAGACATAAAAAATATATAGTGATCATTAAAACTGACATTTAGCAAAAAGAGACATGGTTGTGTCATTTTATTTTATTATATATGTAGCCCTACATACAGTGAAGAGAATGTAGGCAACATGTATAATAAAATATTTTATATGTTTTAAATATATAAAATAAAATGACATAACCTTTTTTGTTAAATGTCAGTTTTAATGATCAATACTAGCCATTATAAAAGTATAAGTAGCCTAAAAGGTATAAGAAGCTATACAATAATAAAGCAAATGATTCAGTCAAATATATAAGTCAGCTCTCTAGGCTACAAAGTTAAAGTTAAATAGACTAAATATATAAAGCTATGAAACTTCACTTTGCCCTCAGCCAAAAAGTTTTGTCAGGGAACAAATTATAGATTAATGAGACAAATAAAATAAACAAATAAATAAATAGCCCGTTAGATATACACAAGACGATTTATATCTCATGTTAAACCACTAGAGACATCCGAGCCAGCGGCAAACGTCAGCAGCACTAACCGAGGAAAGGCTGTTCTCGGCGGGGTACATGAGCACCGAGCGTCCGATTGCCTGGATCTCGCAACTCCGAAAACGTCAGCTCAAATTTTTAAATAGGCGCTATCTTTATAAATAAACCAAAGATTTGCCCCCTTGCTCATCACCCCCAATTTTGGCAAGTGCTGCATACATGACATACCCAAAATAAAAAGGTTGCTGCTCATAAGTCATTCTGAATAGACACATAACCAACATATATTTAGAAAGCCAACCCTTGAGACTTTACAGTTCAAGACTCAAAATTAACCAGACTGTTATTAATAGTGAGATATATAAGCTCAAACATAAAAACAAAAACAACAAATATTAAGAATATATTTATTAAATGTATAAAAATATTATGTGAATTTAGGATAGCAACTTATAACCACAACTAAAGTGTAGCCACAACTGTGGTCATGCTTCGTTTCAAATCTGAGAATGATATCTCTAAAATTATGCATTTTATGAAGCCTATTGTGAGACCATGTCAGGGGAGACTTTGGAGAAGGCTAGAGAAGATTTGGAGAAGATTCTCATCAAATAGTTTATTGCCCTCTAAACACCCATTTACTGTCTCTGACTAATGTCTGGTGAGGAGAACTGGCCCCATTCATGTTCTTTTCATTTAAATCGACCAACCTTACACCTCTGCCGGTATGATACTTGGTCTTCATTATTCTTTTATCCTTATTCTTTTGTTTGAATGCAGCCATTATAGCCTTTCTTCTGGCATAATGCTTGGCCATTTACATCTTGTAACCCCCTATAGACGAATAATACACGCATTAACTTAAGTCTTGTTAGAAAACAAACAACAAAAAACTATTATTGGAACTTTCAATGCGAATTCTTTAAAATATATATATATATATATTATGGAATAGAAAGCTCCTGCAGCAGGTGCATTAGCACAACAGTTAGCCTCAAGCTACATGACACAATTTAATTTATTAATATTACACTTTTATTTAAAGGTCGCTTTTAAATACCATCGAGTATTTGTATCATATTCCGGTCGCGGTTTAAAATGGATTCAAGTCCAAAAAAGATTTTGAAATATGTTTTTTTTAGCATTTTATATGAAGCTATGGGCTATGCTTACTCTTACCTTTATTTTTTATTCATATAAAAATACCCCAAATCGCACGGAAATAACACACAAAACACACATACTTAAATCGTGCATTTATTACAACTTGTTTCGGTGAAGAAATGTCACGTTCGCTTTGTTTATCATGGATGTGCAGAATCAGGAAGTATACAGAGGACGCGTCATGCAGAAGAGGTTACGTTGAAGCACGTCAGATAATTGACAGCTGTACAGCCGAATCATATTTCTCAGAGGTCAGATCTGACGCAAATCAGGAAGGGGAGACACACAACAAGCTCCGTGCGCTGTTTGAGCTCTTCAGATCGCATAATTTAGTGGAAAATGAATAGGAATTGTATTCTGTATTGGCGAAATATTTTACTAACATATGATAATTAATCAATATTTCTCCAAATATGCGCACCATTGTAATAATTGCCCTGGCGGATTCTGTGTATTATATGTATCTGAGCACAAATAAACTGGAAAAGACGAGAATGAATGGTGTGTGAGTAATAATTTCTATTAAAAATAACGAACGTTACAGATTCATTATTTTGCACTCCTAGCATAAATTAAGAAATTAATGTCACTGCAAACCAGTTTAATCATAAACAGTGGTCAAATATCGAAGCTGTAGTCTTAAACCTTTCTTGTAATGCTGTTTTTGTCCAGATCAAGTAAGAGTGTGATGTTTTAAAGAGTAATGCATTTTGAACAACAATAATCCGGGATCACCAGTGATCCCATGCCACTCAAGGGGTACAACTACAACAACTACATTCTCGCCTGAAAAACTCTTAAAACTACATTTCATGACACAATAACAGCAGTATTTTTAAATTACGCAGGGTTTCTCCTCTGCTATTGACGCTTGCTGGTTGGTGTGAGATGTATTCTGGGATACCTGGCTGTCTCAAGTCCGCACAAGTCACCTCTCGATGCATCCTCGGTAAAAGGGGCGGATCAAGAACACATCCGGGGATTTGAACTGGACTTGGCTAGATGTGAACTTTGAATTGGAACAGTACTTGGGCAGCAACTAATGACGTTTCACAAGTCCACAAGAACACAAGTACAGACAAGAACGCATATTGAGAAACGGCCTTAAGGCCCTTGCACACCGAGTCCGAAATTATCGCATGCGTTTTTTCGCATTCGTGATTCGGTGGCTCTGAACTGTCAAAACACCATTCAAAATGCTTGCTACGGATGCGAAAAACGCAGAAAATCGAACCTGATTCGAATTTTTTTTTGACGGACGAAAGTTTCGGAGGCGAATTTCGGACTCAGTGTGCAAGGGCCTTTAGACTAAATGGTACCATTTTGCGAACTTTTTTCGTGCCGGTGCAACTAAACATTTGCACTTTTGCCTCTACAAAATTACCCAACTCTCTTTGATTATACGCTGTCATTTGCGTTGCGTATGAGAAACATCAAATGGCAAACGCTCAAAAAGCGGAACAAAACTTGTTTGATCTGAGCAGCGCAGAGCATTATCAGCTCGGCCCAATAAACAGCAATTGCGGCCAAAGCAGCTGTGCGGGCTGATCTCGATCACGCGAACATTTTTACACAGAGCTGCACGATCCACTGAGAAGCATTTCAATTCAGCGCAGAATTCTCTATCTCTATTATAAACACACAGATGACTATGTGATTTAAGCTTGTTAAAAGCCAGATGAAACAGCGCTGATATAATATTCTCAACATACTGATGCAAAAAAACAACAAAAAAAAAAACAGGCGAAACATTGTTCCAAGAACAAACCAGTTAGAAGACATTTCACTCCACAACTTATGAATTAACTGTAGTAAAACAAAAGGCAGAAATGTGCATGTATATATTCATATGAAAAATGCTGTTATATAGTCATGTATAAATGTATTAAATGTAATGCAGTAGGTTTAGAAGTTATGGCAGTTTATTTATTTATTTTTGCATTTATAAATACTAAATGTTTGGTCTACTGTTTTTGATAACACATACAATTATAGAAAATTTTTAAAAAAAGATCAATAAATATTTTCATTATTTTTCAGGAATTGTTGATTTATTTATTTTTAAACGCTTGTAAGTCTGAACCAGAATATCAAGATATTTTATTATTTTGCATATGATGGTGAAAAGTAAAAAAGCACCACCATGTTATATGTATAATAAATATTTTTGAGTATACACACGCACACAAAAAGGTTGGAGACCCCTGGTATATAGTAACTATATGTTTTATAATTACAAGTTTGTGTAATTTGGGGTTTCTGTTGGCAGTGACACTTCGTTATTTGTATTTTATGGCATTGCACATTTTTTGTTTTTATTTGAAGGCTGAGGCTTCATTAATAAACACAACCCCAAAATTATCATCATTGGTTCTGAGATGTTACTTGCTGTGAATACCTTGTCTGATAGGCTACAGTATGTGGAATATATCAGGACATCCTGGCTAGTGTCTGTCGCACACGACTAGAGGCGAATGGCTGGATGATGGGCCTATTTGGGAGAAAGTCCAGGGCTGTTTTTTAGCCCCAGTCCGTCCCTGGATGTTATTACACATGCACCAGCAGGTGAGCCATGACCAGGAACTTTAATCAAGCAGTGCTTAATACAGCGTTATTATGTCAAAATACTAATTTATTTAGTTTTAAATGAAACCATTGTAATCCTGAAAGTATTACCATTTTTTACAATGTAACTGTATTCTGATTACTTTGTTTTTTGACGTAACTGTAATGATTTACAGTTACCAATTGTTTGTATCCTGATTACATAACACCATATGTATTACGTTACCCCCAAACCTGTATATATATATATACAACAGTTAGTTCTGTTTCCTGAATCTGATTGGCTGAGAGCATTTTCTAGCCATGCAATATTCTACTAATATCACACTGAAACCATTTCACAATTTGTATCACTCCACTTGTTTCTGCCGGATCTATATTGACAGCATTTCTCACAGCGAGTGTAAATGATGGAGGAGGAAACCCAATACAATTTTACAAATACTGCTGTTAATTTGTAGTTTTAAGACTTTTTAGGTGAGAGTGTAGATATTTTCAGAGATTTCAGACCTGTAAGCTCCAGGACATCAGCAGCCGTTCATCGTTCATGTACCCGCCAAGGCAATCTTTGGTCTTATTAATCTATTACTTGTACCACAGCAAATCAATTTGGCTAAGGGCAAAGTTAGGTTTCATAACATCCTGGTTGCGTATGCAACCCACCGTTCCCTGAAGGAGGGAACAGAGGACGTAGTCGACGTAGACTGAATGGGGATCACGCTTAGGGAGCCTGTCTTCTTCGTACTACTATTAAATCAAGCCAATTCAACATTGGCGTGTGTGATTACACGCTCCGCCCCGCGGCGTGGGTATAAACACGGAAGTGGACGCACGCAGCAGTTGCTTTTTCGCTGAGAAGCCGAGCGGCCCCCTGAGTCAGCAGTGGTTCAGCAGTAGTGGCGAGGGGACTACGTCCTACGTTCCCTCCTTTAGGGAACGGTGGGTTGCATACGCAACCAGGACGTTCAATTTCAGACGAGAACGTCAGACGTAGTCGATGTCGACTGAATGGGGTTCTATTGAAAACGCCACTAGTTCTGCCACCTTCCAGTGCCTAGAAAGAAGCCTCCTGATCCCCCCGCGATTTAAGGCGGAGAAGGGACAGGGCTTTAGGCCAGGGAAGTCACTGCTGTTCCTACAGGACCACTGGGAAAGTGTTCCCTGTACATGGAAGGAAGGGACGCTGCGGGAGCCACATCCTGCCCACAGGGAGGTAACGTGGAGAATACACATATGGACTGGGCGAATTGATGGGCAGTACAACATATGGAATGTCACTGGGGAGGCTCCAGCCTATAACGGGGGGAGCTACTATCCAGACAGTGACAGCAGAAAGCTCTGCCAAGGGAAGACACAGGCTCGCGCAGGGATCTGTTTCATGGAAGAATACACATAAGGGATCACCGTAGGGATCGCAGCATATGGACCCAGCCTAGCACAAGTTCCACTAGTGCATACGAGTGGTAGGCCTGGCTTTGGACGCTCCGCCGCGTCCGTCACCGGAGGGTTTGGAGGAACTCAACAGGGTTCGGTTTCAGAGGGAACTCTACTGGGAACTCTACTGGAGCAAGAATTGCAGACAGGAGCACTGCTCAACACTAGGTGTGAAGAAAATCACTGAGCTTCAGGAGCATCTCTGCTCAACACCTGAGTGTGATGAAAATCACTGAACTTGAGCGGGTGCCAAGCAACAGTGAATCGCATAGCTGCTTTTTTAGAAGGCTCACTGGGGAACGCATTTCTGCGGGGCCCCGGGGCCAGCTGAGAGCCAGTGTCTGTCCAAGGGTTGTCCGCTCAGACACAACTGGCAGAGGAACGAATCCGGAGAGGCAAACAAATGTAACTGTGCGGCGCCGAAGTGGTCCCTGCCCAGCTGGACCGTCTGGGGATGGAGTCTCCACTCTCCATGGCAATAGGCTGTCGTGAGGCTTGTCGGCGGCACGATTGAGCAGGCCGGAAGAAATAGTGGAATGAAGCAACCTCAGAAGCTTCTGACTCCAAGGAGGAGGTGATGGGCGAGTTGTGACATGTGAGGGAAGCTTAGCGCAACGGTCGCAATGCTGTCTTTTCAGACCAGTTCCAGCTCGCTGAGCAGTGGTGGCTCAAAGCGAGGTGAACTGCAACAACTCGAGGCAATGAATGCCAATGTAGTTGGAGGTCGCCCAGGCCTCCTTTAAAGCATGCCCTTTGTACATGGCCCCTCAGTCAGTGTTAGGGGGACCTCGTTCTAGGAGCGGTTGGCCTGGAGGCCGGGGTGATCTGTTGTCACACAGGGCTTGCCGCTCTGCCACGGTCACCTCGGGACTCAACCATGAAGCCAGTGTTGAAGCGGTCTTCATATGGAGGAAGCCATACGGCTGCATCTGCCATATGCCCCAGGAGCCTCTGAAAGCTCTTTCAGTGGGACCCTTTCTCACTTCTGTATAGCACCGACCGGACACACTCTCTTCTTGAAGAGGCGTGTTGGACCGAGTCCACCTCCATACTGGAAAAGAGATCCTCAGCCCGTGGGCGAGAATACTCTCTCCCAGTTGACCTGAAGACCCAACTGGCTATGGAGCACTCGAAGGGTAGGACTCTGTACTGATACTTCGAACCCTCAAACGCAACACGCAGGATGGCCTGTGGTGCGGAAGGTTAGAGATCTGAAGTACATTGGGGACGGGGCATTATGAAAAATGCCTCTCTGTGTTACTTGGGCGGAGGCTTTTGAAAAAGAGCCCATTTCAGGTGACACAGGTCCATGATGGTCATGACCCACCACATACTAGGTATAATGAAGAACGGGTTTATAAACTGGCCTTCATATCGGCTGGAGGAGCAGCTATATCGCGTCCTTCGCCAGTAGAACAGCGACATGTGTGCACAAGACAGGAGCACTGCTCAACACTAGGTGTGAAGAATATCACTGAGCTTCAGGAGCATATCTGCTCAACACCTAAGTATGATGACTATCACTGAACTTGAGCGGGCACTGAGCAATAATGAATCGCATAGCCGAGTCTGGTCCGGACCAGTTTGGAAGCCTTTTCCGCTTCTACAAACGAGGCCCAGGCCCAGAAGACCACAGACGGGTCTGTTACCGGGGCGTGGTAATGGGGACTCGCGCTTCGCGGACGAAGAAGGACAGCATGTAAGCGTGATCCCTATTCAGTTGACGTCGACTACGTCTGACGTTCTCGACTGAAAGGGAACTTTGTATTTTTATTTAACTTAAATCCTGTACTAACTAGTACGCTGATTTTGTACTTTTGTTGCTTGTGTTAATTTCCTATTACACAAACTTCTTATACTTTTATAATGGCTATTATTGTTAATTTAAGTTATTGTTCAATACATAATATTTTATTTTATATACATTATATGCTGTATTTGGTATTGAGAAAGGGTCTCAGTGATTGTGATTTAGACTTCAGTGAAAGTTACATTACTGCGCCGTTAGATCTGTTTCAGGAAAGGAAGATCAACTGAAAACTCTTCTGAAAAAATTACGCTACGGATATATTCTAAATAGGATTTTGTAGCATGACATTTAAGAATTAGAAATAGTAACAGACGGAGGATTGTGTGTGGCAGGGGTCGTGGCGGAATGAAGTAGTTCCACAGACAAGAGGGATTTACACTGCGTTGTTGTTTTTTTATTTGTTATTTACACAGCTGTGCCATCAAACTGTTGGAATAAAAGCAATATCACTCTATCCAATATGATATCTACAATCAACTTAAGTTTGATAGCCTTTTTTTGTATTAGCATATACTGCCTTTGCCACCAATGGTCTCTACGATCAACTTAGCTCATGATGCTTTTGCGAAATGCAGCCCTAGGCAGTAAATCTGTAGTTCCCAGCAGCTTTGCAAGGGACTGCATTAGGAGAGTAAATTTAGAGATTAAGTGTTATTTTATGTGTTTACAGTAAAGGGGAAGACGTTGGTAGCTTATGTTAATGTCTAATGTTCAGTTGGACATTCAGACGTCTGTCTGTCTGTGTGTCTGTTATTCGCATATCTCTCGAACCATTAGTCCGATGGATTTCAAACTTGACAGGTTCCTTGCTAATGGCACGAGTAAGTGCAGTGCCAAGTTTGACATTGTTTGGATTAGAAATGCAAAAAATATCTATCTATAAATTACAGAAACGTCTGTCTGTCTGTATGTCTGTGTGTCTGTCTGTCTGTCTGTTATTCGCATATCTCTCGAACCGTTAGTCCGATCGATTTCAAACTCGACAGGTGTCTCGCTATGGGCACCAGTAAGTGCAGTGCCAAGTTTGACGTTGTTTGGATGAGAAATGCAAAAGATATTGTTAAATATATCATTTTTAGAAGGTTGTGGTTTAAAAATAAACATTCTGACATAATGGGTTGTGGTTTAAAAATAAACAATAAACACACACTCTCTGGATGTTAACTGAGTCTGTAAGTCACACTGTTTACTTCTTAATAATGTTTATTTAAAGCTACGCTGTTTACCTCTTTATTACTGTGTCATGCGCGCTGAAGTTAGCCTGTAACTATGTGATGTTTAATATGTTAAAAAATAGGCTATGCAGGCTTAAACGAGGTTAACTATCCTCTTACCGATCGTGGCGGCAAATCTCCATCAGCTCAGCTGCGTGGCGTGTCCGTTTTTATTTCGGCTACCATGTGAACAGGTTAGAGTTTGCACACTGCCTGCGTGAGACACATGTGTATCAGGCGCGGCTTGAGACAGATGCAGATATAAAAATTAAAAAAATATTATCGATTTTCAAATATTGCACCTGTCAATACAGAACGAAATATTCTGTAGCCTATTTTGCCGTCAATGCCGACGTTGTCTTTGCTGCTATATATTTATGTTTAACATGAAGTATAGGCCTTCCACAGCTCTCTACCCATATGTCGAATATATCACCAATGAGGGTTATCACGTCAGACACGTTTCTGGTGTGCAAAGACACGTAACAGAAACACCAAGCTCACGCCACGCAGCCAGTGTGTTGCCGGCCTGGCGTGTCCGTTTTTATTTCGGCTCCCATGTTAACAGGTTAGAGCTTGCACACTGCCTGCGTGTCTCGCCGAAAACGCGTGCATGCTAGAAATAGAACCGACGCCTATTTTTCATGCGACATGCAAGCATGTTGGAAGCGTTTCCAGGTAAAATAGAATAGAAAAATATGTTTAGATGTCATTTTGACACGATAAATAATGCGTTTCCAAGTAAAATATAATAGAAAAATATGTTTAGATTTCATTTTGACACGATAAATAATAATAATGATAATATATAATATTATATAATTAATAAATGACATTTTGATAGTTGTAATTTAAAAAAAAAAAAAAACAATTATCGATATTCAAATTTTGCACCTGTCAATACAGAATGAAATATTCTGTAGCCTATTTTGTCAATACTGCCGACGTAGTCTTTGCTGTATCAGTAGGCTATACACATATATTTATGTTTAACATGAATTATAGGCCTCCACAACTCTCTCCCCATATTTCGAACAAGAGTGATCCAAATCCCGAAATAGCCCTCATTGTACGTCACCTAGCAGCAGCAGCGCCGCATCAGACACGTTTCTTTGCAAAGACATAGAAAACGCCACGCAGACGCCATGCTCCCGTCACACAGCCTTATTGTTCATGATCACTCTCTTCCGTCTCTGTGGCAGTGCATTGATGTGCATAAATTATTATAATTCAAATGAACTATTAGTTATGATCAGCAGCCAAATTAATTATATTCATACCACATTTCTGCCCATATCCTGGGCATATGATCTTTTGCAGACCACCTGATTGTGACCTACTGTTACACCACCTTTGCTGATGCTAAGATGACGAAAGATAGTCGTACCAACAGAGAGAGGATACGCAAGGCAATGCGTCATGTACATAATGCTCAGTCAGTCGAAGCCCGAGATGCTCGGCTGGCAAGTGACGCTGCACGTCAAGAAAGGCGCCGTGAAGCTGAGGAAGAGGACGAACGTCGTGCTCGGCTGGCAAGTGACACTACACGGCTGAAAAGGCGCCGTGGAGCTGAGGAAGAGGACGAACGCCGTGCTCGGCTGGAAAGTGATGCTGCACGTCAGGAAAGGCGCCGTGGAGATGAGGCAGAGGACGAACGCCGTGCTCGGCTGGCAAGTAACGCTGCACGTCAGGAAAGGCGCCGTGGAGCTGAGGAAGAGGACGAACGCCGTGCTCGGCTGGAAAGTGACGCTGCACGGCTGAAAAGGCGCCGTGGAGCTGAGGAAGAGGACGTGCTCGGCTCGTGCAAGTGACACTACACGGCTGAAAAGGCGCCGTGGAGCCGAGGAAGAGGACGAACGCCGTGCTCGGCTGGAAAGTGATGCTGCACGTCAGGAAAGGCGCCGTGGAGATGAGGCAGAGGACGAACGCCGTGCTCGGCTGGCAAGTGACGCTGCACGTCAGGAAAGGCGCCGTGGAGCTGAGGAAGAGGACGAACGCCGTGCTCGGCTGGCAAGTAATGCTGCACGTCAGGAAAGGTGCCGTGGAGCTGAGGAAGAGGACGAACGCTGTGCTCGGCTGGCAAGTGACGCTGCACGTCATGAAAGGCGCCGTGAAGCTGAGGAAGAGGATGAACACCATGCTCGGCTGACACGTAACGCTGCACGGCTGAAAAGGCGCCGTGGAGCTGAGGAAGAGGATGAACGCAGTTTTCGGCTGGCAAGTAACGCTGCACGGCTGAAAAGGCGCCGTGGAGCTGAGGAAGAGGATGAACGCCGTGCTCGGCAGGCAAGCGACGCTGCTCACCATGCTAACATGAGAGATAAGGAAATACCTGAGATACGAGCAGATCACCAGATGCATGACTGTCAACAACACAACCTTCTGAGAGAGGAGGAGACCCCTCAGCAGCAAGAGGAACGACGAGCAAGGGATGCCACGTGCCATCAGAAGATGCGTCTCGCCCGTCTGGAAAAGACAATCGCAACCTTGCTCGGTGTGACGATACAGACTTCTTCCAAGAGGAACTTCATGGTGATTATAGGCACATGCTGAGCAAGACCTCACTGTTTGAATGTCCTACATGCTCACATTGTGGTGCCTATGTATGGAAAGAGGAGCGAAAAGGATTCTGCAGCAACTTCGGTAAGATTAACCTTACATATAACGCCACAAATCCCAAGCCTGGCTCAATCCCACCACAGCCTCCAGATGCTATTAAGGACCTTTTCCTTGATCAAAGTTTTGTGAAGCAAGCAAAACAATACAACAATGCGCTGGCAATGGCAAGTATTGGTATTAAAGAGGTAGCTATGCCTGGCTTCAACCCAGGTGTGCGTATACAAGGCAAAGTTTATCATTACATTGCCGACCCCCATCCTGAACAAGGCCGCACACCACTCTTTGCTCGGATCTATTTCCACGATCCTGCTCATGAGCTGGAAAACCGTCGAGCCCATGCCTCAAACAGTGATCTGAATGAAGATTTTTTACTGAGGACGCAAGAGGCCATTCACATGTGCAATCCATACGTGCAACAGTTTAAGTCAGCCATTGAGTATGTGACCCAAAATGACAATGCCAATGAACTGAAAATTGTCCTAACAGCTCGCACACGACGTCATGACCTTCATCGTGGCACTGTGAATCTTCCATCACTGAATAGTGACGTGGCTGTCATTGCTCCAGGAGTAACAACTACACAGCAGTTTGGGAAACTGGCTGTCACTCTTCATCTCAGAGGAGGAAGGCTTCAGACAATCGATGCCATGCATCCAGCATATGACCCATTGTCATGTGTGCTTCTTCTACCTCAGGGTTCCCAAGGATACCACACTGAGCTGGCAGGTATCACACCAACATGCTTTTACCGTTACCATCTTCAAGTGCGTGACATTGCTCAACACTTCAATTTGCTGCTTCGTGGTGGGAGACTGACACAGCAATATTTATGTGACATGATGGCAAAAATTGAATCACACCGGCTCAACTGGATCCGCCACAACCAGAAGTCTATCAAGGCTGAAAAGTATAAAATCATTGTTGATGCCCTGAATAGTCACTCTGAGATCATTCCTGGACGCCTAACCATCCTGCCACCCACAATTTACGGATCACCCCGATGGTACGCCAAGGAGTTCCAAGATGCCATGGCCTTGGTACGAATCAAAGGAAAACCTGACTTCTTCCTCACCTTCACTTGCAACCCGAAATGGCCTGAAATCACAGGATCACTTTTTGAGGGTCAACAGACCAATCAGAGACCAGACATCATTGCTCGAGTATTTCACATGAAGGTGGAAGCACTCCTCACAGACCTCCTCAAGCGTGACATCTTGGGACACATTGATGCATATGTGATGGTGAAGGAAACACAAAAGAGGCATCTTCCACATATACACATGCTCATGACCATGGTAGCCCGCGACAAACCCAGGACCGCCAGCGATATTGACCGTGTGGTGTCTGCAGAGATTCCTGACAAAAACACAAATATGAAACTACATCGCATTGTAACATCACACATGATTCACGGCCCATGTGGTCAATGGAACAGTGCCAGCCCCTGCATGGTAGACAAAAAGTGCACCAAAGACTATCCCAAACAATTGAGACAGAACACAAGCTTTTCAGACAACTCCTACCCATTGTACCGAAGACGAACAGGTGCGGGCCGAACTCCGAGCTCGAGCCCTCCCCCGGACAGCACGCCAAATACGCATTAAGAAATTTCAATTGCGTAAAAAAAGACTGAGTTCTCACGATGGCCGCATGGCTGACACTGTTGGACGAATTCCAATGATTGCCTTCAACCCTCACACTGCTGAACTATTCTATCTCCTTTTGTACCGCGTGCCAGGGCCAACATGCTTCAAAGACCTCCGACGAGTTGGAGATGTGGTCATGGACACCTATCTGGCAGCTTGCATTGCGCATGGCATTGTTGAAAATGACCAAGAAGTAGATTCTGTTATGGAGGAGGCTGCAAATGTGACATTTGGCTCAGCACTGCGTGAGGTATTCGCCAACATGCTAGTGTTTGTTCTTAGAGGGGAACACTTGCAGTTCTGGGAAAGGCACAAGCATGTGCTGTGTGAAGATTTCATGCACAGGGCCAATGTGAATGAGCCAGATGAATTTATTGTGACTCAAGTGCTACTTGACCTTAAGGACCAAGTTGAAAGACATGGTTTTACTTTAAATGGGAACTTTGGCCTCCCTGAGCCTGATCCACTTCACGTCCGGAGTCAAATTCCCCCCCATCATTCAGCATGAGACTGAGCACAACACAGAGGAACTTCAAACTATCATTACTGACACAGAAAACAGCCTCAATGACGAACAGCAAAAAGTTGTCGAAACAGTGATGGAAAGTGTGGAACAGGGACTTGGAAAAATGATATCCCTTGATGCAAGTGGTGGAACTGGGAAAACATTCATATTGTGCCACATCCTTAACAAAGTGCGTGCACAGGGCAAAGATAGCTCTTGCAACAGCTGCAAGTGGCATTGCAGCTACCCTACTGACGAAAGGCACAACTTTTCACAGTAGGACAAAATGTCCTCTCATTCTCACCGACGAGTCCACTTGCAGTATGAGTGAACATGACAGCACTGCAACACTCATTAGAATGACGCATCTCATGGTTGTGGATGAAGTGTCAATGATGGATCGCCGTGCATTAGAAGCAGCAGATCGTACATTCCAGTGGCTCAGAGGTTCAGACAAGCCATTTGGTGGCATCACAATGGTTTTCAGAGGTGACTGGAGGTAAATCCTTACTGTTGTCCCACATGGTAGCCAAACCCAGATCATAGGGAGGTATTTCAAGAGCTCACACCTATGGAAAAATGTTGAGATTCTTCGTCTAACAGAAAATATGAGGATCACTCAAGCTGCTGGAGATCAACAAACAGAAGCAGATTTTGCCAAATTCCTTTTGAACCTTGGTGAGGGGAAAATTCCTGTGGTTCCAGAAGAGGGTGAATTTGCAATTAAGCTCAATGAATCACTATCAATTTCTGGCGAGAAACTTGAGGACATTGTCAATTGGGTATATGATGACATGACAGTCAACATTTCCAATCCAAAGTGGCTATGTGAACGTGTCATACTGTGCCCAACCAACTCTGAAGTTGACAAAGTGAATGAATATATGACAAAGATTTTTCCTGGAGAAGAGCATGTTTGCAACAGTGTGGACACTGCAGAATCTGAGGGTCACCATATGTACCCAACTGAGTTTCTAAAAACCCTCTGCCCATCTGGTATGCCTCCCCATCGCATCACTTTAAAGGTGGGAATGGTGATCATGCTACTTCAAAATTTCGACCAGCAAAATGGACACTGCAATGGATCGAGATACATCATTGAACAAATCCTGCCTCATCTTTTGGTTGCGACTTCTGTGATCGGTGTCAATGCTGGATGCACATTACTCATTCCACGTATCATCCTCATCCCATCTGACAACATATTTCCATTCACCCTGCGACGTAGGCAGTTTCCGGTGAGACCCTGCTTTGCCATGACAGTGAATAAGTCACAAGGCCAGTCTTTGCAATGTGTTGGTGTCTTCTGCACAAGAGACTTCTTCAGTCATGGTCAATTCTACGTTGCAGCCAGCAGAGTTGGCAGATCAAGCAGACTTCGTATTCTTGCTCAAGATGATGAAACAAACAAAAAGCGCCACTTTCTGAGCAATGTTGTCTATAAAGAGGTGCTGACACAATAACAACATGTAATCTTCAAGAACAGCCAGTCTGCACTAACAAAACACAAATATCCACTCTAAATATATCCTCCATTGCATCATTATGTCAGTATCAGTATTTGCTTTCTACCATGCACAAATAAAAATGTCACTGAACTTTTGCTGTGTAATTGTAACAATGAGCACTCAAACACACCAAACCAACAATTACTAAAAATGCACACAAAAACTGATTGTATCGGTAAAAGAAGCACTTAGAAGGTTGTGGTTTAAAAATAAACACTCTGACATTAGAAGGTTGTGGTTTAAAAATAAACATTCTGACATAAACACTCTGTCAGCTAAACATTTAAGGTGATGATACACAGGGCAACTTTTTGAGCAATGTTGCTGGGCAATGTTGCCATCAACGGGCAACTAAATGAGACACAGGGCCCACGACCGATCTAAATTATTCAGATAGAAATTTATTGGCCATTTTCAATGGGAAAGTGCCTAAGCAACAATCGCTCGGCAAGATTGCCCAGCAACATTGCTCAAAAAGTTGCCTTGTGTATCATCACCTAAGCCAGCTACACTGTTTACTTCTGAATATTATATTTTATTCATGGCAATCATTTGCAGTAGCCTATTCACAAACTGTTTGCTCAAGCGTAGTGTTTTTTTGTTGTTCACTGTGTAGCCTGCTCCCTGAATCGTCACACTTATTCATTTGTGGATGTTAACTGAATCTGTAAGTCAGCTACGATGTTTACTTCTCAATATTATATAAATTACAGGAACGTCTTTCTGTAAATTGGACTGTTATTGAATTGTGTGGTTACCATTGTGGTGAAGAGTAGTGCTGTCAATTGCAATTTTCCCTTTTAATACAATTTAATGTTTAAAATCCCAAATCACAATTTCTCACTGAATTAAACTTCATTCAGCAAGGAGCAGGTGCACATGTGTCCATCCTGAGCTTTAATGGAAATTGAATGTTGGGTCAATGTAACTCAGTTAACAGCATTCCCTTGTTTTATGTTACATAAAACTGATTGAATTAGGTTACAAGAAAATTTGAATTTGTAGGTAGAAATTTATAGTTACAGTGTAGCTGCCACCTGTATTAGCCCAATGACCTTTTATATTTCATATAGAGTAACCACACTGAAATTGGGAGCTTTGTCCCATGTCCTCAAAGACGCGATAAGAGTCCCGCATTTCAATTATGTCCGTATTATTTTCTTCCCAGAAATTACAATACCACAATAAGAAATACACACAAAAAAGTGATATCCATTTAAAAATCCATCATGTTTTAGCTAGAGCGGGAAAATAACCAACCAACGCTTTTTTTTTCTGATTGTTACAACCCTGGCTCTAGGGAAGCAACAAAGGACACAAAGACCAACGTCTGCTAATCAAAAGTAAAGTTTATTAAATTATAAAAGGAAAAGGTGTCATCAATTAACCAGTTAGTTCACAGGTGAGTTGCCAGGCAGCTGTAATAATCACAAATTTAAATTGGGGGGGGGGGGGGGGGCTGAACTGAGCTGGACGATAACATCATTGTTTTCTCCAGAGGGGCTGAATAGATAACTGAACTAAGAGTATGTTTACATGACAACGATGTACTAAAAACTGAAAAGTTCTTTTTTTCCCTCTGTACAGATGACAATGTTATCAAAAATGATCCCAATTCACACAGATCTGCAAAAACGACTAAAAACGGTATATCATGATGTGTAAATGAATGGCCAGAATGCATAAAACGTTTTCTGTTTTCAGTTGAAATCGGTCGTGTAAACAGCCTATAAACTGTAAACTAAATAAATAAGTAATGATCTTTTACAATGGAAATGAATCAACGCTGAACTTAAACTGGACAAGGACTTTCTTCTAGAGCTGCTGTACAGCCAAAACAATCTTTGATGCATTAACTTCCTGCTATCATTGACAAGCTGCTTTGAAACAATCTGTATTGTAAAAAGCGCTATATAAATAAAGGTGACTTGACTTGACTTAATAAAAGCATACTTTAATAAAAGCATATTTAAAACAACCTCGCAAACACCCCTTATACTCATCACAGGCATGTCTCAACAGGTCAAAGTAAGCTATTTTCAATAAAAGGTCCAACATGTTAGGAATACTTTTAGCTGTGTTGCTTATGTGTCACGATGAAGCAATCTAGTAGGCTAACACTCTGTCTAGAGCAAATGCAAGTGCCTTATAATAAACCCATCCAACATATCTACACCAGGCGCAATTTTGACATGCCGTGCCTGTTTGAGGCTGTCTACACTGGACATTTGTCTTTCTAAATGGGTGAATGAGGATGTTGTATGGTACTGAAGCATCCATTACAGTACATCCGTTGCTTCACAATCCCCCAGTAGCTTTGACAAGTTCATGACCTGTTTAAACTTTGAAGCCCTAAGTGCAACAAATTTAGGCTTGCACTTCTGTAACCGAAGCTGAATGCCTTTTTCCATGTAACACATCCGTCATTGTCCCACACTGGTTAAACACTCACTGGCTCCTCCTGTTACAGTAGACACACCCTAAACTCTAACTATAGGTTGAGCTGGAAAGAAACTGACAGATCTGAGCAGACTGCTCTCAGTGTTTTGATGGTGACTGGGAGGCTCAATGTTTACACTTTTGGGGTAGATAGCCTAAACCATGGTATAGTAATAGTAGTCAATAAACAATTAACTGGGTTAACAGAATGTATTTTAACTTAAAAAACAGCAGACGATTGTTTTCTGTCAAAGAATAAATAGAATTGTTCAACTCCCAAACACATACATGGTTTTTAATAAAGACTTAACGTTAAAAATGTTAGGTTAAAAAACTGGTTGCATAACCAGTAGGCTACTACAGACACAGTTTTAGGCTCCTGTATTTTTTTGCAAGTGTTTTTTTGTTAGTTTCAACCCGACGCAGTTATAATTTTCAAGTCCTGCGCCATGTTATTTAAATAGCAAATCCATTTGCGCCCATGGGCTGCTGGTCTTAAAAAACGAGATGTGTTCGGGCGCATTGTTGGCACGTTGCTATTTTGAGACAACTGAAATAGACTGTGCAATATATTTTTTTTGTTATTTAAAGAGTGCGTTAGTAATGTGCGCCTATAGGCGGGTCCAAAACGCGCTTACACTGCTTATTACACACACAGGGCACACAGCACACAAACAGCACACAAACATGCCAAATATAAAAAATAAAAGTATTACAATGTAAAAGATTACTATTGTGTACATAAAGATATGGTGGAATCCGTCTTGTCCCGTAGATAGTCTGCTAGCCCGCTTTAAACTCGCGCACGAGCAGATCCGTTTCTGCTCTTGAGAAGCGCTCAGTTTTTCCGCTTGCAAATTCCGCCATGTAAATAACGAATTCGCCATGGCGCAAACTCAACTGACTTTTAAAGGGAATGGGAGTTGTGACTCTGATTGGTTTATTGCACGTTACGCCCAAAACACACCCATTACATATTAAGAGAATAGGGATAACCCTTTTAGACCATGCGCCGAGCGCGCTGACCATTTTTCCCATCGTTAAACTAGCAAAAGTGGATTCGGACATGCCCTAAGTGCACTTGAGCCATGAGCTTTAGACCATGTGCTTAGACCGTTAAAATAGGGCTATGATTTTGTTACAATATAACTTGAAACAATATGTATTGTGAAAATCTATATCCAAATAAATGTGACTTGACTACTTTAAATAGAATCTCTGCTCCCACTTTAAATAAGGTGTCTTTTACTACTATGTACATACATATACTTAAATAAATATGTACAATGTACTTATTATGTTGATGTTGTATTGCAAAACACTTTTGATATTGAGATGGGATACGGATAAGGTTAGGGACAGGTTTGGTGGTATGGGTGGGTTTAAGGGTGGGTTAAGGTGTAAGGGAAGGGTCAACAGAGTAATTACACGTTATTACATAAATTAATTACAGCAGTAATTACTTGCAGGTGTTTTTAAATATAAGTACAATGTAAAAACATGTATGTACACAATAAGTGCATTGTATCAAATTATTAATGTAAATGTTAGTACATAGTAGTTAAAGACACTTACAGTGGGATAGAATCTCTAATATGTGTCATTAGTGTCTACTGTTGTTTTTATACAGCCCCACACATATGACATTTGAAACTATTTCCAAGACATACAGAATACTGCCTTGACAGCTTTTATGAGGTTGGATGTGTCACATTTTCTTAGCAAAGCTGTCATAGTAGACCAACTTTAATTCTAGTAAATCTGTGATTCAGCTCTGTGAGGCTTTGAGGTCAGGGAAATCAGCTGCTTTTAAATATTTAAAATCACTTTTCAGTCCTGTGACATTAAGTTCAGTCTGCATGAATATTTTATAAATCTTTAGTTCAGCATAATTTCATAAAAGCTGCTTGTGTGGTGTATTTTTAAACATAACCCAGGTCTTAGAAAACTTGAACTAATGGCTTTTAAAACAAGTGAAGATGGCAAGGGAAACAATAGAACACACCCAAAATGTACACTTACAGATTTATTGTTTCATTTTTCATTATTAATTAATGAGCAAGTACATAAAAATGTTCTAAAATTGCAGTCATCATGCTTTTTCTGGGTCATTAAGGTAAGATTACAAAACGGATTAATATTTAAAGCTGATATTTTATACAAAGAAAAAGAGGCCAATCTACTATAGTGGCAGCTTTTATTTTAATTTGTCTTATATGTCTTGTACTATAGAACTTTCCTTTACTATCAGTATTGTTGGTTTTGCTACTCAAGGGTGCATTTCACAAAAGTATCAATAGCCAGCTGTGGTTGTAAGTTCAATATAGTTCAGTATAGTTCATCATAGTTCACAGATTCAGTGATTTTAGAGTCATTAACTTAACTAAAGGTATACCACTGATAGGCGTGTTCCCCGAACTATACCTTAGGAAGCTGCTTAAGATATACCTTCTTACGTGCGACGGTACCCGGCGCTGTCTGTGGCAATGGTGTTGAATATCGATGGCTCGAGAATCAATTATTCTCTCACGCAGGGGCTGTTTCACTGCATTATGTGAGAAAGCAGTGTTTATAAAAGAAGCACTTCAGAAATAGTTGAAATTGCATTTATTAGGACTCATCGGATGTTATAAAAAATAATCCAAACTATAATAGCCTATAATAACCTAGCCTACATATTTTAAAATTGTATCATATATTGCTGCCATAATAACCATTTTAAAAAAATTACGTGCTTTCTTCTCTTTCCCATTTTTGCTCGCTGAGGTGGAGCTGCGTTGAAATATTGTTCTTGTAAATACTTTCCAGCATTTCAGTAATAAAAGTGTGCATCTTACATACGGTACTCGGTAGTGATCAAAAAGGATTTAAACAGTGAATTTTGAATCTCTTCTTGTAAACTCAGAGATGTGGATTCAGACAGCAATTATATTCCCACATGACCTGTTTGTCAAAAAACAATTTGGGCAGGGATTTTTACGCGGGTTGGGTGAGAAAAAACACTGACATTATGGATTCGGACGGCAATAAAATCACTTGCCCCTGTAAATGTTTAAAATACTGTACGAGCCCAAAATAAACAATTAGCGTCCGAATAGGACTTAACTGACAGTAGCCTATGCTTTCACTGGCCTTTAAAAGCGCTCCGCGGACAGCGCCGTCTTTTAGAACAACTATTCGCTGTATCGCTGCCATATTTTGAGCAAACTCCCCACCACAATCATTCCCTTTAAATAGACTATTAAGCCTTTAATGGTTCGGCAGCTGATGTACCTTTGGATAATATAATTAAAAATCTAATAACAATCCGTATAATGACATAATAACGCTTGGGGGTGATTTGTGATTTTAATATGCAAATGACACATTTCTGAGCGCTTTATTATACAGAAATTTGCTGTTGGTGTATTATGTATTAGCCTAAAACAACACGCTCGCCAGATTGTTTATCTAAATAGCCCTATGTTGTTACAAATTACTGTTTACCAGGTGTGCGGCGCATCCCATGCAACAAGAGATTAACACCAGGGCTCCAGAGTCCAGACTAACTTTTCCACTGGTTGCACTGGTGCTACCAACTTTCTCAGCTGGTCGCACCAGCATATGATTTGGTCGCACCTTTTTTTTTTTTTGCTACATGCCATGGGATTAATCAATGCATGCTGATGAATAGTGGTCTTAATCTGCATAGCCTAGTTTTGCACTGATGTAAAAAGACTGACAGTGACACAATAAGACCTCATGTTAGCAAAATGTTTTAATCTTTTAACTCTAAAAAAAAAAAAAAAACCTATTAAAAAAACATGTATTTTCTTTAATGTTTGATTATAATTTTACTGTTTTCACATAGGGATGGGAATTCATCAGATTTTATCAATAATAATGCCACTGACGATTCTGATTATCGATCCGATTCTTTAACGATTCTCTTATCGATTCTTGATACTGTGTGGAAAAATGTAGTCATATGCTTTTCAAAAAAAAACCAAGTGGTTTTATTTATTTTAAAGCTTAAGCTTGAGTAAGCAAACTGTACTTTTTATGTAATTTATGTAATAAATAGAACCTTATTGTACAGTGTTACTGATTATACACCGATTCAAACATCTCCTGAGTTAACTGTTGGAAAGATCAGTTGTTTAAACCATTCATTAAAATGAATCGGTTCAAAGGAGTCATTAGTTCGCGAATTGGATGTGTCATGCGCGTTGTGTGATTATCCCAGCAGTTAGGACATGGACATCCAAGATTTGTGTCAACACAGAAAACATTTCATCACTGGATAGTTTTTTTCGTTTAATTAAAGTGTTGTTTTATGTCAGCTGAATGTTCGGAATGCTTTTCAGAGAAGATAAGGCAACTTATTTAGCACAATTCACACCCAGCAGTAATTCAGGAAAAAAAAAATCTCTGAATGCTCCACATGAAATGTTGGTCTTCCGACCTTTTACCACCGTGTCGATTTATTTTGATTAATATGTGCGAGGGAGAGAGAGCAAGACAACGCTTAGTTTAGAGACGGTGAAGTCTTGTTTACACTTTCGCCTGGCTCCGAAGAGAGAGAGTGCGCCTATGCTCGTTCTTTCAGTTAAACATGCGCCCTGTCACCTGTTCATCTACATTACTCACCGATCAAATAAGACTTTGGCGGGACAAAAATTAACTTTGGTGGGCGCTAAAACAAGTTCAATACGTCTCATCCAATGGCAAGCTCAGTTGACGACGCTGTGTGCTTCAAGATTCTGACGCAAGTGCTAAGATTCCGATTGGCCAAGAGAAATGTCAATTATAAGAATTATCCAATAATGTTTCGCAATTCTAGCCTGCATGGCAGTTGTAATGTCGGACATGCATTTGATGCCTCTTTCTACAGCAATTAGTGACCTTTTAATAAAGCACTGCAGAATGAAAGCTTAGCATCTTCCACTTTGGCTATGTTCAGACTGCAGGAAAATCTGATTTTTAATCAAATCAGATATTTTCAGGCAGACTGTGTCCACACTAATAATTGCAAGTGATCAAATAAAATTTGTGTGTCCAGACATAACCAACCTTTCTGTATGGGTTGCTTTGGTAAAGATGTAGGCGTTACCCACATATGTGACGAGGCTTTCAAATCGGAGGAGTCGAGTCGCGGTACAGAAATACCCCGTTGCACAAGTAAAACTCAGCAATGCAGGACACTGGTATGAATATCTCCTGCATTTCAGTCATCGGTATTGAAGTTGCTGTTGTGTGTCGCCTTAAAGGGATTAAAGTTTGGTTACAAACATTCTTCAAAATATCTTCTTTTGTGTTCAGCAAAACAAAGAAATACAGGTTTGGACAAACTTGTGGGTGAGCAAATGTTGATAGAATAAACATTTTTTGGGTGAACTATCCTTAAAGAGTGACACAAAAGTCAAGTCAAGTCACCCTTATTTATAATGCGCTTTATACAATACAGATTGTTTCAAAGCAGCTTTACAGTGATAACAGGAGAATTATTCATTTTGGCTGTACAGCAGCTCTAAATTTTGGCTGTACAGCAGCTCTAAAATAAAATAGTGTCATTGTTCAGCTGTCAATTTAGTGTTGATTCCATTCCGATACAGTTCCAAAAAGACAATAAGACTGCGACAAATCTAAAAAAAATATTGGAATCGCATTTCAAACCACCTCCAAATGTGGTATAAATCAGATTTGAGAAAAACAGATTTCATGTGTTTTTTTGTTTGTTATTGTTTTTTGCTGTCCAGACTTTCAAAAACCCATCTGGATAAAATCTCGATATGTCTCCAAACCTGTCCTGGAGGCCCCTCAGCACTGCACATTTTTTACTGTATTTCTTCTTTATTGATCATATCCAGTTCAAGTCTTGCAAGTTTTACTAATGATTTATTTTATGCCAAATCCCTCATTTTTTCACACATTAAATGCTGTTAAAAAAAAAAGAATGTATCAAGTTAAAAGCTGTTTAACTTTTAAAAAGCATCTCAAGATCCTCTTTTACATTTCATCTGCAACAATAAAAATTGTGAAAGAAAGCCATACAACCATTTTCAAACATCTACCAGACCTGTAAAGATTGTAGAAGGTGGAATCCAGTTCAGTGGTTTTTGGATAAAGGTGGCAGAATGGAAGATGACAACAGACCCGCCTACTGCTTTTCACTACTCTTGAGTTCAGCTTTAATGCACCATAGACCAGGTTAAACATCTCTGTACATTCACACTTTGAAAGCAGTTTCTGAACAGCTGTCATGTAAAATCAGTTTGAAAATTTGCCTTTACAATTCAGGCATTGACTTTGTCTAACCGTTGTTAATTGCCTCATGTTGCTTTGAATACTCTCACAGAAAAGTGCTAATTGTCAGATCTCTTTTAAACGAACGAACAAAACGATCTCTTTTAAGCTGTTATACTGTTAAAGTACAATCAACCTAATGTGACTTGCCTTCACTGATGCATTTAAATTGCAATGAATTTTACTGATTTATGAATGCATGAGAACATGTTTTACCTTAAGAAGAAAGAGCTGTGAGGTTTGCACACATAGCATGTAGTACTGTAACTGTCAGAATGAGAGTCGTAGATCCAAGTGCAAGCAAGCAGTTTATTGAAGATAGGTTGAAACAGGGATAATACTCAAAACACCACATATAGCAGGCGGGCAACCAGGACAAATTCACAGGAGAGGATGAGTGATATGAATAAACCCAGCGTGGATGCCAAACTGGAACTGGATGAAGAGAACTCCAAACGATCTCCAGAAGTCTGGAAACACAGACGAGATCGATCCTATTCCATTATTCCTAACTGCAGAAATAACTCCGTAAGGAAACTCAGACACCGGAACTGGGTAAGAGAGCACAAACAAGAGTAACAAGAGTGACGAACCAACACCCAGCAATAATCACTCCCGCTAGATATAGGCAGCTAACAACAGAAGTAACTAGCTGCAGCTGCGGACTGATTAAGTGATCAGCTGGTCACTAAGCAACAAACAAGCACTACACACTCAGAGCCCACACCCACAACAACCAACAGATACACAAAATGAACACCATGGATCGATGAACCGTGACAGTAACATTTTATTGGACTCGCATTAATGCAGCACATTCAATGCTAATGGAAAATGTGAATTTGCACATGAAACTTCAAAGATCAGAGCTGCTATTACTATTTAAGTTCAAGTTTATTTATAAAGCACATTTAAAAACAATAAAGCACCAAGTTGTACCAAAGTGCTGTACAACAAGCAACATGCAATAAATACCAAAAGCAAACTGAAATAGTCAGAAAAAAATCTGTTTACAAAGCACCAATGGCTCATGTAGACGATACAGTGATACAATGACCATGTCTCTTTTCAAAAATAGTCTTTCAGTGTATCTTTATGGAAGTATTATATTATGTATTATATAAAAATAGACAAAGAATATTGTCTCAATTAGATAGCAATACATTATTTTTTAAAAATGTTTTCAATATCATTAGCGCATTTAGAAATAAATGTAATGATCTAAATTATATGCATTTTGGTAATCACAGATTTCATTGCAAACTGAATATATTAAAATCTATTAAACTATAATGAATTTAAAAGGATTTCTTATCCTATTGTGAACAACATTAATATTACGGCCTTCATCTACAATATCATTCCAATTTATATAAATGGCTGATATTTTAGAAATAGCTGTTAGCCCCCCAAGCATCAGAAATTCATGAAATTTTGAAATTTCCTTATGGGCCGTTCACACAGAACGCGTTTTTCCATTACACTGTGCTACTTTTTTCTATTGTTTTTCAATGTAAACACGTGCTAGATGGACGTCTTTAACCGTTGAGCTCTTTTGCAGCATCTCACACAATGACACGCCATTCTAAATATGTGGCGCTCAAGTTAAAAGAAGTTAAACTTTTAAAAACATTACACTGACCTGTGTCTTGCGTTTTAAACAGTAAAAATTATGTTCTGTGTGAACTGGACCTAAGAATGTCTTGTGAAGTTTGGACATTATGTTCACAAGATAAAGGTCAATTAGTCATCATGTGCCATGACTACAGATAATTTGGCCTATGTCTCTACAACGATTAAATAAATCAAAATTCTTTTGATGACTTTTGGTCAGGGGTGTCCCGAGATGGTGGAATTTCTGGAAATCAAACAAACAGCCTATTATGGTTCCAGAGTTACAAAAACGTACATTTTCTTTTAACAGCACTACCATGGCTGATTCTCACCAAATGTAATGCACAAAGTATTCTAAACACCTTCTAAGTATCTGTTAAATTTTGTAATGGTCGGCCATTCAGATGTGATGTTATAAGCTGCTGAAGATGTTTGTTTGTTTATGTGATATTTGAAGAATATGTCAGCATTTGCCCAGGCTTTTTAAACTTGAAAGATCCCAGGGAGCTGCAGAGTTATGAGCATTTGAGCTGTTTATCATGATGGTCTCTGTGGCAAGTAGGGCAGGTGATTGATAATTGCGTGTGACGTGATTTATAATGAGCGTCACCTGTGCGCCACACCAGCTTCGTATCTCTCATGGAGGAGCTACGGAAGCATAAAAGAAGGAGTGACCACAGTGACAGAGAACCAGGCCTGGACTTTATGTTATGTTTCATTCTGTGTGTGTTTATTTGATATTAAAATGTTTAAACATTTGCTGGTTGCCGCGTCCTCCTTCCCTTATCAACAAACTTCATTACAGTCTCCAGGTGATGAAAAAGAAGAAGCTTAAAGGAGGGGTAAGCAATATTTCAAAAACGCACAAAAGTGTGTCGTGGTAGGTGGGCATTAAAGCATTTTGGAAAGTAATCTGCTCTCAACTTCACAGAAAGTGTGCTTTAAAAAGCATATAGCTTGACATTTTCATTATATATATTTTTTTCAGGATGATATTAGCTCTGTTCCAAAACTCTGCCCATTCCTGCCCATATAATCAACATTTTAAAGCATTATAGGTAGCATAACTGTTCCAGAAATTAGGCAGAAAAATAATGTTGCTTTCTAAGATGCCTTCTTTTGCGAAATTCTAAAGCAGCATCACATACTGTCACCAATGGCTGCAAGGAACACACGATGAAGATGAAGTATAACGTCTTTAATAATCCTCTCAGAAAATAGGCTATTACAAAACAAGACACACAAACAAAACCAACTGCTATGTGGAAATGTGACCGGAAAATGGGTGATACAAACACAGCAACTTAAATAGCAAGGCAAACGAGGGTAATTAATGATACACAGCTGAACCAAAGAACTCATAATGACGGTAACCAAGGATACAAATGAGTGGCGCGAAACTAAGACAAAGAAGAACATGTGACTGAGAAAAACAAACTAAAAGTCCATGAAAAAGAAACTAACTGAAATTAAATTAAGCTGATGGGCTTGAATGACACCGCTGGCTCTGGAGACCAAGGCGAGGGTGCTGCGACGAGCACTCGAGGTGGAGCCAGAGTGTCCAAGGACTGAGGCAGAGCCTGTGTGATGGAGGGCGGAGGGAAGGAGGAACCTGCTGTAGCTGTAGGGGTGGAGAGACGGAGTGCAGCGGAAGGGGGAGCCGGTGGGACGAGGGACCCCGGTGAAGCTGCAAGGTCGAGGGTCTCTGGTTGAGCCATCTGAATGTCTCAACAGAAATCGAGACTCATCAGACCAGGCAACATTTTTCCAGTCTTCAACTGTCCAATTTTGGTGAGCTCGTGCAAATTGTAGCCTCTTTTTCCTATTTGTAGTGGAGATGAGTGGTACCCGGTGGGGTCTTCTGCTGTTGTAGCCCATCCGCCTCAAGGTTGTGCGTGTTGTGGCTTCACAAATGCTTTGCTGCATACCTCGGTTGTAACGAGTGGTTATTTCAGTCAAAGTTGCTCTTCTATCAGCTTGAATCAGTCGGCCCATTCTCCTCTGACCTCTAGCATCAACAAGGCATTTTCGCCCACAGGACTGCCGCATACTGGATGTTTTTCCCTTTTCACACCATTCTTTGTAAACCCTAGAAATGGTTGTGCGTGAAAATCCCAGTAACTGAGCAGATTGTGAAATACTCAGACCGGCCCGTCTGGCACCAACAACCATGCCACGCTCAAAATTGCTTAAATCACCTTTCTTTCCCATTCTGACATTCAGTTTGGAGTTCAGGAGATTGTCTTGACCAGGACCTAGGGCTGGGCGATATGGACCAAAAGTCATATCCCGATATATTTACACTGAATATCGATATACGATATATATCCCGATATTTTCTCCGCAAAGTGAGAGCAAATGTTCAGTCGAAGTCAAAGCCAAATATGACGTCACAAGTAGTTTTATTGAAACCGGCTATTTCAGTGAACAGTTGCAAAATCAAATGAATAAATAATAAACAGGTTTCTTCACCTTAAGGCTGCACGATTATGACAAAAATCATAATTGCCGATTATTCCCTTGGAATTGTAATTGCGATTTATTAATTATGATTATCAAAGTTTACATTGAATATATATAAACAAATTTTGTGTAAACATGTTATGTTATAATTTGCCTATATATATATACAGTATAAATATATATAGGCAAATTATAACACGTTTACACAAAATTTGTTAACACACACACAAGTACTTTTCCCCTTTACTTAACATAAATTGTAAGAATATGACTAATAGTAAAGACTAGTACTAATAAATAAACCTTAGGCCTATGCTAAAGCTATTAAATAGCAGTCCCAAACTAGTTATTGTTAATACAATGTTGGTATGAGCCACTACAGTCATTTATAAATATAAAAAATAACACAAAGTGAAAATAAAGTGGCATTTTGGGGTTAATATGGAAACGACAGTTACCATTGTGAATACACAATACTAACAAGAACTGTTAATGAAACATGGAAACTGCTCCTGGTGAATAGAATGAAAATCATACCTGCATTACTTTTATTTCGTGTAATTTACAACGTAATGGCGTTGCATGCTCGTAGTTTCTTTTGCACTTTATATACAGTGAGGTGATACAGCGCGCGCCGCTGCATTTGCGCCTGCAATTGAAGAGTGCGCTACGAGTACAGGATAACGGCTGACAGGACAAGAAAGTCCGCTTTTCTGAGGTGAAAAACTTTATTTCAGCGTACACTTATGTTACTGCCTAGTAGTTCCTATTGTGCTGGGTTTTCTGAAGTAGTCATGATTCGCCTCTCATAACATAACATTCTCTAAACACGCACGCAGAGTGGAAAAGGAGGGGCGGGGGCACGGGGAGCAAGGATCACAGCGCAAATTTTAACTATATCGATATATGCGATATGGTCTAATTCCATATCGCATTTCAAAAATATATCGATATATTTTTTATATCGATATATCGCCCAGCCCTACCAGGACCACACCCCTAAATGCATTGAAGCAACTGCCATGTGATTGGTTGATTAGATAATTGCATTAATGAGAAATTGAACAGGTGTTCCTAATAATCCTTTAGGTGAGTGTATATATATATATATATATATATATATATATATATATATATATATATATATATATATATATATATATATATATATATATATATATATATATATATATATATATATATATATATATATATATATATGTGTGACTGTATATATACAGCTGTTCTCAATGCTCGAGTTCATGTGTAGAGCCCCTGGTGATACTTTGAGCAAAGTTTCATGTTGTGTCGAACCTTCTTAGTGTTTTAAAAATAGCGATTTTTTTATGCTATCATAAAAGTGTCCCATTCACTCCCATTCACAAGGCATTTAACCTAAAACGAAAATACAGTTGAACTTAAAAGTGAACAAAAAGTGAACTTAAAAGTAAACGAAAGTTTGCCTCGAGAAGATTAACAAAAATACCCTAGGTTGCATTTTGGCGAGAGTTACCCTTTAAGATTAGTGACCTAAGGCTATGTGTGCCTTGGCTACCTTGCCGAGTGGCTTACCACTACACTGTAAGACTTTTCTATAATTTCTACAGTTATTTACTAGTATTATACTGCTATTTCTCTTTACAGTAAATAACTGTGATTCCCATTGCATCATGGGAATTTTATGTGACGTCTAACACCACATACAGAGACTTACTGTATTTTTTTAATTTGCTGGTTACTACTGTATTTGACGTAACAGCCTCTCTGGCTGGCACCATTCCATCGTGTTTTTTATTTCCTAATTTTTGCCTTACACCGCGTGTCTACAACGCTATAATAGCCAGAAGCTGTCTATATTGGACACATTGAAGCGACCGGACCATTAATACAAAATGCAAACCTGTTTGTCCCTTGTCAGAAATAGTGCGAGCGCTTGGACTCGGAGAACCGTACGTCAGAAATATAACGGCGCATCACTATACACTGTCTGGGATTTGTCGTGTCTTGCCGGAGCATCCAGTGTAATATCACTGGGGTCTGACTGTCTTTTGTTGGACCGTGCCGTTCGTGTCTGGCCTGGGGAAGAGACGGAATTCACTTCACCAAGAGAGAGACCAGCAAGCAAGGTAAAAAAAACAAAAAAACATTCTGTGTGTGTTGACAGGATTGTGCTCAGTTTAACCTATGTTATAACGTTAGCCTACTCGTCAACATGGCGGTAACGAACTTTACCTCGGTAAACTGCGCTAACGTTTCATTTTACAGACTTTGTTAGATTATTGAATTGTCGAGTTTTAAATATGCCAACGAGCAACGCTTAGTTTACATTAACAATAAATTAACTAATGTGAAATTCTGTTTTGGTTGTAGATAATGTTGGACTACTGATGGATCATTAGTTTGCAAACTATAACATATTATAGTTTTTTTGTTGTTGTTTTTTTAATGGAATTTAATATTTACTTCCATTTTTGTATGTGTTTAAAGGCAACTGCAAAAAAGCGCCAATTCGCGCCAGTGACTTCTAGCAAGATTCCGGAGGTAGGCCATTTGTGATATATTTTGAGATAAGTTTGCTGAAATGATTAGCAATATGTGAAAAGTGCTTTGAAGCCACTGGTGCAGACTAGGTAGCTTACAATATCTTATAAAATATCTAATTGGCTAACTTTATATCAAATAAGTGAGCTTTGCATCATGTCTAACTTTATATTTATTACACAGCAAATGAACCAATCAGAAGATGGACCATTTTCTGTGTTCAGTCTAACCAGATTAAATGTATCCAGGTAAGCACTGCAGTAAAACTTTCACTAATTCATTCATACCAAATCTAGCATTCTAAACTACTTAGGTTTATATTTTTGCATTATTTTGATATTTTATTAGGCAGAAGACTCTCTACCATTGCAGTCCCACCTGAACAGGAAGGTCCTAATATCAGCGCACAGGTGGGTTAACTACTGTAGGAAGGAGAACAATCATCACACAGTGATTTCTTGCATGTGTCTTACTGTGTATTTGTCTCAAACAGGTACCCCTTCACTGCAAACAAGCTGAAATGGGCTAAAATCATCGATTTCAGTCTTTCTCTCTATGGATCTCAGCATTTTTGGACAGAATTTAGGATTTGTAAGTATTAAAATTTAATCTGGCATAATTTAATTTAGTTATTTTGTATGCTATTTATTGACAAAAGCTGTTAACAAATATATATTCTTAAGTTTTTGTGAAAATAATAATAAAAATGTTAAAAAAAGGAGGTTTAAAATAATTTGACACTAATATTTTCTCTCTCTCTCTCTCTTAAGATGAATTAGTGCAAGTTACACCGCTGCATAATGCATCTAGTAGAGTAGTGATTTCGAACGTCCCGCCGTTCATCTCTGATGACGTATTGGAGCGTGAATTAGTGCGGTTTGGCAAGATTGCGAGTCCTTTCAGAGCGATTTCTCTGGGGTGTAAGAACCCGTCATTGAAGCATGTTATGTCTTTTAGGAGACAGGTTTACATGTTTTTAGAATCACCAGATCGCACACTTAACGTTTCTTTTCGTATAAAACATGAAGGGGGAGCATATATGATTTATGCAACTACCGGAAGTTTGCGTTGTTTTGAATGCGGCGATGTTGGCCATAAACGGCAGATGTGTCCGCATAAAGATCGTGGACAGGAAAACATCGGCCCAGTGATAGAGACTGATGCTCAGGCTTCATCCATACAGACGGGTCAGGAGGAGATTTCAGGCCTCGCAGAGGTAAGGCAGTCAGAGGTGAACGTGGTTTTAAATGTAGCGGCGAATATCTCAGAGATACCAGTGGTAGCGGCAACAAGTTCATGTACTGATGATGATGTGGTTAAGAGTAAAGAACACTTAGTTGTTGAACAGGACAATAAATGTGACGAGAATGTGTCGCCAAGTACTAGTTCTGCTCAATTTGTGTGTGATGCAGAGAAGAGTCGAACAGATCCAGTGACAGTAGCAGAGGATGATTTGTCAGATGAGTCTGCTTCTGTGTTGGATATGGACTCCTGCTCACAGTATGGGTTTGAAGAGAGCTCTCAAGATTCCCAGAAGGAGCTCTCTTTATATACTTTAGAGGAAATTGATCAGTTTCTGGATAATACTTTTGGAAAGCAGGTTGATGTTAAAGAATTCTTTCCTGATGTAGAGAAATTTGTTAAGTCAGTTACGTTTCTTCAGAAGACTGTGGGGGTTGATCTCCTGAGTGAAAAGAAGAGGTTTCGTCTAAAGAAACACTTAACCACTGTTAGAAAGTCTCGAAAAATTGAGAAAAAGAGAACGTCAAAAGTACTGTTCTAATTGTTTTTTTTTAAGCTTCACATGGTGTCTTTTTCTATATCTCTGCTCTTTTCTGCCTGTTTGCTCTTTCTTCCAGTATTTTTAATGGAAGTATTGAGGGTTGGCTCACTTAATAGTAATGGTGGAAGGGATGAATGTAAGCGTGCTCTTGTTTCTGAAACAATAGAGCAAAAACAATTAAATGTTATTTTCCTTCAAGAAACGCATAGCGATATTGCTAATGAATTTGAGTGGGGATTATGGTGGAAAGGGCAATATATACTTAGCCATAAAACAAATGTGAGTGCTGGGTTGGCAATCTTATTCTCTCCAGATCTAAGAGTTAATGTTTTAAAAAAAGAAGAACCTGTAAATGAACGACACATCTTTTTCAGTATATTAAGAAATGCTTTAATGTTATGTGCTGATGGAAATATAATTATGGAAGGTGATTGGAATTGTACTGAAAATTTTACTATTGATCGCACAAGTGAAGAACCTCATCTTCAGTCTTCATCTCAATTATCAAAAATTATTCGAGAAATAGATCTTCTAGATATGTGGCGGATTAAACATCCACAAGTGAGACAATATACTTGGATTAAAATGACAGATAACAGAGTCAGTGCTGCTCGATTGGATAGGATCTATATGTCCAATCATCTTAGTAGTCGGAGTATTGATTGTTGTATTATTCCAGTAGGGTACACAGATCATCATTTGGTTTCTCTTACTGTAAATATGTCTAAGTGTACAAAGAAGTCGTCTTATTGGCATTTTAACACTAAATTGCTTCAGGATCTTGAAATGAAAAATGAAATGAAAGTTTTGAAATGAAAGTTGGTTTAATTTCTTTAGATCAAGAGAAAGCCTTTGATCGGGTTGATCATGGTTATCTTTTTAATGTTTTGAAAGCTTTTGGTATTGGTGATTCTTTATTAAACATGGTCAAATTGCTGTATTCTGGTGCTGCTTGCATTGTTAAAGTGGGAGGTGGGTTAAGCCAGCCAATCCCAGTTTCAAGGGGTATCAGACAAGGTTGTCCTTTATCAGGGCAACTATATAGCATTGCTATTGAGCCTCTTCTTTTTAATTTACGTAAAACTTTGTCTGGTTTTATTGCTCCTGGTTTATCTCAGAGTTCAAGTATTACTGTAAGTGCTTATGCTGATGATGTGACTGTGTTTGTTAATCATGAAAAAGACATTAAGGCCCTGGTTAATGCACTCAATGTGTATGAAAAGGCTTCATCGGCGAAAGTGAACTGGGACAAAAGTGAGGCTTTTTGGGCAGGGCAGTTTTCTGTTGAAAATCTTCCACAGTTGCCAGGAGATCGTACATGGAAAAGAGAGGGGTTAAAGATTTTAGGTGTTTATTTTGGGAAAAGTGAGTCTCAAAAGTTAAATTGGGAGGGTTTAGAGGAAAGAGTGTGTACACGATTGTCTCGCTGGAAATGGTTGCTACCCCAGTTGTCCTACAGTGGAAGAGTTTTAGTCGCTAATAATTTAGTGGCTTCTACTCTTTGGCATAAACTGTGTGTACTGCAGCCACCTACAGGATTAATTCAAAATATTCAAAGGAGTTTGGTGACCTTTTTCTGGTCAGGACAACACTGGATTCGAGGAGCGGCTTTGTATCTTCCACTACAAGAAGGCGGGCAGGGCTTGGTGGATATTAAGTCCAGGATAATGACTTTTCGGCTGCAGACAGCCCACAGACTCTTATTTAATAAAAACTCTGCCTGGATGGACACCGCAACAGCTCTTTTGAGGAGGGCAGGTGGAATGGGTTTTGACAAACATTTGTTTTTAATGAATTTGCAAGAGAAAGAAATGGTGGATCTCACCCCCTTTTATAGATCTGTGCTGGAGGCCTGGAAGGTCTTTACCGTATCAAGATCACCTAATACACCTGCTGGTCATTGGTTGTTTGAGGAACCATTGTTTTTTTACTCCTTTTTATCTTCAAGACTGTTGTCATCTGAGAATGTGCGAGCACGACTGTTAGCGGCTGGGTGCAACAAGCTGGGACATATTCTGAGAAGTGATCTGCAAGACTTGAGCCAAAGAAGTGGTGTGAAATCAATCCGGTTTTTACAACAGTGCATTGCAGAGATTTTCAAGGACTTGAGCACAGATTATCAGTTTTTTTTAAAAGACCCAGACGCCCTAAATGAATGGGTTGATATGGTCATCTTTTTCCATTAATTAATGTAAGCGCGGCTGTGGAAGGCTGGGTAGAAGATGAAAGCCGTTTACTGACTCTGAAAACACCAGTTCTGGAAGGTTTTGATTCTGCTGGAAAGAAATCTCTCTATTTGATATGTGTTAAAGTTTCCAACATGCAATTTTTGAATGGAGTTTCTTCAACAAGATGGACACAGTTCTTTGGATCTGACTCTTCCCCTAAAGGCTGCTGGCGTACCCTGTACAAATGTTCGATCGACAAGCGGACAGGTGACCTCCAGTGGAGGATTGTACATGGGGCAATAACTACAAACAGGCATGTGGTACACCTCAATCCTAGTGTTGGGGTGGGTTGCCCGTTTTGTTCTGAGACGGAGTCAATTTTTCATCTTTTTGTGCAGTGTTCACGATTGGCTAATCTTTTTGATTTTTTAAGCAATTGTTTTTTGTCCCTGGGTGAAGTTTTTTCTTTTCAATTGTTCATTTTTGGGCCAAAGTATTCATTTAAAAAGAAAAATGTGACGGTTTTAATTAATTTTTTATCTGGTACTGCAAAATTGGCTATTTGGAAGACAAGAAAAAACAGACTGTTGGGGCAAAGGTCAATAAGCGTTGTGCCTATGTTTTTAGGTTTGGTAGCTTCTCGAATTAGGGTGGAGTATGCATACTACAAGTTGGTGGAATCTCTACCAAAGTTTAGAGAATTATGGGGAATAAATGAAGTATTATGTACATTGTATGATAATGAATTGGTTTTGAGGTTTTAAAAAAAAAGGGGGGGGGGGGGGAGTAATTATTCATTTATTTAAAAAAAACTGTGTTTTTGTCAATCTTTTGTAATAATAGCGAGTCAATTGTAATAATAAAGGTGAACTTAATCCTCTCTCTCTCTCTCGCTCTCTCTCGCTCTCTCTCGCTCTCTCTCGCTCTCTCTCGCTCTCTCTCGCTCTCTCTCTCTCTCTCTCTCTGTGTGTGTTTTATATAGTTTTGGAACCAGGATCTCCTCTGAAGGACAGAGTACATTTGTGTTTGTGGACACGCATACAGACCAGGGGTCCGTTCTTCGTACGTCGCTAACTCACTTAGCTGGATTTGATTGTTGGCGATTTGGCATGATCTTGGATTGTTTGGTTCTTCAACGCTCATCCTGGACTTGCTGTCATAGCAACATGTGCGCAAACTTAAACCTGCTCGGGAGCAGGCTTATTTCATGTTAACAGGATTAGATCCCGGCTTCATAAACGGAGCTGATAGTGATACGGGAAGTCCAGCGCAGCGCGATAGTGCACTTTCTTTCTGAGATATTTTTTTTTTCTCGTGATTCGTGAGATTGTCGTTTTTTCGTTTTTTTATGTTTAAAAAACAGTTTTAGGGTTTTTTTTTTTTTTTTTTTTTTTGGCATTTCCAAGCCACTTAAGACCCAATGTTGTAAAGCAGTTTTTTTTTTGTTTTTTTTTTAGGCTATCATAATTTTTTATGAAGATCATACAATCATGACCATGCTGATTACAGTATATGTCACTCAGGCTTCACTAATGTGATTGGTACCATAGACTATAGGCTACCATAGACTGCCATCAAGGCTATGAAGGGGATTATGTGAACAGAAAGGGGATTCACAATGTAAATGTGCAGCCCAGTTACTATTGTGATTCTTAATATTCCAGATTAGTAATATTATATCAAATAAAAAAAAAGGCAGTTGACTAAAATCTTCCATATCACAAATGTGAAAGCAAAATGGCCAGGATCTGTGCATGACTTAAGCATTTTCAGAGATTCACATTTATGCCTTATTTGAAAGTGGTAAGAAAAGTTCCACAATTAAATATCAAGCTCACTGTATTACATACACTTATGCTGATCCTAACAGAACTGCATTTTTTCATAGGTGATTATGACATGTTCCTGCAGACAGGTGTTTTATGACCCCATTCCCTGACCCAAACCAGTTACAGTGCAGCTCTAGCCAGGACAAGGGCACACAATGAAATGAACTTTGGCTAACTAAAGGGAAGATTTCAGTGTCTGAAAAGTCTGAGGGTTGCACATCTGACAGGGCCTGTGACATTGTTGCATGTGCCATATTACACAACACTGCCAAAAAAAAAAAAAAAAAAAACACTTTTCATTAAATGTTTAATAAAAGACAAATATGCTTAGTTCCTTGAGTTTTATTTCAATTGTTCTTTGTAAAGAAAAGCCAGTGGTCAAGTGCCTGCAACAAGAGATATTAGACACATGCCTCATGCAACAAATAAAAAGGAAAAGTTGGCTATATACTGCCCACCTGTTGGCCTATGTCTCCTCTGTCTGTGCAGACTCTTCTGTAGGCCTTTCTGTAGATGTGGAATCCTACAACTTATATTGCAGCCATAAAGCATACAAGTATAAATGAAGTAAAGTTATTTATGCACTTGCAGGTAGGCTAGTTCCTCCATATGACAGTTATCTGAGAGGGTTTATTCACTGTCCAGTGCAATGGAAACAAATGGACATTACAAAGTCTTATATACTTTCCTTTGGAAAGTTAGAAAATGTCCACTTACTGCACATATTTCAGCCACCACTTTCTTGGGAACAGATACAAGTGTTGGTGCATTGTGTAAAAGTGCACACAAGAGGAAAACACAGTGTCATTATTACAATGAACTACACTGGGGAAAAATGTGATCAATAACTTATGGCAAAATATTTTTACATTAACATAAGTTTATCAGTTTTCACTTTCACAAGTCAAAGCAATTCATCATTACTCAAGATTTAACAGTTGAAATGACTATACGGCCTTAATTTAACGCAGCAAAAATTATTTTACAGTGTAGGCTACTAAGATCTTTTCTATTTTTTTCTCAGCCTTTTTCTTGGTTGCTTTTATAAACCGACAACCATTTATTTAACAGTGCCTTTTATAAAAGAGACTATAATATAACTAAAAATGACCATTATGTAGAATATTTTTGTACTTCACTTTTATTTGTTCCCATGTTCTAGTATGGTGACTGACATGTATACAATGCACAAAGTAATTATGCAATTATTAAAATACAAAAATATAGGCTAATAAGTGATAAAAACATCTAACATGGCCACTTACGGATTTAAATTGTCTGCTACTTTTTGCCAGCCCTCTCTCCTGGCTTTTGCAGACTTTGAGGTGTTCCCTGGCATTTTAATTAAACATTAAATTCCGAATAAACTTCGAATTTTAGTTCTTGCTCTGCTGAGGAGAAAAACTGAGCGCGCTCTTTGGCCACGCTGAGCAGCCAATAGCAGCGTTGCTGATCAATGTTTCTACTATCGATACATATCCCCTTTTAACCAGCGCATGAACGCGCAATTATCTCAGATAACTCAATCCAGCGATACTAATCATATCCGGCAAGTGTGTTCGAAGAACCGAGTTAGCCAGATCATGATTCGCACGATGATATCATCTTGGATGTGTCATTTGATCTCGGATGTAATAAGCAACGTACGAAGAACGGGCCCCAGGGAACATTCTGATGTTGTCAATCAAGTTCAATCAAGTTTATTGGACAGCACATAATGTGTTAATTTAACACGTTTACACATATTTGTGCTAACCCATTAACACAATGAATGAGTTAAAATTAACACAAAAAACTATATCCCTAAACTCTATATATATGAAATGTTTTAAATAAAAATAAAAAATATTTTGTGATAACTTTGTCTAATTGGTTTGTATGTCAGTAGTACTTATGTAGGATAAAAATAAAATTAATCATATATCAAAATTATGAAATCTAATTTATGTTTAGTACAAATAAAAAAAAAATATTACAGTAATGTACTGATTAGCTTCGTTTTTACAGTAATGCACTGTATTACACAATTACAGTACCATACTGTAAAACTGAAATACGGTTTGGTACTGTAAATCTTAATTACAGTAACTTAAGTTACTGTAAAAAACCCTTGAAAAGTCTAACAGTGTAGTGACCTAAGGCTATGTGCGCCTTGGCTACCTTGCCGACCGGCTTAGCACTAGTGACTTAAGGCTATGTGCAAGCTCATAGAGATAGGAACCCAGCAAGTATCATCAATTAAGTCATTTGATAATGATTACATAACCCTATACTCTTATTTGATAAATGAAAAGCCATTAGGAGCGATAGTGAATGACAGCATGCTCTGACTCTCCATAAACATGTTAAGAATAGCTAATGAAACATTACCCTTGAAATAAAAGTTTTTTTTTTCTTTCACAGCTAACATATAATATAACATACCTGTATAATATCCCATTGAATGTGAATGCTTATTTTACTTTAACCTGTTAAGCTGCAACCCCACTTTTGAAAAATCCCCAGAAATGACATACCCAAACTGAAACAGATACAGTTCATGAACCCTTGGTACTAAAAGCACAAGTATGATCTCGTTTGAAAGCTGACACCTGGCAGTTTATTGTAAATGTAGAATTAATTATTGTCGTAATGACAAAAATTGTTATAAATAGCTTCAAAGTTTTGTAAAGTTATTAGAAATTATTTTTTATGAAACATCCTCATGAAAATAAAATTGAAGTTGGCACTGGAGCAATCTAGAAATGCACTACAGCTAAAGCCACATGTCTAAACATTTTATGTTTAAAATCTGAAGATAATAAGTCCAAAACTCTGTATTTAGTTAAATGTTTTTCAAGACCATGTCATGTGACTTTATTTTGATTTGACGCTAAAATGCTACTGATGTTTATTGTCATCTTCTAACCATCTATCCAGTATATTGCCTCTATTGTTTTGTGGTGCAAACGAGCCCCATTCAGTCTCAGTCTCCCCCTGCACACATTCACACCTCTCCAGCCTGGTTATGGCTCTAAATATGCATTTCTTTTGTCTGCATTATAGCTACTAACGACTGGCTATTCACAGGCTATTCATAGGGTTTCAGTCCCTAATTTCTTTTCTCAAAGTTCACCTCACATTTTAAACTGTATCAAATGCATTTCTTGAATAAAGAAACAATTCAGTAAGCATTCAAAAAATCATAAAAGTATAACTGCTAGACGTGGCAGGTGCACCTAGGGCTAGCTAGCATGTTAGCCTAGCACACCATCAATACACGACAATTTATGAGATTAAAACCATGTTTGTGCTCCAAACTTACTTTATAACGCAAGACGAGTGTTTTAAATAATCTTCTGTGATCTAATTTGGCTTCAGATAAAAAAATCAGACAGAAAATATACTATTGGATAGTGTTCTGCACATTGATAGTCTATATAGATTAGCATTACATTATAAATATAATCTATTATTATGAAAATACCTGGCATGGCTTGAAAAACACAGGTAACTCAAATATCATTGCAAACATGTTTATTGTCTTCAAAACGTCTGTATCTGCATGTTACAGCGCGATCTCTTGTTAGCTTTGTGTGTATCAGTGACGTCCTGGAATGTCACATGATCATGGCTCTTCTTAATGTTCCATATATGGACTATTATTGTGCATATAGCGCCCTCAGGCTAGTGGTATGAATTGAAAACACATTCGTTCAAGCCCAATTAATCTGCAAAACACACTTGGTTCAGTTCTCATGCGTACTTCTCTCAGATAGCACTGAGAAACATTCTCTCAGAGTCTTGCATATTCTGTGACCACGCAGCACAGCTACGTCACATGAGCGTAACCATGATAGAGACGATAGTCCAAAATCTCTACCGGTTGACAAATTTCGGTTAATCATGTCTACTGGTATATTGCCCACCCCTAAGTGAGATAACAAAGTACATTTGATAATTAACTCTTTGCCACTAACGATCACACCGGTGTGATTATAACGTTCAGTGCATCACGTGATCAACTGCTAAATTCAAATCTGCGTTCGACCTTTGGTTGTCTCTGAACTAGAAACGGACGTGCTCAGTGCTCGTCAAATACCATATAACCATTTATATGTTTCATATTTCAACCATATAATGTTAATTTTAAGTTTCTGACATTTAAATACAGCCAAAAACGTTTATAGTTTGTAAAATGTACTGATGTCTATGGAAGCAGCAACAATCCTTTCCACTGATTACATTGCTTAGATAACTATAAAGTTTTTTTTTTTAAATACTTTGTTTATTGAGATACAACAACTTATGCCAGTATAATACAACAATATCGTACATTAAAAAGTTGGATCTCTTTTACATAATAATAATAAAAAATAAATAAATAAATAAATAAAATTATATAAAAATAAATAAATAAATAATAAAAATAAATAATAATAATAAATTAAATTAAAAAGGGAGGAAAACAAGAAAAAGGAAAACGAAAAATAATTAAATAAATAAATGTATAAAATAAATAAATAAATAAATAAATAAATAAATAAATAAATAAATAAATAAATAAATAAATAAATAAAAACAGGCACAGGTCAATTAGGATAGCTACACATTAAGAAGAGTTGGAAGTAATCATGCATACAAGAGAAGCAAATCATGATATGAGAGGGGGTAATTTAGGAAAAATAGTAAATGATTAAATGACTAAATAATGATTTACTAGTAATAACATGCAAGTGAAAATAGGTTGAGAATAAAGTTATCTTATCTCTTTCTACCTCATTCATTATATTACTGAAATCAGAATGAAATAAGGATATAAAAGGTTTCCAAATAGTCTTAAAAAAAGACAATTTACCTTTCAAAATGTATGTAATCTTTTCCATCGACAAACAAAAGGACATATTATTGATCCACTGTACAATAGGTGGCTTTTCCACTTTCTTCCAATATATAGCTATTAAATGCTTTGCTTGAAGTATACATGTCAATGAATCTACGAGTGCTTCTACAATGTACCAAATTGTCAGGAAAAATCCCCAAAATAAAAATTTCTGGTCTCATTGGGAGATTGACAAGATACCATCTGAGAAATGAGTAAAATTACCTCTTTCCAGAACTCCTGCACCTTAGGACAATTCCACATGCAGTGCAACAATGTGCCTTTATCAGGTGAGCATTTTTATTTTATTTTTTTTTTATCCTTTACTTAACCAGGTGAAAACTCATTGAGATTAAAAATCTCTTTTACAAGAGAGACCTGGCCAAGATGCAGCATAAAAAACATAAAGAACAATTTCCAACATATAAAAAACACATCAAAAACACATACATATATATCACAAGACCCTGTGCTGAATAAGGCTTACAGGTCCACTATGTAAATATTTTTGACCACAAGAGGGCGCAGTTTCCAACAATAACAAAGGCGAAGCTTGATGACGCTATGGAGGTGACGATGGGAGATGTCGTTTTTAATGCGTTTTCACCATCTAGCGATGTATCTAAATGGAATTAATGAATCATGATCACGGATGAGGTAATTTATTCGTTTTTGTATTACCTGTATGTCTGATCGTATTATTTTATGTCATCATAATTAATGAACTGCAAGGAACGTGAAATGTTATGCTATTATTACAGGCATGTGGTGTAATTCATATCTATTAAAAAGTACACACTTAAATGTTTATAAAGGTATATGGCTCATAAATGTGTGACAAGTATTCGCTGAGTTTTGTTTCAGTTTATAGACGTGCTCAAGAAAAAAAGTTCACCGCGACGGCGAGGCAGAAAGCAAACCCTGTTTATTTTCTTTATTTTACAAAAGCACAATGTTTTGATTTGATTGTAAGTGGACACATACAAAAGTAGAAATATCACAGATTCTTTTTTTATATTTCTTTTTTCTGTATGACCATAAATGACGGAGTAATTTAAGTTTATAGTGCTAACGTTATAATGTGGAGAAAATCCAGCAAAACGCGCCCGCGCGTTTGCCGACCTCAGAGGGTTAAAATCATCTTAACTGTAACTATTACGTTAATTGTACAATAAAAAATAATTGATTTGCTTACCTGTCTATCAATACACTCGCGAGAGCAGAGTCTCTGTCAAGTCCAAGATTGTCGCGCAGCTCTCTCCATCTCGAAAACGCCTGGCCGATATTTATCCGGTTTTATTCCTCCGTTTGTCACACAGTCTGCGTGTATCCGAATATGGACGCTTTCGTTTTGTTGGCACTTCAATACTCGCCAAAGAGTAATCGTGATCCATAACAGCTATAACCATACAGTCTATGGATAACGCTATAACCACCACTTTGACCATGTGATATTCCGGTGTGGTGGAATATCACATGGTCCACACCGGAAAAAAAGGATAGAGCGGACATTGCGTCACTGAGAGGCGACATTTCTTTTCCGGGACGGACAGTTATTTAACCCTCTGAGGTCGACAAACGCGCGGGCGCGTTTTGCTGGATTTTCTCCACATTGTAGCACTATAAACTTAAATTACTCAGTCATTTATAGTCATACAGAAAAAAGAAATATAAAAAAATAATCTGTGATATTTCTCCTTTTGTATGTGTCCACTTACAATCAAACCAAAACATTGTGCTTTTGTAAAATAAAGAAAATAAACAGGGTGTGCGTTCTGCCTCTCCGTCGCGGTGAACTTTTTTTTCTTGAGCACGTCTATAAACTGAAACAAAACTCAGCGAATACTTGTCACACATTTATGAGCCATATACCTTTATAAACATTTAAGTGTGTACTTTTAAATGATCGGATTCAAAACGAAAACAAATATTCTCTGTTTAAGTAATTTGTATAAAACCAACAAGATGTCCAGCTTCTCAAACGCTTCCTTATTATTTTTAATTTGGCCACGCCCACTCGCGCAAAAGAGATTCACATGCAAATCTCCACATGGAACGCGGACTCGCTCATTACCTCAACAACAAAACACTTCACTTCACTTTTCGTCGAGTTTGAAAGACGTGCCTGAGCTTACATTGGATTTAGGCTACCTCAGAAGAAGAAGAACGCGATTTGAAGACAAGAAAGATAAGGTAAGAAATTCTTACATATTAGTTTGTTATTGTTGCATAAATGTCACGTTGCAGTTGAACTGTTGCTAGATATATGGGGAATATTATAATATTTAGACTCGTGTTTACTGTTACTGTGTTTGTGGATATCTGCTCAAACGTAGATATGTATATGGTAACCATAATGTTTTATATTTGAGCGCGATCGCGTTTGAATGTATCATATTTTTGATAGCGATCGCGTTTGAATGTACTGTATCATATTTTGGATGAAAGCAAAACGCACCAAACGGCTTCATGTTTTTATTATTATCTCATTTCATATCATCATAACGGATGGAAACATTTGAAGTAACATGATAATCAATATATTTTTCTCTAGCTTAGTTGTTACTGAAATCTTTTGGAAGATTTATACTGCTATAGGTTATTTATTGTTATTATTATTTTATCCGGCACTGCGCATATACCTTATGCCTACAAGGCACAACAAACCTGGTGTTCATTATATTATGTTGGAAACATTTGTGTGTGTGTGTGTGTGTGTGTGTGTGTGTGTGTGTGTGTGTGTGTGTATTCTGTGAATTTTAAAAAGGAATTTTAAAAAGCAATTTTAACCAGAAAAATCTAATATTTATTTCCAAAATCGTGCAGGCCTTTCTCTTGATATCAGTATGTTCACTTTTTTTTTTTTCAGGGCCCAGATGCCACTGAGGACTTCAACATTCACATGAGTCTCTGTACGTAAACACGGTAAAGTGAAAATCTTGGAAATGAAAGGTATGTACAATGTTTTTAGGAATGGCACAAAGGTCTGTCTTTGAAGTGCTTTTTTGGCATTTGTTGTGTATCTTTGGATTATGTTGTGATGTAAATAAATCCAAACAATTTAAAAGCCATTCTTTTTTAAATCTCCTCATTTACAGTATTGTGCAAGGTTGCTCAGAATGGCAGGGCCTGATAGCTCCTAATAGGGCCGTTAGGGGAGGTTCTTTGTCTTTCTCAGGTGAGAAAAGCTTACATATTAATGAGCTCCCGCATAAAGCTTTCTAACACAAAACACGTCGTAAAATTTTTAAATCAATATATTGTCTTATCTGAATGAGCAGTCAGGGTGATTTTCACATAGTTTTGGAGCAAATATTCTAGGCTACGTCATACAATTTTCAAAAGTCTTGTGAAGAAATAATCAGTATGGGTTTCATGTCCTTATTTCAGTGAGAATTTTTTTTTTGTATTTTCACAAAACACGCATAAATGTCATTATCTCAAAACTACAAACTTTTACATACATGCTGCCTGATATATTATTGTAGCAGAGTTTGTGCTGAATACAGTGTAATTAGACTTTAGCCATGAAAATGTCACAAGTAACAGAAATAACCAGAAATGTCAGAGCATGTCAGAACACCTCCAGGACCCAGAAAACAGCTCAGACCTCAGAGGGTTAAAATCAGAATTTCTCTGAAATAAAAAATCTTTGGAGACTTTTGAGATATTGTAAGCACACAATTGGAGGAAATATATCACACTGTGCAAGTTATTTTCGGAAATTTTATTACAAAATTGTTACATATTGGAGCTTTAATACAACTTTATGAACAGATACACTGACCAATTTTCACCTGCTCCACATTCTTCAGAGTTGAAAAAAACTGTCTATAAAAAATAAAGGTAGTCATTTTCAACGATTTCTGAAGAAGGTTCCACGCAGAAGGTGCTGCAAACATAAAGGCTTTTTTGCCTAATTCTGTTTTGACACGGGGACCAACAAATGTAGTACATCATTTGAACGTAATCCATAATGGCCGTGATTTCTTGTTAAAAGGACACTCAGATAAGTAGGAGCTAGTCCAAGAAGTGCCTTGTAAATGAAACATAGCTAATGAGTGTACCTTCTTGCATAAAGAGAGGGCCATTTAGCTGTATAATAAAGGATACAATGATGTGTCCTATAACCACAACCAGTGAAAAAACGTAATGCACAATGATACACAACATCCAGTTTCTTCAAACATTGGGCAGAAGCATTCATATATATCAGATCACCATAATCTAATATGGGAAGAAAAGTGGCCATCACCAGGTATTCTCTAGCGTGAATGGATAAGCATGATTTTGATCTGTAAAGATAGCCAAGCTTTATCTTAAGCTTAGAAACCATATAGCTAACATGGGTTCTGAAACATATAGAATCAATGATTATACCCAAATATTTATAACTCAATTTCATTTCCTTCAGAGGTTGAGATGCTTGAAGAAGAAACTGGAAGTTGTCTTGAGTTTGTGAATACCATTATTTTTTACTTTTGTACATTTAAGACCAGCTTAAGCTGTTTTAAATGGTTCTGAACAGTATTGAATGCAGACTGCAAAAGTTCAAGGGCTTGTGCAGTAGATGATGCAGTATGTTTCCGGTTACTTGACTGTAACCTTTTTCCCTGAGAAAGCGGAACGAGATGCTGCGCTGCTTAGCGCATTGGGAACGTCTTTAAACGTGACCAGCTGTGAATATAGTGTATAAACATGTCAATAGAATTGACCCGGAGGTAATATAGCCTCGGTCGGTGACGTCATCGGCGCGCACCCGCGACACGAGGCTATAAATAGATGAGCCACATGTGCATCGTCAGATATTTTGTTTGAGGAGCAGTCCTGGGACATCATCAGCACGGCAATACAGCGCAGCATCTCGTTCCGCTTTCTCAGGGAACAAGGTTACAGTCAAGTAACCGGAAACGTTCCCTTTCGAAAGCTACAGTCGATGCTGCGCTGCTTAGCGCATTGGGAACGAGAATGCCCACGCCGCCGTGCTTGAAGGTGTCTGGACTCCTTACAGTTGTGTAGGTGTGCGCACAAGAAAGCAAGAAAGCCCTAGACATTAGCCTGCGATGTCGACTCAAGGACGTGAAAGCCCGGAGTGACATGAGCATCCAAACTATAAAATCTTATGAATGTGTGCGGAGAGGACCAGCCTGCCGCATCACAAACAAACTGCAAGGGGGCACCTCCTGCCAAGGCAGCAGAGGAGACGACCCCTCTGGTGGAGTGAGCCCTTAGACCCGTTGGCGAAGCTTGGCCGCGCGCCTCAAAGGCAAGAGCAATAGCATCCCTGACCCAATGTGACATGGTCTGTTTGGTGGCGGCAGTACCCATATTGCTGCCCCCATAACAAACGAATAGTTGCTCTGACTTACGCCACTGGCTAGTGTGGTGGACGTAGGCCTGAAGAGCACGTACTGGACACAGTCTGTGAGATCTCTCCTGCTCCGGCGTTGTGAACGGTGGAGGGCAGAAGGCCTCTAGAGTGACCGGATGTACAGCCGAGAATGGTACCTTAGGCAGGTAATCAGGATGAGGATGCAAAATCACTTTCACCATTCCTGGGGCAAAGTCTAAACAGGATGGCGATATTGACAGAGCCTGCATGTCCCCGATTATTTTTAGAGAGGTTATAGCCATGAGAAAAAAAACATCTTTAAGGTCAGAAGTTTGTCAGACGCTGACTCTAGAGGTTCAAAGGGGGTCTCAACCAGACCCTCGAGGACTATAGCTAAGTCCCATGAAGGGATCTTGGTTCTTACGGGAGGTCTCAGTCGTCTGGCCCCACGAATGAAGCGAGCGAGCAGAGGATGTCTCCCGAGTGGTACCCCGTCAACCAAGGCGTGGCAAGCCGAAAGAGCAGCCACATAAACCTTGAGAGTGGTGGGGCATGTGCCTGTTGATAATTTTTCCCGCAGGAATTCCAGAACTGAAGCAATCTGGCAGTTGACCGGATCTGCATTATTTAAGACACACCGTCTTTCAAAGACACCCCATTTGTTGGTATAACTCTTTCTAGTGGAGGAGGCCCTAGCACTTAGAATGGTCTCAACAATGGCAGGTGAAAGCCCAGTGTCCCTCAGTTGGTACCCATCAGGGGCCAAACATGAAGGTTCCAGAGGTTGGGCCTGGGATGGAATATCGTGCCCTCCATCTGAGACAGAAGGTCTCTCCTCTCCGGAATCGTCCATGGCGAGCCGTTGAGGAGAGATATTATCTCGGAGAACCAAACTCTGTCTAGAACTCCTGGGAACAGAGAAAACTGGAGGAAACACATACAGGCACATTCTGGGCCATGTGTGCGCCATCGCATCCAGACCCAGTGGGGCTGGGTGACTCAGATATAAGTAGAGGAGACATTACGCTTTCTGATAAGAGGCGAAGAGGTCCACATCTGCTTCGTAAAATCTGGTCCAAATCTGTTTGACTACTTCTGGGTGGAGTTTCCATTCCCCTATCGGTAGTTCCTGTCTGGACAGTAAATCCGCTCCCACATTCAGGTGCCCTGAGATGTACACTGTCCTGAGTAACAGGAACTTTTCCTGGGCCCAGAGAAAGATCTCCCTTGCTATTCTGTTCAGATTGCGTGAGCACAAACCTCCCTGGCGATTTATGTAAAAGACTGCCGCTGTGCCGCACTAGGACATGACAGTCTCTCAACTGAGGGAGAAAGTATTTCAGGGCCAGAAATACAGTCATCAGTTTGAGGCAGTTGATGTGCCAATTGAGCTGATGTCCCTCCCATTCCCCTTGAGCTGGACGACCACTTAAGACCGCTCCCCAGCCCATCAGGGAGGCGTCTGCCGTCAGCATTCTGCGACAGCAAGACGCACCTAAAGTGGGACCCAAAGCAAGGAACCGGGGTCTGAACCACATAGAAAGGGATCGAAGCCTCAGCGCGTAACCCTTACCATAAGCATGGATTTTAGAAAGTGCACGAAGCGTTCAGTGCGTGACTTACCATAAACATGGATTTTCAGAAAGGACACGAAGCACTCAGCGAGTGCTCTTGCCTTTATTTGCCCTTGGGGATTGTATAGTTGAAATCTCCTGTTTTGGGCCACAAAAGAAGTGGTCTCATGTGCAAAAAGGCCCAGAGGAATCACTGTGGACGCAGCTGCCATGAGACCTATGTAATGTCCTGACCTAGCCAGATGTTGCTTAGGGTGTTAAAATTGGTCTTGACATGAGCGGGAGACAATTGTGCCCCCAATGGTGACAGAGTCCCATTTAACCCCAAGCATGTTACCCTCATGGCGGGAGAGAGTACGCTCTTCTTGGCGTTGCATCTCAGCCCCCTAGAGAGAAGATGAGCGTAGATCGATCTCAGTGTCGAAGCGCAAGCTCTTAAGACTGGGCCAGTATCAGCCAATCGTCTATGTAACATGGCTAGGTCGAATGGAGGGACCCGATATTGGTAAGCTTTGCCCCCAAAAGCAAACTTGGGAACCTCCTGTGTTGTGGCAATATTTCTATATGAAAGTATATGTCCTTCAGATCGATCATGACGAACCAAACGTGATGTTGAATTTACGACACGATCGTCTTTACAGTTAACATCTTGAACTTGAGCACTTTAACCGTACGTTTTAAGCCTCGAAGATCGGAGATTGGACGCAACCCCCCATTCTTCTTGGGGACCAGGAAGTATCTGCTGTAATAGCCTGACTCTCTCTCTGGAAGAGGAACATGTTCTATGGCCTCTTTGCTCAGCAGAGATTGTAGCTCTTGTGACAGTACATGTGCCAGTTCCGGTCTCACGGAAGTGGATACCATGCCGTTGAAACACGGAGGACGATTAATAAATTGGATTCTGTATCCTATTTGTACTGTACTTAATACCCACGCAGAAAAACCTGGCAGAAGTTTCCACGCTGCCAGACTCTCTGAGAGTGGTATCAATTTAGCACTTCCTTTTGAGGGGATGTTAGATGTTCCGTGTCCTGGATGACAGCAGGAAGCAACAGAACATCTAACATTTTGCTGGAAACCGCTGCCCCCTGAATCACCAGAGGTGGCGAGAAAGTACAGTGGTTTCGTGAGGGTGTCAGGTAGGAGCTGTTTGATTTACATGCCTCGTTCTGTCGGGGCACACCCCCACAGACCTGGGACAAAACAACCCTCAGGATTTTGTCTTATGTCTATTATGCGGCTACTGAGTGCAACAAGCAGGTCCCCAGTGTTTTTGAGGGGGAGTGCAACCCGCTACACTCTGCTTTTGAACCCTCCTAAAAATGACGATAAGCAAAAAGAATAAGTGTCTCTTCGGAATGGCCCATCATCGTAACCACACACCCCTGCACCCTTGATAGTCTTAATACGTCGAGGGCACAAAGATGCACGAAGAATAAGGTTTTCCCCATGAACGAATTAACGTCATGGAGATCCTCAAGGAGGGCAGTCTAGCTGTAATCCGGCCATTACACGAGTCACCACCTTGAGAACCTCTCAAACGTTTTATCATAACGAGAGAAGTGTTCGGAGGCAGCTTTAATTCCTCAGAATTAAATGTGGCCAAAGAACAGCCAGACAATATTATACTATATATATATATATATATATATATATATATATAATACATACATATATATAATTATATTATATTATATAAAATATTATATATATATATATATATATATATATATATATATATATATATATATATATATATATATATATATATACACACAATACATATCAGTTCCTCAGCAATAAACACATCCCAATCAGACAAGCAAACACGGTCTGGATGATAGCTGTGTTTAAATCTTTCATAAGATCAGCCTGGTATGCCTTTAACACAGCCATGGTGTACAACGCAGTACCAGCCTGACCGCTGAAAATGCATCTGATAATGTGATCCCAGGGGAGAGATAGCCCGCGAGCGTCTCTCCACTGAGGCAGTATTATATAATCGTGTGCCCTCGCACCCGCGATAGTAGAATGGCTCGATGTCGAGGACACAAGACACAAATATTTACAATCTTTATTTATAGACTGTGAGTGTTTTATGGGACTCTTTTTGCTGTGATCAGATTAATCTGGCCACTGCACGAGCGATCACCCCGAGCAGTTCTCCTTTTATCATCACGGGAGAAACGCTCAGAGGCGGCAAACTCACGAGATTCAATGTCCTCTGCCCGAGCCGAAGAAGCGCCGAGGCACGCTTCGGTAGTCAGGCAAAAGGACATCGGGATCTGGAGAGAGAGCGAGCGATAGGGACGCACCGTCTCTCGCTTCTCAGCCAGATCGACACGCGAGCCCCACAATCATTGTGGGAGCTACCCCTTTGAAATAAGCAAAGCGAACGCGAAGCACTTTTAACTGTGAACATTCCACTGTGCTCGCAATCATGCTCAAATGCAAGGGCAGCATGTTCTTTCCCCAAACAAACAAAGCAGTAAGTGTGTGTATCTAGTTCTGACATAGTACGAGAACATGAACACTTTTAAACCAGCTGATTTCTTTTAACTTGAACTCTTTTCACTTGTATGTTGAGATGAGAAAGAGAGAAATCTGCACACTGCCAGTTTTGAACACTAACTCCTAACAAAGATCTGAAGTTAGTTTGTAGAGAGAGAGATTGCTTGACACACATACACAGAGTGGTCTGAAAACAAAAGACCTGACGATGCACCTGTGGCTCATCTATTTATAGCCTCGTGTCGCGGGTGCGCGCCGATGACATCACCGACCGAGGCTATATTACCTCCGGGTCAATTCTATTGACGTGTTTACACACTATATTCACAGCTGGTCACGTTTAAAGACGTTCCCAATGCGCTAAACAGCGCAGCATCGACTGTAGCTTTCGAAAGGGAACAGTAAATAACAGTGTCATCAGCATAAAAGTGATACATAGCATTCGATAGATTTTCACAAAGTTTGTTTATATAAATTGAAAATAATATGGGCCCTAATTCTGAGCCTTGAGGAACCCCCTTGGAAATAGGCAAAAATGAAGACACAGAACCAGCCATGCGAACACTTTGGGTTCTACCTGACAAATAATTTGCAAACCAATCTACCGAATGCTTAGACAAGCCAATGCTCACTAGATTATTCACAAGAATGCAGTGATCAACCATATCAAAAGCCTTCGAAAGATCTATAAACAGCGCAGCACATATTTTCCTATTATCCAATGCCCCAGCAATATCATTTATCACCTTCAATGCTGCAGATATGGCGCTATGTTGTTTCCTAAACCCTGATTGAAAAGGTGATAAGATATAATTTATGTTTAAAAATTCCTTTGCTCACCAACCAGGCGCAGAAAGAGGAGTTTAGCTAAAATACACAGCTTAGAAATAGGCCTATAGTTGTTTAAAATAGATGGATCGCCCCCCTTTTAGTAATGGTGTAACATGGGCTGACTTCCATACTTTAGGGATGTCATTTTCGACAATTGTTAAGTAAAAAATATATGAGGCTCCGCAATGAAGTTTAATGCATGTGTCTGGAAAATTCTGATTAATTTTATTTAACCTAACTGGAGTAAAATACATTCTCATAATCCAGTTGTACTGTATTAATTTGAGATAACTGTTAATAGTTTGCGATTGGGCATTCATACATATATTTTCCTATATATCTAAGGATATGTTCATTTTTAAGATAACTATAAAGTTTACTCTAATCTTATTGTAGGTACAAAATGAATAGTGCCCCAAAGTTGTCATCTTTTGGTGAATTTTTTAGTTTTTAAGCTAAAATATCTCACACAGCCTAGGCGATTAGCGCAGAACCATGGAATTTGTGGGTGGCGTGCAGTTGGTTGGGGGAGACTGTCCAAAATTTTTACAAGATATAAATTTCTAGCCCTCTGTTAAAATGACTTTTACAGATCGACCGAACTCAGCGTACACTAGTTTATAAAGGACGCTAGGTTTGAAGGACTTTAAAGAACAGCCTCTGATTCACAAGATGCGCTAACAAACGCCTAGATAAGGAGCAAATGCATTTGTTTCAATTAGCTAAAAAATACATGGAAGACTGAATCGATGCAGGACTTATTTGAATATATCCACCTTATTTTTTCAACGCAGAAGTAAGGTGTTTTCTGTCAATGCGCGAGACTTACGATTTATTAGCCGCTATAGGGAAATAACGAGAAGAAATCAAAGTGCACTAAACTGTAAAACTGTTTGCTACAAACCAGCATGTTTATAATCAAGACTATACATAATAAGGTAAATAAATAATATGGTAAGAAATACCAGTTTGCAATATCAAGCAGCACAACGAGGGGCTTTGTATATCTAAAAATAACTTGAGGTGAATGACACCGGAAGCTAGACACATTAAAAATACAAATGGCCATTCCTGCTCTTACCTGAAAAATAAGGTAGATAGGCCTAATAGCCTATTCTTAACTCTTTTCTAGCCATTGACGAAAATTTACGGCTTTCCGTGTTTTCACTGTTATATGGTAGGTGACGATATTACACATCTTCTGAAAGAGTAGAGCATCTCCTTATCAAAACACATGTGAAGAAGCAGAAACAAGCGATATCATAATCATATGCATATGTAAAATAAAGCTATCACCAACATTAGCATATAAATCAAAACTACCTGTTACTGAATGAAATGTCAACATAGGCCAAAGAGTAAAACATATTAACCAGTGCACATAATTACATGTTCTTTTCTTTTTTTTACCACTAATACAAACTTTGTCACACAGGTGTATGTATTAAAAGGAACTATTCAACCAAAATGGCAAGGCATCACTATTGTTCTCTTGCATACTTATTATTATTATTCCGGACAAAAGTTTGGCGCGCTACTCCTCCCGCAGCGTTTGTCATAGACCCATGAATGAGGTGTCAAATCGACCAGCTTATTGAGGAGCGGTGTGCTACGACTTTTCTAAGAGATCGGACTTGCGATCTTCGCACAGCGGACGAAAAAGTGGGCAAAAAAAATTAACTTATTGCGCAATTTTCGTATTTTTTCATTTCTAACTGCCGTTTTCACACATACACAGACATGCAGGAACCCTCACTCCAGTGGCGATTTGTTTAAGACTGCAAGGGAAGCTCGGCTTCCCCTATAATGTCAAAAAATGAATGGTCAAATATGTACTATTGTATTAACATTTTATTGACTAAAATGCATTAGAAAACGTTCGTCTCAAAGACGAGCTCGTTCAGAATCAGTTACATACAGCAGGTCGGCTGACTCGATTTCCTTCTCATACATTCCCGTAGCGTCACAGTGCATTTGACTTCAATGGGGCTGCTTCGAACTGTTTTTTTCAGCGCTTCGAAACTAGACGGTCATTGGATAAATGCTGCGATTATGTCCCGCCCATGGAAGCTCAGCTTCTCTGGGGGTGAACGGGGAGTGGGCTGGCCTGGACTCCGGGCTTCCGCGTGATGATTGGAGGGTCTGTCAAAAGGCTGTGTCTCCTTTTGATTGACAGCGATTTCATACAATAAAAAGTCGCTGATGTTGAAGCTGTTCGAGCTCAGTCCCATCGCGGATTTTTCAAAGACAAACTGCTGCAACCTATTTCTTGGTATTTGCTTGTCGAAATTGCTAGCCAATTTTTATAATACATTTCACACAATTATACATTTATACCTTTATTATATTATTACTTATTATATTTTTTATAATATTATTATTAGTAATAATTCAAAAATAATTATTAAAATAATTTAAAAAATATCTTGTTATTAGAATTATTATTATACTTTATTATATTATTATTTATACCTTTATTATATTATTACATTCATTTTTCACAGAGCATTTTCTTGAAAAGGAACGTAGAATTTACGTATAAATAAATTAATAATTTTTATGATGTAGGCCGAAAATTAGCTTCCTTTGAAAGACCAGCAGCCGCCACTGCCTCACTCTCCCTCTAACTCTCACTCAGATGATCAAGAAGCCAATAAGTAATGACCTTAAAATCTTCATAGCCACACCTTAGCAACCACTTAGAGTTCCCTAGCAACCACCCCATGGACTTCTATTGAAAAATAAAAAAGGAAATGTATATTCTAGTTATTATTATTATTATAGTTACATTAACTGTTGCATCTTGTGCACTTTATACCTGCAAACAACCACATTCAAAACACACCTGTGACTCTTGTATGTTTCCTTTGGACTGAAATTTCAACTAAGATGGAAGAATAACCTGTGACGTCCACTTTGCAGGGCACTTACGATTGATTGGAATGCCCTTCCTGTAGAGTCTAGTTGGAGTCCTTCCCTTCACACACACACACACACACATGAGTTTTCATGTTTTATAGGGACTTTCCATAGACAATGTTTTTTTTATAGAGTACAAACTGTATATTCTATCCCCTAAACCTACGCATCACAGCAAACTTTCTGCATTTGTACATTTAAAAAAAAAACATCATTCTGTATGATTTATAAGCTGAGAGAGAGAGAGAGAGAGAGAGAGAGAGAGAGAGAGAGAGAGACGGGCAGACACAGGCAGAGCTGGCTGCCGAGGGAAGAGCGACTGTGCCCTCACTGCTCAGAGAATCAAGTGGAAACAGAGCTACACTTCTTGACTTCCTGCCCCAATTATACAAACATTAGAGACACTTTCTATCCCCTTTTCACAACCCACCAGAAAGACTTCCATCAGAAATCAGACATGGACAAACTCCCACTCCTGCTTGGAGAAAGCCCAGCGAGCTCAGCCCTGGCTGCCCGGTACGTGAGGTCCTGTCACGACCAAAGAGCCTCCAACAGGACAGAGCTACCAACTGGATAAATATTAGAAGATTAGACATTTTAGTGCTATGTTTATTTTCATGTAATTTCTATTTTCTTTTTATTATTATTTATTTATTTACTTTTATTGTATTATTTATTGTTATGAATGCTTTGGCAATGTAAAGATTTCTTTCACCATGCCAATAAAGCTATTTGAATCTTGAATCTTGAGAGAGAGAGAGAGAGAGAGAGAGAGAGAGAGAGAGAGAGAGAGAGAGAGAGAGAGAGAGAGAGAGAGAGAGAGAGAGAGAGAGAGAGAGAGAGAGAGAATTATGTTCCAACCCCAGTGCTGTACTAACACACTACAAGCTATTTACACCCAGTACAGACACTTAGAGGTCATGTTCTGCTTCATATTTTGCCTGTAGTTGTTGTTAATTGCTTCTAAATAGGTGTGAAACAGACCTGTCATTGGTTCAAGAAACAATAAAATTGGGCTTCAGTGTAAGTTAGATGTCCTCTAAAAGGCAGTTTTTTCAGTAATGTGCAATAAAACAATAGTTTTTAACATAACCTCTTTAAACAACTCTGTTTTATTATGAGTCTATATAATAATTATTTTAAAGAGAAACAGATCTAATAACAGCTGCAAGGCCCTTACATTTATCAAGCTTCCTCCAGAGTCTCATTCCACAAGCAGAAGGAAATGGTTATAGATGTGCAATTAAAATGATGAAGCACCGCTTTCTTGGGTCTCTAAGTATGTGTCCCCCATCTTAGTGATTCATGCAGGCCATATAGCAAAAATCACAATGTAAATCTAAGACACTTTTTATGAACAGTGACCTACCCAGAGGCAGATGTCACCAGTAAGATGTGGCGTTGTGCAGTTACTTTCTGCAAGTAGGCACAGATACTGCTATTCCTGTGTAGGCACACACACAGTTCCTGTTACATGTAGTACATAACGCACGAACCAAAGTAGAGTCAAAAGTCCTTTTTAATAAACAAGGAGAATGCGTAGGGGAATTAGATAAAGCAACTACACATTAACATAAACAACAGAGAACACTGAACTGTGAAAATCAAGGGCTTATAAACACAGGGAGTAATCAAGGGAAAACAGAACAGGTGTGGAACAAATTACAAACCATGACAACAGATGAACAAACTGAAACTAAGACAAAATGGAGACAAAGAAAATCAAACAAAACAAAACAAAACGTGTGACATTACTCACCCTCTCCATAAAATTGCGTCCTCGTGCACATAACAAAAGTCCATACTGAGAATGGAGGGAGGGAGGGAGGGGGTTCTGGAAGAGGATGAGGAGCAGGCTGAAGAAGGCACCATGGAGACAACCAGGGAAGAGATGAAGATGGGATGAGCCAGGGTGGAGACAGGAGAATATTCTGAAGCCCCGCGATGGAGCCAATGGAGAGTGGAGCCATGGCGGAGCCCTGATGGAGAGGCCGGACGAAGCCAGGGAGACAACCGACAGAGGTGGAGCAGGTGGAGGTGGAGACCCAGGCAGAGCCGAAAAAATAATGATACCAAGCGACTCTGGAGGCCCAGGCGGAGACACAGTGACTGAAACAGAGCTTGTGGGACTGAGAACCAAGGCGGAACTGTAGGTAAGGCAGAGCCCGACGGAACTGAAGGGGTGGAAGTCCGTGGTGCAGGCAGAGCAACGAGGGAGGCCTGTGGAGCCGTAAGGACGACGGCCCCAAGTGGAGGAGAGGGAGGGAGAAACCAAGGCAGCGCTGACTGGCTGATGGGCAGAGGAACTACTGGCTTCGGTAGAGGAGGCAGGAGAGAGAGGCTGGTTGGGATCATCAGAGACCCAGGAGACTTAGAGCATTGCGGGAACAGCGGAGACGCAAGAGACTTGGAGCTGGTCAGGACGAGCGGTGACATGAGACTTTGGGGAATTACTTCCTCCAATTCCTCAAAAAAATTCTCAGAGGCCAAATATAGCTTACACTCAGCTACAGGCAGGTGTGCCTTGGATCGCTCGCTGAGGCTGGTGTAGTAAAAGAAGCGATCTGGGTAGTAGGTGAGGCACGCCAGATCTAAAAAGTCCTTTGTGTGGTCCTTGAGAGCGAGATCTCCTTGGTCCAGCAAAAGGAGAAGTACTGCAGTCAAATCCATAATTGTAATCCTGATTTTTCACCAAAAAAATAAATATTTTCTTAGGTTCTCCATTCTGTTACATGTAATACAACACGGACAAATCAAAGTAGTCAAAAGTCCTATTTAATAAACAAGGAGAGTACACATGAGAATTCGGTAAAGCAACTACACATTAACATAAACAGGTGCCAACGGCGAAACAAGGCGAGCTGGACCTTTTCAATATTTTCAACGTTTCAATATTTTAGTGAATGTAAGTGAGCTATGCTCCTATTTTGTTTTTAAAATTAAATTATGGCAACTCATGAAATAGGTCATACCATTGATAATCCCAGAGCACTGAGCAGTTGAAGTAAATAGAAAACTCAGCTCAAAGAAGGACACAGATATTGCATGGACAGAGCAAGAACAATGTAAGTGTCTAAAATGTATGTAGCATTGCGCACAGTTCAGTTAAATGGTAAAGCTTGCCCTCTTTAACAATGCAATTAAACTAAATGTATGAAGCAAACTTTGTACTAAGCTGAAATAACCTCAACATTAGCAACAGTGAAATAAGATTGCATGATTTATCTGTCAATTAGATGCACGTAAATGTGTAGTTTGTGTTTGTTACTATAACAACAGAGGGCTCCCAGCAGTAGAACGAAATAGAGCAAGCTCATTTCAGTAGAGCATGTTAACCTGTACCCCACTTTATTTTTTTACTGGCACTTTTTTTATTCATACTGTTAATCCATAATTTATTTGATCAGACCTCTCACTTACCCTTCTTTGCTTTTGCTCTTCTTAAAAAAAACAATCAAATGATCTTACGTGGAATTACTTTTCAAAATTAGTGATCAAGCTCTTGACAACAGGGATAGCTAGTATGTTTGCTTAGCATAGCATCAAACACGTCAATTTATGAGATTAATATCATGTTTTTCTCCAAAATCTCTATACATGTCCATTGTGTTTGAAATAACTTCTGTGCTCCCATGTTGCTTCTTAAAGGCAGGCATACACTGTGCAATTTTCATCCGATTTTGAGCTGAATTCTGACTCGTGCGACTCTTTTTCGTGTCAGGCCGATTTTCAGCTTTGTCGTGCGTCGTCTGTGGTGCAGTGTTCGTGCAGTATAGGGGGAAACGAGAGGCGATTAACCTCTCCCGATAGGCAATCGGATGAATTTCTGGCATGTCAGAAATGTTGGTCGCTCCTTATGACTATATCGCACAGGTGAAGCAGAGCTACGAACCGATTGCCCTAAACTCAGTGTTTTTTCCCTCACTGCGCCTGCGCAAAAACAGAACTTTAACCATTTCATCTTTAATACAGCAAGAAAGAAAACGAAAAGAGGGAGATCTTTAAGTTCTGTAGATCTAGCTACAAATGACTGTTGCTTACCTCCAGTTTGTGTTGCAAAATGGATAAACCATATTACCCATGTCTTCCAAGCCACCTACGATGTGGCTACCGTGCCTCTTTTATTAATTTGTTAATTGCTCATGTCAAACAAGCTGTTTTTGAAATAAAGCTGTTTTTAATTTTCATTAATGACTGATTATTACAGTGCTCGGACATAGACGGTTAATAATTTTTTTTATAGGCCTATAATTCATTGTAATCGACCTAAATCTTTTAGACAATTTTCAATGAGTAGGCCTAAGCTTCTATCTAATCTTTGCAGCATGTCAGTTATGCAGGGATGCGCTATCAAATTATTGCATGGTAAATTAATTATAATAGCCTATAAATGTAATAATAAAAGTAGGCCTTCCCTAATAATAATACAATAATACTAATAATAATTGAATACATACATTGGAAATGCTCTTGATATTGATAGCTGATGCTTGTTTTGACAACATCTCTGGATACACGATATCATGGTGTTATACCATATCATGGTGCCATATACACTATTGGCACAACCTGGCACGGGGGTTTATCGCTCATATTTCACACGTATAGTGTGAGTAGTCAAGTCGCAGCTCGATGATCGGACCGTATAGTGTGAGCACATAAATCCTGAGCTTTGGCTTTACATCGCATGCAACCTACTTGTTCAGTGTGAGTAGGTAACCTTGCTGAAATCGCACAGACATCGCACAGTGTATGCCCGCCTTAACACAGAGTGAGACAGAAAATATATTATTTTATAAAATTCTATAATACAGGCGATTAGCATTGCATTATAGACATACATCATTCTTATGAAAATACTCGAGATGGCTTGAAGAACACAGATATATCATTGCAACCGTGTTTGTCTTCATGTCTCATCAGTCAAAACGTCTCTATTTGCATGTTATTAAATCAATATAAGGGATTTCCTGAAACGTCATAAGTTTAATACTTTTATGAATCTCACTAGTGAACTTATTCTGCGTGAGGGTGCCCTCTGGCTTCAAGTATGAATGAAACAGAAATTACATTAGACTGTTTAGTGCTCCATATTGCTTTAGTGCGCCTCATTTTGGGTAAAAATAGAAAAATAATACTAAAGTACTTTGTAACATAGCAACATGAGTAGTTTTTAAGCAATCTACTTATTTCCTCTTACTTGAGTCATATTATTTTTCAGTACTATCAGAATTATTAAGTAGCAAAACTTTTACATAAGTTCATTTTTAGTACTCTTTCCACCACTGCATACACTTGACCGTTTCCAGCAATGAATGCTTTTCTTTCAGGTCAAACATTTGACTGAGAAACTCACAATAAAAACTATTCAAAGCATCAGACTAATTCTAGTCATCAGATAATTTAATAATTTAATAATTAAATTTTTATTAATTTTTTATTATTTTTTTATTTAATTAATAATTACATTTAAAATTTAATAATTTAATAATTAGACCAATTTGCTTCTAATTTTATTTTATTATACATTTGTACACACACAAAAGTATGTTTAAAAATAATCTCTGATCTTAAAGTTATAGGGGTGAGCGGGGCACAAACTAACGCAGGGTTAGTTGTAACACACATGGTTTAAATACAGTACTTCAACATATGCTAGCATGATGAAACTTAGTGTATTTAATAGCTGCCATATTGACAATATAGAGAGAAAAAAAAAATGTGCAAAAATTCAGAAATCTTTGGGAGATTTCACTGAACATTTATTTAACAATAGCAAAAGTACATTTCTTAAGTTAATTTTTCATCTGCATTATTTGTGTTTATTTAAAATTAGACAAATCTGATATTATTTTAATCTCCAATCTGTTATTTAGCAGATTAGATAGTTATTTAATGCTTCACTAACTAGCAGAAGATATTAAGCAGATTTAAATTCCAGTTGCGCAGATAGGGTAAGTTGAAACACAGTGTTACAATGTGCCGATATATATATATGTATGTATGTGTGTGTGTGTGTGTGTGTGTGTGTGTGTGTGTGTGTGTGTATATATATATATATATACAGTTACCGATATAGTTGGCATATAGTTGGAACCGGCTGAGCTGGCTTTGGGTCAAGTCCTTCATGTAAAACCACAAAGATGCTTCCCCAGGGCTCAGCCCTGCTTAGCTTCAGTGAGCAACCAGTCTTGGGCTACATGGTGATTTGGCTGCTGGCATAAGAAGTCTCCCTTATACTTCCAGGTCGCACTAGCGGTGACGTCATGGCTGTCGCCAGCCAATACGATTGCCATGATTATACAGTACTTCAGTCATCAGTCACACTGAGGCGTTCCCCATAACGTCATCAACGCAGTGTCTCATTCCCTGTTCTCAGGGAACAGAGGTTACAGTCGTAACCTAGACGTTTTCATGGACTTTTTTATAGTTTGTATTCATTAGTTCCTGTGTTCCATTGTTTGATTTTCCCGTCACTCCTTAGTTACTATGGGTACTGTGATTAGTGAGTTTGGTTCAGCTGTGTTGGATTGATTATCTTGCTTGAGTCTGCTACTTAAGTTGTACCCTTGCCTTCATTCAGTGTCCGGTCAAGTTTGTGTTAAGGTGTCTCTCCTCTGACATGTATGTGTCATGATTCTGCCTTCTAGTCTTTGATTTTCCATGGTCTTGAGGCAGGATCATGACAGACCCATGTTTTATGTTCACACACATGGCCTTTAGCTAGGCCATGTGCTTGTGTTGTCTCGTTTCTAACCCCGCCCCCTTGTTATCCTCGTTTCGTAATTATCACCGTATTAGGTTCACCTGTTGTGTTATCATTAGTCCCTCTATTTAATCCCCTCTTGTTCTCCGTCCTGTGTCGGTTCATTGTCTAACACTGTTGATCTTTGTGTGTCTTCATGGTACACTTCTGTGAGTACTTTGTCTAGAATCCAGTTTAATGTATTGTGAGTTTTGTTTTTGTTATTAGTTCCCGTCTAGTCAAGGTCAAGTCTTTATTTATCGTCTTGCTTATTGCCTCTAGTCTTGTTTTGCCCCCTCGTGGGTTTTGTTTTCTCTGTTTTGTCTTCAATAAATTGTGTATTGAGCATTCAGTCTGCTTTTGGGTTCGTCTATCTTCATCCTCATGACAGTATGTTGTTGTCTTGTGGATTATTATTAAAGACTTTGTATGAACTTCATCATCTGTCTGTCTTCAGTGTGTTCCTGCACACCCTTCTGACAGATACCACTATAAGAAACATATTACAAAGGGGTGATTTGGATCTGAATGGAAAGGCTAAACTTTACATGAATGTATTGCTGATATTTTTAACCGTAATAGAACAAGCCAACTTAAAGAGCAACATTAGCAACACTAAAGCTGGGTGCACACTTTACGATTGATGCTTGTCAGACTGTACGAACAGGATCATTGCTGTAAAAAGATCTCAGTTGTCATTAATGTCAGACTGTACGACAGTCAAGGCACGTTAAAAATGGACACGTGCAAGAAAACCTTTCTTTTTTTACATCAAAAAGTTTTACATCAATCAATGACACGTTCGTTCACAGCGAGCTGCATTACACGCGGGATTGAAACAGTGGCTACAAAGAAATCTCTAACGTTAATTTTGGTCATGGCTTGTCTTGAAAAACGAAGACAATTTGACGGTCGTCATAGGAGAAGTCACACTGCAGGACTGGGAGTCAAATCTTCTGACACAGCCAGAATTTCGTCAGAGATCAAATTTGATCCCAATGGTCATTAATCGGATGTCGGTGAACATGTCAAACTAACGATCAAAGACTTCAGATTTTAGCCTAGGATCAGAAGAATCTTTTAGGATTTGCAAAATTTGTCTCAGACGGCCAAATCATGGCCAAAGTCGCACAGTGTGAACCCAGCTTTACACTGCCACAGCAAGACACCCATCACGTAGAAACACCTACTACATCACCTAATAATGATTTACGAGTTCACACTTGCATATAATTAAATAGAGTAAAGGTTATGGGTATTTGACGTGCTGTCCGAGGGGAGGGCTCTGAACTCGGAATTTGGCCTGAACCCAAAGTACTCCCCCCATCCCAGGTTGGGATAGGAATAGTTAGAAGTGAGGAGATGGGGTGGTGGCGGGATGCTGGAAAACTGTCATGGAACAGAGGTAAGTCTGCTGTTTGCATACATCTTATCTTGTTAATTGAGTTGATTAACTGCATGTGCTCCTCCCATGTTAATTAGGTTAATTATCTGAACGTGCTCCTCATGAACTTTGTTAATAAAACATCATTAATGATGAAGGCAATGATCATGGTGTAAACAAGGTGTTAAAAAACATACTGCAGAGGAGTTAAAAAAAAAATCAAATAGATTTTGATCAAAATGTCGAAAGTTAAGAAATCCCTTCATGGACAGACTCTGGAGAATTCATTTTTAACCTGTTAAACCTGGAATGGGGAGCGCTGCACAGTTATCATTATTTCTTTACTCAGTTACTACATAACCACTCGATTAAGCAGGTTGTCTCGATTCAAACGAGCCCAAACACAAAATAACATGACACGTAGATCTTTAGAAAATCCTCACGGAGTGACAAGACATGCTTATGTGGCGCTAAAGGACTTCCGTGTATGTGAGGTGAATTGTGCCATGGATTATCTACTGAAAGAGACAGTCATGTACATTTACTTTGAAGGGAAGGGTACGTCGCCATCACAGGCGCGTAAGTCTAACATCGTGGATAAATATGTCACCATGTGAGATTTAAATTATACATGGTCAGCCGAGCTGTAATTTAAGTAAAACAGAAGCCTAATTAAAATGAGCCCCACTATTCGACCTAGCAACAACTTTAAAGATGAACACATACATTCAATAATTATAATCCAGTAATATAATCTGAAATGTGCCATTCTTCACTTCTTTGGAACATAAAGGTTATTTTGAGACTTATAATTCAAGACTTTTCCATGTTCCTCAACGATATGATTTTTGGCTTCCTTATTATAAACACAATGGCTCATTTCAATGATTTACGTATAAGTAAACTTGACACCAATAATATAATACATATCACATATTTACCACCCTGTCAATTTATTTATTTATCTATTATTTGAGTATTTTTTTTCCAATTCTAATTTATTTTTGTTGACTCAGTATTTTGCTGTTTTCAAATGTAATCACTTGAAAACACTGTACTCTGCTTGCTCAATGGAATAAAGCTAAGAATTAAAAATACTGATACTGCTTTATACTGTGGGAAGTGGTCTGTCAGCTCTTTAAGCCATTGTATCTTACTGAATCATTATACGTTTTGGGTTATTAGAATACTAGATTAATTAAAACATTCCAGGGTGGCCTAGACCCTAACAGCATAAGCATAAGTGGTAAATCACTTATGCTTATGCTGTTAGGGTCTAGCCCACCCTGAAATGTAGGGCTGACACTGTTTAACTGTAATCACAATGTGGTATAATTGTTAAAACTTCACTTCAATAACTGTCTGGTTTGGTTCAGTTACTTAATCAGACCTCAGAAGACTACAGGACTGCTGAGAGAATTATCGGTACTCCTCTTCCCACTCTCCAAGAACTGTACTCATCTGTACTCACTACATGTTTATCCTTGTTTTCGCATGGGCCGGTTGCAGTCTCTTTTTTTCTGTAGCCACTCCGAAGTCTGAAGTCTTTTGCATTTTATAATGAGTGAATCTCCAGTTGTCACTGGTGATTGTCGTTTGAACCTTTCTGGATCCGCCATCAAATTGATAAGTTTAATTATATCAAGTGCTGTGAGAAAAGTCTATAAATCTCCACCTCCAACATCCTCACGCAATATAGCCTACTAGCCGAGACTTCTTCTTTATGTGTACAGATGTGATGTAATGACACAAAGACATGATCGAATTTCCCACGGAAATCCACCAGTACCACTGGAATTAAAAACATCATTACAAGCTTACCATTTTGAATCGAGCTCAGGCAAGCAGATAGTTTTGAACACTGGCTGGTTAAGTACTTGCTCAAAAAATTATTTTGGATCATTTTTAACCCAAAAAAGTTACGGAATGCAGCTTTAACTGTGAAATTGTTACATTATAAAATATATTAAAATACATTAAAAAATAAAAACGTAAGTGTTTTAATCGATTGGCAGCACTAATGTATAATGTTAAATGACTGATAGTCATATCCAATGATGCAAATACAAAATTTTATTTTGTTATTAAATCTTGCCGTTTTGAATTGAAAATGTGCTATCATTTACAGATATTTGAAATAAATGCAAGAAAATGATTACTCAAGGTCTCCCCTTTATGACAAAATGTTTAGGTTTCAGTTTGGATATTTCTAATTATTGGGCCCAACTGTGCATAAAACCTGTAGGCCTACGTTTGTCTGAAGTTGTGAATTTTCTTTCTTTTATTCATTCATTCATTCATTCTGTTATTTAAGCCTCGATAATCAATGAGTTTTCCCTCATTTGATGTCGAGACACAGAGTAATATGCAGAACTGAAAGTCAAATAAGGACACTAAGGTGAATTACAGTAGTCAACATTTGAAGTGGATCAAAAAAGTTTATCAAAGTTGTTCTAAGACATGAACAGGTATTGTTCAAAATTCATATATAACTTTGATGAAAGGTTTTGATCCATTTCAAATGTTGACTACTGTAGTTTGAAATCATAGTCTTGAATTGTTATTTAATGTCATGAGATACAGCTTAATATTTTGAGAAATTATGGGCTAGTCTCATTTCTCAGTCTCATTTTATAACTGGGCAAAGCTGGCTTCTCTTTTTGTAGCGTCCAAGCTAAAAAAAGAAGGCTTTTAATGGTCTAAAGAATATGTTTAATTTGCTTCACTTCAGCATCAACATAATAGCTAAACACAAAAGTTATCAAACATAAAAACAGCTACACACAAAAGTTATCAAACATAAAACAAACTTATTTTTAACTTATAACTTTACAATTATTATGCACTATTGCCACTTATTGAGAAATAACAAAAAAAGCAATAGCCTATAAAAAATACATAAAAAAATACATCTAGCCTAATAATGCAAACTTTAAACTTATTTTAAGACGACATACATGGAGACAACTTATATATCAGCCTCAGGCATCTTGTAAGACAACATATATAGTTCAGACGGGTCAGCCCTATGTTCCCACAGCCCTATGTTCCCACATTTCTAAGAATTTTTTTTACTGAAAATTTAGAAATTTAGGCCCTATGTTCCCACATCCCTATATTCCCACAACCATATGTTCCCACAGCCCTATGTTCCCACAGTCCTATGTTCTCTCATTTAACTTTGTCCCCTATGAAGGGTAGGTTTTAGTGCTTGTGCTGGTACAGGGATAGCCCAATTACATCTCAGACAAGTCTCCCTCCTGTGAGGGGTAGGTTTAGGTATGTTAACTAATTAAGCCCTAGTCCCCTATGAAGGGTAAGTTTTAGTGCTTGTGCTGGTACAGGGATAGCCCAATTACATCCCAGACAAGTCTCCCTCCTGTGAGGGGTAGGCTTTAGGTATGTCAAACAATCAAGCCTAATTCCCCCACGAAGGGTAGGTTTTAGTGCTTGTACTGGTACAGGGATAGCCCAATAACATCCCAGACAAGTCTCCCTCCTGTGAGGGGTAGGTTTAGGTATGTCAGGGTTAGGGCTGTGGGAACATAAGGCTGTGGGAACATAGGGCTGTGGGAACATAGACATGCTCCCGTTCAGACGTTCTTAGTACATGTTATATTTTCACAAATTTTAAAAAAAAAACGCCGCCATCAAACTTTCTAATAGTCATCATGTCAGTCATCAATAATAACAAAATAAATTATCTGGGGTTTTCTCAGAAGTGATGTAACATAAGAACCTCCGAACATGATCAAAATCTATTTTATTCAAAAATCGAATGAGAACATGCACTTGTTTATATCTTTTTTTTTTCTTTTTTTTTTAGAGTTATAAGCCATTACTTTTAAGTATGCCACTTAGATGTAAAATCATTAAAGGGTCATGAAACCCCAACACACATGTTTTACTGCACATACTGAAAACACAAAAAGCACTCATAAATTTAACTAATAAGTGGAAATTGGTTATTTTTGCGTCTTACTGAGCAATTTCGTTCTTCCGGGTTAAAAAGCAAAGTATAAGCAACGTCACGGGATCTGGTGAAGAATAGTGCCCAAGCGTGCATCTGGAGTGTGTGATTGGCTGCTGCATGGGAGAGGCACGATTCTACGTCAGTCGGTTTGGAGCGCTTTTCATTTATTCATGAGAATGAACTCTTTTAACCCAATCACTGCGATGTATTATGCACGAGATCGCATTACAGTGGAGAATTCAAACATGTAACAACATGCGCATGCGAGCAGTTTCTGCGCGGAATGCTGCGATGACTTTAACAACGCTAGAAACGCTGATCAAAGAACATGTACGGACTGGAGTAAGCGTGTTTTCAAGTTTTTATGGGCGTATTTCATATTCTCTAAACATGAACCAGCACTGTGTATGTGGATATTTAATGACATCTTCTTCAAATGAAATATATGTGCAAATAAGGACACTGATACAGCTGTACGTCTGATCATGAACGCAATGACATGAGGAATTATCATGATACACCAGACAATGATGTAGAAAGAAAATTCAAAGAAGAATGGGCAAAAAAGTAACTATGCCTTTATTCTTTCTGTGTTAAACTGACGTGTGTCGTTTGTTCAGAGACTGTAGCGCTCGTAATGTAATGAAAATATTATTAGATCTTTTTAAATGTTCATTTAAATGTTTCTCCCTCGTTCTTGGGAGTTTGTTGTCATATAGGGTTACATTTTTAAAATGCATCAAGGTGCCCTCGACTGTTATTTGTATTTTTGGTTGTTGTCTCCCCTTTTCCCACCTTCTACTCTCCCACTTTTCCACAGCTTTACATGCCCATTTCTTGAGACTTTTTCAACTCAGAAGTGTGAACAACCAGGCTAAAACAGGGGGTTTTCATGACAATTTAAAAATGCCTTCAGGGTGTAAGAGGTTAGAGGGAACGTCATCGCAGGTTCCTACATGCTGGAGTTTTTGGGGCAGACCTGACCTGTTGAAAATAGATGGTATTCATCCCTCCTGGGATGGTGCTGCTCTTCTCTCTAGTAATATGGCACATAGTCTTAGAGCTCAAACATGACAATCTGGGGCTCAGGTCAGGAAGCAGAAAGACTGGCTAAACCGACCGTCTGCTAGCTGTCTCACGTCACCAAGGTCAGATAAATCCCATCACATAGAGCTTCTTTCATCTAGATATCATCATATAGAGACTGTGTCTGGACATACAAAAAACTCCTAAACCTATTCAAGGATAAAAATTTAATTGATGTTCAACAAATAAAAAACAGATATAATACGGATGAACAAATGATAAAGCTTGGGTTGCTGAATATTCGATCCCTTACTTCAAAAGCACTTATTGTTAATGATATGATTACAGACTATAACCTAGATGTGCTGTGTTTGACAGAAACCTGGCTAAAACCAGACAATTATATTTACTTTAAATGAGTCAACCCCGCAAGATTACTGTTATAAACATGAACCTCGTCTGAAAGGCAAAGGGGGAGGTGTTGCTGTAATTTATAGTAATATCTTCAGAATTACTGAGAAGTCTTGTTTTGAATATAATTATTTTGAAGTGTTGTTGCTTAATGTAACATTATCTAGTGTAAATGATAAATCACGTTTAACATTTGTGCTGGCTACTGTATACAGGCCACCAGGGCACCATACAGACTTTATCAAAGAATTTTCTATCAGAGTTAGTATTGGCTGCAGATAAAGTCCTAATTGTTGGTGATTTTAATATACATGTGGATAACGAAAAAGATGCATTGGGATTGGCATTTAAAGATATTCTGAACTCAATTGGAGTTAGACAACACGTGTCAGGACCTACTCATTGTCCTAATCATACTCTAGATCTAATATTATCACATGGAATCAATGTTGATGCCGTTGAAATTCTGCAGCAGAGCGATGACATCTCAAATCATTATTTAGTCTCGTGTAAACTTCCTTTAGCAAAGTTAGTTAGTGTTACTCGATCTAAGTGCTGCATTTGACACTATCGACCATAACATTCTTTTAAATAGACTCGAAAATTATGTTGGCATTAGTGGAATTGCACAAGCATGGTTTAAATCATACTTATCTGATCGTTATCAGTTTGTAGCAGTAAATGAAGAGATGTCTTATCGATCACAAGTTCAGTATGGCGTACCACAAGGCTCAGTACTAGGACCCCTGCTGTTCACTCTGTACATGCTACCCTTAGGAGATATCATTAGGAAGCATGGCATTAGTTTTCACTGTTATGCTGATGATACTCAGCTCTATATTTCTTCAAAACCTAACGAAACTTACCAATTCATAAAATTAACGGAATGCATAGCTGATATAAAAAATTGGATGACTAGCAATTTCCTACGACTAAATTCTGAAAAAACAGAGATTCTAATTATTGGACAAAAAACTTCCTCACGTTATAACCTAGAATACTGTCTAACACTTGATGGCTGCTCTGTTAAGTCTTCGTCGTCGGTTAGGAACCTGGGTGTGCTATTTGATACCAATCTTTCATTTGAAAGTCACGTGTCTAGTATCTGTAAAACCGCATTCTTCCATCTTAAAAATATATCTAAATTACGCCATATGCTTTCAGTGACAAATGCGGAACAATTAGTTCATGCGTTCATGACCTCAAGGCTAGATTATTGTAATGCTCTACTGGGTGGTTGCCCTGCACACCTAATAAACAAATTACAGCTGGTCCAAAACGCAGCAGGAAGTATGCTCCATACTTCCTGCTGCCAGAACCTTACCAGAACCAGGAAGTATGACCATATTAGCCCTATTCTGTCAACACTGCATTGGCTCCCTATTAAACATTGCATAAATTTTACAATATTGCTGATTACTTACAAAGCACTAAATGGTTTAGTTCCGCAGTACTTGAGCGAGCTCTTAATGCATTATAGTCCTTCACGTCTATTGCGATCTCAAAATTCCGGCCAGTTGATAATACCTAGAATATCAAAATCACCTGCTGGCGGTAGATCCTTTTCCTATTTAGCACCAAAACTTTGGAACAGTCTTCTTAACATTGTCCGGGAAGCAGACACACTCAGTTCAAAGCTAGATTAAAGACATCTCTTTGACCTAGCATTCACATAATACATTATAGACTTCTATAATTCAATGTTAGGCTGCATAGATTAGGTCAGCTGGAACCGGGAACACTTCCCATAAATCCTGATGTACTCATTACATCATAAGAAGAATGGCATCTACGCTAATTTTAGTGTCTTTGTTTATCCCAAGGTTTTCCCGCAGCCTGCCGGATCCAGGCCGGATCCAGATCTGACGAAGGACCTTCGCCTGGACCCGATGTCAACACAGTGCTGAAGTGCCAACTAGTCTCTCCATATGGAGGATCCCTTTACCACTCTACAGATAAAGCGTTGCCGCAAAATTCGTTTTGCGTACCTACCCCGAAGTGACAAAATAAAATAAAAGTCTGTACCAAATTTATAAGGAAAGACCAGTACTTTGTTTAGGCTTGGTCTGTAGGGAATTCCAAACCTGCACACATATATTCAAACGCACATAACTATAGAACCAATTCTTAATGTGCATGTGAACGCCATCAGCGTTTATCACAGGTTCGCGTATAAAGTCTGTGTAGAGAAAATGGTGTCGTCTTAGCGGCCCCTAATTTAATAACAAATGATCGTTGCGACGGAAGCGAATCAATCAAAACTAACTTTAGCTGGAAAATAACTTTATTAAAGATCCGCTATAAAGCCAAAACAATCTCTGTTACCCTAAATTATACGTTTGTCTCTGTAAAGCTGCTTTGAAACAATCTACATTGTTAAAAGCGCTATATAAATGAGGATGACTTGACTTGGATCTGTTGAAAAGAGTAAACCCCCAAATGATTAGCAATGATTGCAGACCGGTTATTTGGTCCGAATTTCTAGAAGCTTTACTTTAAAGGGTTCATGAATTGAGAAATCAAATTTGCATTAGCTTTTGACATTCACATTCATTTCAATTCACATTTATTTGTATAGAGCTTTTCACAATACACATCATTTCAAAGCAGCTTTACAGAAAATGCATGAGTCCACTTTACAAATTAGAGTGATCTGTTATCAGAGATAACTGTCTTTTGTGAAATTTACATACACAAAATCACACTTAGCGAAGAAGGTATTCATTTAAACAATGTAGGCCTAATAATTTAATGCAGAAACAATGAGCTCATTGAAGTAATGAATACTTGTTTGATAACAAATTATTATGACATTTAGAAAAATGTAGCATTGGTGCATGTTGACATATAAGATTGTCCAAAAACAGCTTTTACTGAAACCAAGGTCTGAAAATGACTTGTTTTGGAATGTGCCGATTTATCACATCATAGACATTTGAAAGAATGCCTCTGCAGAAGATCATCAATGCCTACATCTTCATCGCAAATTTGGCCCCACCCACTGGTGTTAGTGAGATGATGAGGAGAGAAGAGCGATACAGGATCACTTGACTAAAAATAACATCCTTCCAAAGGATCTTAATGCTAGGAATGAGATTATTTATTTTCAACAATGTGAATGTCTCAGCTGAGCATTATTTATTTGTATTCAATACATTTCACTGTGTAATCTTTGGTAAATCAGTTGCAATTTCGGCGCAGGCTTTGCAAACAAACTTTTATGATATGGACTCGACAGTAATGCCACAACATGTAAGTAACTTTGTTCATGCTAATACCTAATCTGTGATTGTGATTTTGATATGTAATGATTCATGTGCAGTCAGATGTTATTTGTCATTTATTGGTGTTTATGTGTCAGTAAATCAAACCAGAGACTAAACAGTCAACTTCACATTGTTTCTCTGAGAAGGATGAAAATAATCAGTAACACTTCGATGGTCCACTTTAGACATTCAACTAACTATAAGTACCTTTAAGTACGTAACTACATGTTAACTAACTCTCATTTGAGTATTAGTAGACTGTCTGCTTAGTATCTACTAACCCTTTATTTTGATAGTCCCCCAACAGACATTCTACTGACTATAAGTTACTTTGCAACTACATGTCGACTTATTTTACTAACCTGAACCCTTACACCTAACCCTAACCTAACAGTCTACTAAAAATCTACTGCAGTCTAGTAATACTCTAATGAGAGTTAGCTGACATGTAGTTGCAAAGTTACTTATAGTTAGTAGAAAGTCTAAAGTGGACCATCAAAATAAAGTGTAACCAAATAACAGGGATCACTGGTGATCTCAGATTATTTTAGTTCAAAATATGTTTGAGCTTATATATCTCAATATTAATAACAGTCTGGTTAATTTTGAGTCTTGAACTATAAACTCTCAAGGGTTGGCTTTCTAAATGTATGTGTGTTATGTTTCTATTCAGAATTACTTATGAGCAGTAACCTTTTTATTTTGGGCATTTCATGTATGCAGCACTTGCCAAAATTGGGGGTGATGAGCAAGGGGTTAAACTGTGATTGAATTAGATCAAAGAACACTCAATTTACAATCACTGGAGCTGTCAATCACACATTGAAAAGAAAGAAAAAAATCATACTAACATTATAAGTGCACCCCAGGAAACATTATAAAACAATGCAGTTCATGCCCCCTTTAAACATTTCATTCTCAACTATAGGGTTGTCAAATAAAAATTTGAATATTAAAAATTTTAAGAAAAAAATATAAAAAAGTCAAATTTAAAATAAAAATCAACATCGGAGTGCAAAAACGGTGCTTTCGAATTTTAGGTATGCGTCAGCCTTATCAGTGGCGCACGAGATGCGATGATGATGTAAGAGTCGTTTTATTGTTTTTGTTAGTCTATCCAGTTGAACCCACTAGACTAGATGATGTGCTGCTGCATTATTTATTCTAAACATTGCAGAAATAGAGAAGCTCAGTGTGGCGAAGATGTACTGTAGGTGAACGTGCTAGACAGACATCTTTGACGTATCTCGCACAAGCTATGCACAAGCATGTTTAGAAAGCTATGCCAAACATTAAAAGAAGTTTAATTTTTAAAAAAACATGTCTCGAGAGTCAAGACTTTGTGGGGTTTTTTACCATTCCACTGCATCATGTTTTGCAAAAAGTACTGATTGGTGTTCAGCTCTTTGTATTAAACTATGCTGTACATACATGATGCTGTTTTATTCATAATTCTTTATGCAATTTACGAAATTATATTTGATTTATAAACGTTAGTTTAAATGTTATGTACTTGATTTTTACAGACAGCCATGTTATTTAATTGCTTTGAATAAACAGTTTAATGCAGTGTAATATTTTGCTCATTGTGCCCTCTTGTGGCCTCAGGAGATAATATATATGAATATTAGTAATATTTAAGTAATACAATTTTTTAAAAATCATTAGCCATTTTGACAGCCCTAGACTTCTACTACTACTAATAAAAAACACAACAACGATGTACATGACAGTGATCTTCACACAGATCTGTGAAAATGACAAAAAGGCTGTATTATGCATGTAATGCCAGTAGTTGAAAGAGTCACTTTGTCAAGAAACACCCTGCGAAAAAGTAATATGCACATGTGAACATTTAAAACGCATGACATTACATGACATCACAGTTTTCACAAATTCACGTTTTTGTTGTTTACATGTAGACAGTACAGTGGTGGAAAGAGTACTAAGTATTGGAACTTAAGTATTGCTACTTAAGTAATAATTTACTTGAGTACAAGTAGAAGTGCTGAAAAATAATATGACTCAAGTAAGAGTAAATAAGTAGTTTGCTTAAAAACTACTCAAGTAACTACGTTACAAAGTGCTTTAGTATTATTTTTCTATTTTTACCCAAAATGGGGAGATGATAGCGATATGGAGCGCTAAACACTCACGTCATCTGTTTCATTCATACTGGAAGCCCAGTACTGATTCATCCCTCGCACAGAAAGTCCACAAGTGAGATTCATAGAATTATTAAACTTATGACGTTTCAGGAAATGCCATATGGATTTAATAACATGCAAATAGAGACGTTTTGACTGATGAAACATGAAGACAAACACATGATAGCGATAATATATCTGTGTTCATCAAGCTATCTCAGGTAGTTTCATAAGAATGATTTATGTCTTTAAAGGGATAGTTCAACAAAAAGGAAAATTACCCCGTGATTTATTCACCCTCAAGTCATCCTAGGTGTATATGACATTCTTCTTTCAGAAAAATACAATCAGATTTCTATTAAAAAAAATGTCCTGGCTCTTCCGAAGCTTTATAATGGCAGTGAATGGCTGGAGAAAATTTGAAGCCCAAAAAAGTGCATCCATCCATGATAAAAGTGCTCCACTTTTACTCCAGGGGGTTAATAAAGGCCTACTGAAGTGAAGCCATACGTTTGTGTAAGGAAAATAACCATATTTAAAACTTTATAAACTATAATCACTAGCTTCTGCCAGACGAATGCATCGATTTACGGTGGAAGACTAACCCCTGACCCGACCCACAGCGTAATGACGTACTGTATCTGGAAGCTCAGAGATAAGAGCAAAACAAAACTCTGGTTCAGAATTAGCCATTTTGAAGATAAATGTCGGAGGATTTCTATATAATAGAAGAGGAGCTTCAGTTTGTTGCACACCCCTGTTAGTTTAAACCGCGAAAGGCGTCTAAGCTTACGATTCCCTTACATCCTAGTCATACATGTGTCACGGGTTACTCTTGTGGTCAATTTGCGTAGTGTGCGTACGATCGTCTGGTGGAAGCTAGTTATTTTATATTATGTTATAAATATGGGTATTTTTCTTACAAAAAAACATGGCTTCGCTTTCGAAGGCCTTTATTAACCCATTGGAGCTGTGTGGAGTATTTTTTTTTATCATGAATGCATGCACTTTTTGGGGTTTTACATTTTTTCCAGCCATTCACTCCCATTATAAAGCTTGGAAGAGACAGGACATTTTTTAATATAACTTCGATTGTATTCATCTGAAAGAAGAATGTCATATACACCTAGGATGACTTGAGAGGGTGAGTAAATCATGGGCTAATTTTCATTTTTGGGTGAACTAACCCTTTAATGCAATGCTAATCAACATAGCCTGTATGATAGAATTTAATAAAATAATATATTCTCACTCTGTATTAAGAAGCAACATGAAAGCACAGAAGTAATTTCAATCACAAGTGACATGTATTGTGATCATCCAATCTTATTTCACTGTTATTGTGTTTATTTTTAGCTTTGTACAAAGTTTGCGTCGTGCATTTAGTTTAACTGTATTGTTAAAGAGGGTGAGCTTTACCATTCAATTGAACTGTGTCCATGTTTTCAAAACACTTACATTGTTTTTGCTCTGTCCATGCAATAACTGCGTCCATGTTATGAGCCATTTACTTCAACTGCTAAGTGTTCTGGTATTATCAATGGGATGACCCATTTCAGGAGTTGCCATAATTAAAATTTAAAATCAGAATATGAGCATAGCTCATTTACATTCACTAAAATTTTGAAACGCGATACTGATCCAAAACACAAGCACCAGTGATTGAATGTCAATGCGCGGTTTAAAGTCCCCGCCCCCCAGCCGAACTAGAAGTTTTGATTGGTTTTGCACCCGAGTCAAACCTGTCTGTTATTGGCTGAAGCGCTTCAGACCTGTCTGTTATTGGCTGAAGCACAGGGCACCACCGCAGTAGTTAGAAAAGTGTCTGTCAAATGTTAGCTATGTTGTGTAAACATACCCTAAATGAACAATTAAACGAGACACAGGTTGAACCAAATCAGTTACTATAGAAACAAAAAATGACTAAGAACCCAAAGGACACAGGAACAAAACAAGGAACACAAATAAAACAGAATGCAATAATATAAAAAAGAATCTCTAAGCAGACAAACACAAAACTAGATGTGTGACAATATTATATTAATACATTACATATAATAATAATAATAATAATACAGTTAGATTATCAATGTTACGTAATGTTCTCTCTCTCTCTCTCTCTCTCTCTCTCTCTCTCTCTCTCTCTCTCTCTCTTCTCTCTCTCTCTCTTTTTAAAAGTTAAAAAGTTTTAAAAGTTTAAAAGTTTTACCATTTCAAATACTCAAGCTTTTATTTTGTTTTGACAGAATACTGAAGAAATTCTGTAAAATTCAATCCAGACAAATGCACATTGCGTTCCCAAAATGCACATTAAACTCAAAGCTCATACAGAGATGGAGTTCATGAAAAGCAGCATTTACTGTGAACTGAGCCGCTTTAAGATGCAGAAACACTACAAGCTGTATGTGTGTACAGTACAGTGCCACTCTTCACTCTGAAACCCACAGCGCAACAAAATATACTTATTTATACTTATAAATCATAGCCTTTGATTTGATAAATCGATAAACTATATTGGACTTTCTATTTTATTTTGATCAGTTAGAGTTATACAATAAACCCACAAACCCCAACATAGGAAACCCTGTTCTATACAATATGAATGCAATTTTTGAGCATGCACACTAAAAACTCTGTAACTACACAAACTGACAGATAATGATGAGGAATACTAGCTTCAGAGATAGAGGTGCTAAAGAATTATTAGACCTGGTGGTGAAGGTAAAGCTTGGACAGTCTGAGGTTCAATTTTCACCAAGGGCTGACGTAATGGGCTTATTGTTTCATTTCTAATGTGGTAGACCTTGACTTCAAGGATCAATTTCATTTAACCATCTTGCCACGAGTGACCTTGATTTCGTGCAAAATCCAACAATATAATTCAGCAAAAGGACAAATTCAGGGTCTTAACCACCATGCTGTACTGTCCCGTTTGCTCAGCAATAAGCCAATAAAAATATATTTGCTGATTTTAAAACAGTGTAATGACAATACCATTTAATATGAATAGACGTTTTTCTCAGTATGGAGTTTTGACTATACAGGGGGTTGAGAAGCACTTAGAGTGTCTCTTAGTAAAGACATGACCACAGCTTCAGTTTAATAAAAGCTTTTATAACCTTCACACACAGGCAGATATCACAGATTCACTTTCACACTTTCAGATCTCTGATGGTTTTAAGAGAGTAAACAGTCAAAGCATGCTTACTGAAGTGCTTTTCTGCTTTATCGTTAAATTTCATGGAAAGAGAGCACGATTGCGTACAGAGAGGCCTTAAAAGCTGCTAGATCTGCTTATTTTTCAACCCTATTAAAAGAAAATAAACAAAACCCTAGGTATTTATATGAAACAGTGGCTAAATAAACAGACGTTTCCAAGCAGCACAGCAGTAATGACTTTATGAACTTCTTTCCTAACAAGATTGATAATATCAGGGAGAAAAGTATAGCAATGCAACCGTCTACTATGGTATCGCATAAGGCAGTGTATTGTAGTCTCCTTGAGGAAAAAAAATGATTCATTCATTGCTATTGGAGAGGAAGAATTTTCTAAACTCGTTAAATCCTCTAAATCGACAACATATATGTTAGACCCCTAAGGTTTACTCAATCTTAGTGCTGCATTTGATACTATTGACCACAACATTCTTTTACATAGACTCGAAAATTATGTTGGCATTAGTGGAATTGCATTAGCATGGTTTAAATCATACGTATCTGACCGTTATCAGTTTGTAGCAGTAAATGAAGAGATGTCTTATCGATCAAAAGTTCAGTATGGCGTACTACAAGGCTCAGTGCTAGGACCGTTACTGTTCACTCTGTACATGCTACCCTTAGGAGATATCATTAGGAAGCATGGCATTAGTTTTCACTGTTATGCTGATGATACTCAGCTCTATATTTCTTCACGCCCTGATGAAACTTACCAATTCACAAAATTAACGGAATGCACAGCTGATGTAAAAAATTGGATGACTAGTAATTTCCTACTACTTAATTCTGAAAACAAGTAATAAAAACTCAGTGAGTGTTTTAGCGCAATTTTCTCACCTCATGGGATCACAACACTAAGAGATAGTAAATCTTTTCCTGGATTTTTTTTGTGCGTTCCCGAGATTAGACCTTTCTTAACATAATGCCGAAAACCCGAAGTCTCTAGGTGGTCTGGTTGAGGAGTAGATAGAAGTGCAAGATTGGTGCGCACAGACGCACAGAACAGAAATCATGAGTTAACAATCGCAATTTGTCCGGTGGAAAATTGCGCTAAAAACAGATATTCTAATTATTGGGCAAAAAACATCCTCACGTAATAACCTAGAATACTGTCTAACACTTGATGGCCGATCTGTTAAGTCTTCATCGTTGGTTAGGAACCTGGGTGTGCTCTTTGATACCAATCTTTCATTTGAAAGTCACGTGCCTAGTATCTATAAAACTGCATTTTTCCATCTTAAAAATAAATCTAAACTACGTCATATGCTCTCATTGACAAATGCGGAACAATTAGTTCATGCGTTCATGACATTAAGGCTAGATTATTGTAATGCTATTATGGGTGGTTGCCCTGCACGCTTAATAAACAAACTACAGCTGGTCCAAAACGCAGCAGCTCGAGTTCTTACCAGAACCAGGAAGTATGACCATATTAGCCCCGTTCTGTCAACACTGCATTGGCTCCCTATTAAACACCATATACATTTTAAAATATTGCTGATTACTTACAAAGCACTAAATGGTTTAGCTCCGCAGTACTTGAGCGAGCTCTTAACACATTATAGTCCTTCACATCTATTGCAATCTCAAAATTCCGGCAAGTTGATAATACCTAGAATATCAAAATCGACTGCTGGCGGTAGATCCTTTTCCTATTTAGCCTTCCTAACATTGTCCGGGAAGCAGACACACTCTCTGTCAGTTCAAATCTAGACTAAAAACACATAACAAACATCTCTTTGAAATAGCATACACATAACAAATTATAGACTTCTATAATTCAATGTTAGGCTGCATAGATTAGGTCAGCCGGAACCGGGAACACTTCCCATAAATCCTGATGTACTTGTAACATCATAAGAACTTGTTACATCATAATGGCGTCTACGCTAATATTAGTCTCTCTGTTTATCCCGAGGTTTACCGCAGTCCGCCGGATCCAGGCCGTATCCATATCTGATGAAGGACCTGCGCCTGTACACAATGACAATGCAGTCCTGAAGTGTCAACTAGTCTCTCCCCTGTGAAGGCCTCCTTCCCTTCCCTTCCCTTTACCTCAGTACAGATAAAACGTTGTCAAGATAATTCCAGTTCACATGGCTACGTGGAAGTGATAATAAATTCTGTATTATAAATTTTAAGGCCAGACAAGTAGTTTGTTGAGGGCTGGTTTGTAAAGAAGGACTACACGCCTGCGCACATATATATTCAAATGCGCATACCTATAGACTAAACACGTAATACGCATGTGCACACCATTAGCGTTCTCACAGGTTCACGTTTTTAAAGTTTGTGCAGAGCGAACTTAAGTGTTTTCTGTTAGGACACGTGTCCTAACTACATGCGCCGCGACACGCAATAAAAGGTATATTTTCTTTGTTAATCAGAGTTTTTGTCCTAACCAGCCACAACGGCGACACGCAAAAATTTTTCTATTTTTTCTATTTTTCTGCGATGTCGCAGCCTGAACAACAAACACAAAGTGTGGCAATGATAATCTCAGGTACTGTTTATGTGCTTTATATAATGTTAAAAGCGTGTAATGTGACTTTTAATATCATTTAGTGCTCCCAGCTTTGTAGCTGTAAAAGCAACAATGGATAATTCACCTCAGATCTTGAAATTAAACAAATGGAAACAAGAACGTTCAGACAGTGAACAAACAAGTGTATTTTTTGACAAAGATTGTTTTAAGTAACTCAGTAGCCTATGTATTTTTAATAATGTTTTAAATGGTGTAATATTTGTGAATTTAAATATGTAGCCTACTTATCCATTTTCTTGCGAGTGCCGTCAAGATTATCCTCTGGTGCTGTGCACTTTCCGTGAGACCCAATATTAACCAACTGTAGAACCGCAGAACCATACGTCATAGCAGTGTGAGGATGACAGCGCCAGCCTAACAGTCTGATGCCGGAAGTGGGCGGGGTAAAAGCATCGAAAGGGTGGAGATGGGTAGGTTTAGGGGTGGGTTTAGGGATCAGGGGGTGGAGATGGGTAGGTTTAGGTATGGTATATGTAAGGTGGATATGTATGGTATGCGGTTCCGGCATCAGACTGTTAGGCGCTGTAGTCCTCACACTGCTATGACGTATGGTTCTGCGGTTCTGCAGTGAGACCTATCTCGTGAGACTCCGCTCACATGCTGTTCTTATTGGCTGTGGATTTTGATTGATTTTGACGCATCTCGCAGTCGCGTTTATAAAAATAAAGTTATTATCTATATTGTTAAAAGCTCTATATAAATGAAGGTGACTTGACTTTATCGAACAAACTGTTTGACAAGTACCTGAAATCAGCTGACACTAAACAGAAAATGTATATTCACTTCCATTCCTTAAAAATGTTAATACATCAATGTATTACAGTCTAAAGTCCAACACTGAAGATGCTCATGTGTTTCAAAGCATTTTTGATTCCAACACTGATCCTGTGATATGATGCTGGAAACAGATACTGTATAAAGCACAAAATCTAAACAATGCTTCCATTTGGTGATTTTCTAATGTAGTAAAATGTTACAGCGTTTCTAATGTTACAGCGTTGCACTTGCAATGTGGAGCGCTCTAATACAAGTCCCATGAAAAATGACTCGACACATTTGTTACATGGTTTTGGGTTTTGTTTCATGTTTATAGTTTAATGTATTTTATTTTGAATTCTCATAGTCTTGTTTCCTGGTTTCCAGTGGTGGAAAGAGTACTGAAAATATATACTCAAGTAAAAGTACCATTACATTCCAAAAAATGTAGTGTGAGTGGAGTAAAAAGTAATTTTACTCCAATAAAAAACTACTTGAGTAAGAGTAAAAAAGTAGCTTATTTAAGAGTACTCATGAGTACTTAGTAGTGAGTATAATAGTAGTGAGTACTGAGCTGTGGATTCTACCCCCATATTATAAACACTGTACACTACAATTAATCCATTTCGAAAACATTGTACATACTATAATTCACATTATCTTTTGTTGCTTGTCAGAAAGATTGTTTCTAAATATCTATCATCCATCTTTTTAAAATGCATCAAAACACAGAAAGACTAGTACAGAGATGAGAAGATCACCATTTAAATCATATTGTTTAAAAAAAAAAGAAGATTAGATGTAAGGCCACTGAGCATGTTATTGTTCCACATAAAATATCAATGTTCAGAACTGTGAAAATAATTCAAAAACCTTTAGAAACTCATATGAGAGTTCAGTATCACACACCATGTGTCAGGTTTGCACACACGAAGCAGACAAGATGGTAGGTTTGATATTTTAATAGCAGATTGGATTGGACACAGCGTGAAAGGTGAGTAAACAGGAAGTAAATAATCAGATGAAGCTTAACTGAATGATAACCAAGTCTATCTCTCTCTTGCAGATGAAGATGATGAAGTTTCTCTGAAGACGGAATGAAGACAGGCTGAAGAAGATCGGGATCGACGGTGAGTATGCAGGTAGGTAATGTAGAGGGTCCGTGTGTCATGAATCGACGAGACCAGAAGATGACTGAAGGTTGAGTGCTGAATATAAAGGGGTGAGATGACGAGGTACAGGTGATGATGATAATTACTCAGGGGAGAGTGAGTGCAGGTGCGCCAAAGAGGATCCTGGGGAATGTAGTGCAGAGAAGACAGACGGTGAAGGTGGTGAATGTGACATTACTCCCCCCTCCCTCCTCCCGTAGAAGGCAGAACACGGGAGGGGGGGGTGGGCATCCTGGAGTCTGTGACCGGAGGGTGGACAGGGAGACGACAGACAGAAGACTTCAGGATGGTATCGCCGAACACGGCGGTGCAGGATGAAGAGGAGACCATGGCGGTGCAGGCTGAGGAGGTGGCCATGGTGGTGCAAGCTGAGGAGGTGGCCATGGCGAAGCAGGCTGAGGAGGTGGCCATGGCGAAGCAGGCTGAGGAGGTGGCCATGGCGAAGAAGACCCTTCGGGCGGCCGCGGCGGTGAAGACCCTTCGGGCGGCCGTGGGCCCTTGGGTGGCCACGGCGAGGACATATGGCCCCCCCCAAAAAAATTATTGGGGAGAGTGACGGCGTCAAACCCAGCCTTTGGGACAGGCTCTGGGACCGGGACATGAACAGTCTCTGGCTGGGCTGACAGGACGAGCAGAGAGGGCTCTGTGCTGGACGGGACCAGCGGTGAGGGCTCTGTGCTGGACGGGACCAGCGGTGAAGGCTCTGTGCTGGACGGGACCAGCGGTGAAGGCTCTGTGCTGGACGGGACCAGCGGTGAAGAGGGCGTTGAGCTGGACAGGACCAGTGATGAAGGGGGCTTTGAGCTGGGCGGAACCAGCAGCGAAGAGGGCTTTGAGCTGGGCGGAACCAGCGGCGAAGAGGGCTTTGAGCTGGACGGAACTATCTGTGAAGAGGGCTTTGAGCTGGACGGAACCAGCGGGCGAAAAGGGCTCTGAGCTGGACAGGTCCAGCGGCGAAGAAGGCTTTGAGCTGGATGGAACCAGCGGCGAAGGGAGCTTCAAGCTTGGCGGGATAAAAGAAAACACAAGCTCTGCGGGCATGACGCTGTCAGTCTCTAGCTCAGCGGGCATGACGCTTACTGTCACAGGCACGGCGGGCATGACGCTCAAAGTCTCAGGGGCGGCGGGCATGACGCATACTCCCTTAGGCTCGGCAGATCTGGCGTGAAGTGCGGGCTCGGCTGGACTGGCGTGAAGTGCAGGCTCGGCTGGACTGGCGTGAAGTGCAGGCTCGGCTGGACTGGCGTGAAGTGCAGGCTCGGCTGGACTATGGATGAGGATGGATGGCGTGGCGAAGATGGCTGGAGACGGTGGCGTTCCGGACCCGAACTGGAATGCCGGCTCGGCAGGAACCAACCGGATGATGAACGGGGCTGCGTCGAATAGGGACAACAGGTTAGCTCTGGAATCCAAAAGATTCTGCATCTTTGGTCTGGTCTTCTGTCAGGTTTGCACACACGAAGCAGACAAGATGGTAGGTTTGATATTTTAATAGCAGAATGGATTGGACACAGCGTGAAAGGTGAGTAAACAGGAAGTAAATAATCAGATGAAGCTTAACTGAATGATAACCAAGTCTATCTCTCTCTTGCAGATGAAGATGAAGTTTCTCTGGAGACGGAATGAAGACAGGCTGAAGAAAGTGATTTGAAGTCATTTGAAAGTCATGTGTCTAGTATCTGTAAAACCGCTTTTTTCCATCTTAAAAATATATCTAAATTACGTCATATGCTCTCATTGACAAATGCGGAACAATTAGTTCATGCTTTCATGACATCAAGGCTAGATTATTGTAATGCTCTACTGGGTGGTTGCCCTGCACGCTTAATAAACAAACTACAGCTAGTTCAAAACGCTGCAGCTCGAGTTCTTACCAGAACCAGGAAGTATGACCATATTAGCCCGGTTCTGTCAACACTGCACTGGCTCCCTATTAAACATCGCATCAATATTAAAATATTGCTGATTACTTACAAAGCACTAAATGGTTTAGCTCCGCAGTACTTGAGCGAGCTCTTAACACATTATAGTCCTTCACGTCTATTGCGATCTCAAAATTCCGGCCAGTTGATAATACCTAGAATATCAAAATCGACTGCTGGCGGTAGATCCTTTTCCTATTTAGCACCAAAACTTTGGAACAATCTTCCTAACATTGTCCGGGAAGCAGACACACTCTGTCAGTTCAAAGCTAGATTAAAGACACATCTCTTTGACATAGCATTCACATAATACATTATAGACTTATATAATTCAATGTTAGGCTGCATAGATTAGGTTAGCTGGAACCGGGAACACTTCCCATAAATCCTGATGTACTTGTTACATCATGAGAAGAATGGCATCTACACTAATTTTAGTGTCTTTGTTTATCCCGAGGTCTTCCCGCAGCCTGCCGGATCCAGGCCGTATCCAGATCTGACGAAGGACCGTCGCCTGGACCCGATGACAACGCAGTGCTGAAGTGCCAACTAGTCTCTCCCTATGGAGGATCCCTTTACCACTCTACAGATAAAGCGTCGTCGGGAAAACTCAATTTGCGTATCTACCCCGAATTGATCAAATAATATAAAATAAGATTCTGAATCAAAACTATAAGGAAACACCAGTAATTTGTTTAGGCTTGGTTTGTAGGGAATTCCAAACCTGCACACATATTCAAACGCACATAACTATAGAACCAATTCTTAATGTGCATGTGAACGCCATCAGCGTTTCTCACAGGATCGCGTTTAAAGTCTGTGTAGAGAGAATGGTGTCGTCTTGGCGGCCCCTAATTTAATAACAAATGATCGTTGTGACGCAAGCGAATCAATCAAAACTAACTTTAGCTGGAAAATAACTTTATTAAAGAACCGCAATAAAGCCAAAACAATCTTACCTTAAATTATACGTTTATCTCTGTAAAGCTGCTTTGAAACAATCTACATTGTTAAAAGCGCTATATAAATGAAGAAAAGAAAAGAAAAATCGGTATCGACGGTGAGTATGCAGGTAGGTAAAGTAGAGGGTCTGTGAGTCATGAATCAACGAGACCAGACGATGACTGAAGGTTGAGTGCTGAATATAAAGGGGTGAGATGACGAGGTACAGGTGATGATGATAATTACTCAGGGGAGAGTGAGTGCAGGTGCGCCAAAGAGGATATAGGGGAATGTAGTGCAGAGAAGACAGACGGTGAAGGTGGTGAATGTGACACCATGAGATTAAAAAGAGCCAATTTCTCTCCAAAGCGGTATTAGTTTTAGTGGTTTGTTAAAGAAATGAGAATCACTAATATTATCAGTTTACCTTACCTAATGCACTGAAAAAGTTTAAGATAGTGAGCTAACATTAATTACACTGTAATTTTGCAAGATGGCGGCGCGTGAACAACGCGAGGCTCAGCGTCTCTCCAGAATCTGCTACTTAGCGATTTTTTTATCTACTCTTGACTGGATTATTCATGCTTTTGACTGAAGCATTATTCAGCTTCTGGACATTTGGACTCAAAACTCCAATAGTTTTATCACCGATCTCCGACTCATCCCAGAGATCTCCAGAACATCGGAGGCTGCTCACTCTTCCTGGCCGGGCGGAAGTGCACGCAGACGGCGCCGAGAACGTAAACAAAGGCGGGGTAGGCGCGGAGGGCTACGAGCTAAGCTAAAGCTAACACCACACCGGCTCCCTTTACCCAGCATTCTCCTCGCCAATGTTCGTTCTCTGGCAAACAAAATGGATGAAATACGGCTCTCCATCACCAACAACAGACAGATTATGGACTCAAACATGGCTAAACAACAGCTGCCCGGGAAAATGCTATTGAGTTAGCAGGACGCCACACACACCGAGCCGACAGGATAGCAGATGACTCCGGCAAGACCAGAGGTGGAGGTTTGTGCATTTTTATCAACAATGCTTGGTGCATGAACTCTGCTACTACCGAGAGTCACTGCTCACCTAATGTGGAGTTTTTAATGGTCAAATGCAGACCTTATTATCTCCCCAGAGAACTTACTTCCATCATACTCACTGCAGTGTATATCCCCCCGGATGCTAATGCTAAGCTGGCTATGAAAGAACGTTATGCATCCATTAGCAAACATCAGACTAAACACCCTGAGGCTGCTTTTATTGTTGCTGGTGACTTTAACCACTCCAACCTAAAGACAGTCCTCCCCAGATTCCACCAACATGTCTCCTGTCACACTAGAGGGGACAAGACTTTGGACCATGTTTATTCCAACATGTCTGGAGCCTACAAAGCAACACCCCTCCCCCACATTGGACAATCTGACCATCTCTCCCTGTTCCTCACACCTCGGTACTCACCACTCATCCAACGTGTGAAACCCACTGTGAGGACAATAAAAGTGTGGCCAAAGGGGACAGACGCTGTGCTCCAGGACCGGTTCAAAAACACAGACTGGAATATGTTCATCCACACAGACTTGGACCAGTACGCCACATCTGTACTGGACCACATCTCCACGACTACACACAGTGTCACCACCCAGAAACAGATCACCATGTACCCCAACCAGAGGCCTTGGATGAACCGGGAGGTCCGTCTCCTCCTGAAGGCCCGTAATATCGCCTTCAGGTCAGGGGATGCACAGGCCTACAGTACAGCCAGGGCTAAGCTGAAGAGGGGCATCAAAAATGCCAAACACCACTACAAAGGGAAGGTAGAAGAACACTTCTCCAATTCCAACCCCCGACGTATGTGGCAAGGACTCCAGATCATCACAGACTACATGACCATCAAACCCTCCCCCGCATCCTCTGATGTCTCCTTCAACGAGCTCAACAACTTTTATGCTCGTTTTGAGCAGAGGAACCCAACAACTGCAATTAAGGCAGAGGTGACTCCAGACCACCAACCACTGACTTTCTCCCCCACTGATGTAGGAGCGGTGCTGAGCAGGATTAATGTCCACAAGGCTGCTGGTCCTGATGGCATCCCTGGGCGTGTTCTCAGAGCATGTTCTGGGGAGCTGGCAGGAGTGCTGACGGACATATTCAATCTGTCCTTGGCCCATGCTGTGGTACCGGCCTGCTTCAAATCCACCTCCATCGTTCCGATACCCAAAAACTCCAACCCATCAAGCCTCAACGACTACCGCCCGGTAGCCCTCACCCCAATCATCACTAAGTGCTTAGAGCGGCTGGTCCTAGCACACCTCAAATCCTCCCCACCCTGGACCCCCACCAATTTGCATACCGTCAGAACAGGAGCACAGAGGATGCAGTCTCCATAGCGCTGCACTCTGTCCTCTCACACCTGAACAATAAAAACACCTATGCTAGAATGCTGTTTATAGATTTCAGTTCAGCGTTCAATACAATCATCCCCTCACAACTCATTAGGAAACTCACAGACCTAGGCATCAGTTCCCTCATGTGCAACTGGTTACTGGACTTCCTGACCAGCCGGCCCCAACATGTCTGGCTGGATAACCACTGCTCATCCATCATCACAATGAACACCAGTGTACCACAAGGCTGTGTGATGAGTCCCTTCCTTTACTCCCTCCTCACCCATGACTGCAGACCTGTCGATGGTTCCAATACCATCATTAAGTTTGCAGATGACACCACGGTGATCGGCCTCATCAAAGACAGCGATGAGGCCGCCTACAGGGAGGAGGTGGATCGTCTGGCTGAGTGGTGCGACACCAACAACCTGCTGCTCAACACCGAGAAGACCAAGGAGCTCATTGTGGACTTCAGGAGGAATGCTGACCCACATCCACCCATCCACATCAAGGGGACGGCTGTGGAGCGTGTGAACAGCTTCAAGTTCCTGGGAGTCCACATCTCCGAGGATCTCACCTGGACGACCAGCTGTTCTAAGCTGGTCAAGAAGGCTCACCAGCGCCTCTTCTTTTTGAGGACTCTGAGGAAGAACCACCTGTCCTCAGACATCCTGGTGAACTTCCACCGCTGTACCATCGAGAGCATCCTGACCAACTGTATAACAGTTTGGTATGGGAGCTGCTCTGCCTCGGACCGGAAGGCGTTGCAGAGGGTGGTTAAAGCCGCCCAGCGCATCGCCGGAGCACTACTTCCTTCCATAGAAGACATCTACAGGAAGCGGTGTCTGAAAAGGGCTGGGAAAATCATCAAAGACCCCAGTCACCCAGCACATGGACTCTTCACCCTCCTGCCCTCTGGGAGGCGCTACAGGAGCCTCCGGACTAAGACCACCAGGTACCGGAACAGCTTTTTTCTTACAGCTGTCAGACTCCTGAATTCTGCCTCCTGATATTTCACCCATATTAAAACTCATGGACTGAACATACACGTACTCACAACCACTCATAACTGAACATACACACAATAGACCAAAAAAAAACAAACAAACAAAAAAAAAAAGCCGGCCGACAGTATCCCTATACACACAAAATAACATGGACTGAACCGCCACTTACAGCCACTTGCACTTTATATTATTACTGTATAATTTATCCATATATATCTCACTGATCTTAACTGCACTACTGTAAATACTGTATAGACAATCATACTGTACAATCCAATACAATAACTATAGTTCTACAGCTGTTTATTAATACTTGCATATTGTATATTTATGGTCTGTTATAGCCTTTCATATTTATAACCATACGTATAACCTGTTCATAGCTTGTACATTCACTACAGTTATAGTCTGTATACTCATAGTATATTCATAACATACCTTCATACTGTGTACATTTGTAATATATCTACAATATATCTATATTTTTGTAATATATCTATATTTTTGCTAAAGCACTTCTGGATGGATGCAAACTTCATTTCGTTGCTTTGTACTTGTGACATGTGCAATGACAATAAAGTTAAATTCTATTCTATTCTATTCTATTCTATTTCATGGCATTAAATAAACTCACCTAAAGGATTATTAGGACCACAATACTAAGACTGTGTTTGACCCCCTTTCGCCTTCAGAACTGCCTTAATTCTACGTGGCATTGATTCAACAAGGTGCTGAAAGCATTCTTTAGAAATGTTGGCCCATATTGATAGGATAGCATCTTGCAGTTGATGGAGATTTGTGGGATACACATCCAGGGCACGAAGCTCCAGTTCCACCACATCCCAAAGATGCTCTATTGGGTTGAGATCTGGTGACTGTGGGGGCCATTTTAGTACAGTGAACTCATTGTCATGTTCAAGAAACCAATTTGAAATGATTCGAGCTTTGTGACATAGTGCATTATCCTGCTGGAAGTAGCCATCAGAGGATGGGTACATGGTGGTCATAAAGGGATGGACATGGTCAGAAACAATGCTCAGATAGGCCGTGGCATTTAAACGATGCCCAATTGGCACTAAGGGGCCTAAAGTGTGCCAAGAAAACATCCCCCACACCATTACACCACCGCCACCAGCCTGCACAGTGGTAACAAGGCATGATGGATCCATGTTCTCATTCTGTTTACGCCAAATTCTGACTCTACCATCTGAATGTCTCAACAGAAATCGAGACTCATCAGACCAGGCAACATTTTTCCAGTCTTCAACTGTCCAATTTTGGTGAGCTTGTGTAAAATGTAAAGCACATTAGCCTCTTGTATGTAGGCTCTTTTTCCTATTTGTAGTGGAGATGAGTGGTACCCGGTGGGGTCTTCTGCTGTTGTAGCCCATCCGCCTCAAGGTTGTGCGTGTTGTGGCTTCACAAATGCTTTGCTGCATACCTCGGTTGTAACGAGTGGTTATTTCAGTCAAAGTTGCTCTTCTATCACCTTGAATCAGTCGGCCCATTCTCCTCTGACCTCTAGCATCAACAAGGCATTTTCGCCCACAGGACTGCCGCATACCGGATGTTTTTCCCTTTTCACACCATTCTTTGTAAACCCTAGAAATGGTTATGCGTGAAAATCCCAGTAACTGAGCAGATTGTGAAATACTCACACCGGCCCGTCTGGCACCAACAACCATGCCGCGCTCAAAATTGCTTAAATCACCTTTCTTTCCCATTCTGACATTCAGTTTGGAGTTCAGGAGATTGTCTTGACCAGGGCCACACCCCTAAATGCATTGAAGCAACTGCAATGTGATTGGTTGATTAGATAATTGCATTAATGAGAAATTTAACAGGTGTTCCTAATAATCCTTTAGGTGAGTGTATGTTACAATTTAAACGTAAATGCACACTGTTCTAGATGGGGGGCATCATCCCTTACATTTACATGGCTACATTGTTATGCTGATAATATAATTTGTAAGGAAAATTGTGCATTAAATAGGGAAGTATTTCTGGAGAAACTTTTTCAAAAGAAACACACACACACACACACAAACACACGTCTCTTTGCAGTGTCGGCAAAGCTGTTTTAACAACGAATCTGAATGAAACAAAAAGGAGGATTGTGTGAAATGGATCAATCAAAAAAATGTTGTTTATTAACCAGCTATATTCACAGACTGACATAAATGCAGTACAAGTTAACGCCATGGGTCATAAGGTGCACTGCATACTTTTATGCATACTGCATAATTTTAGTACAGAAGGTGTTTTTCCACATTAAGCATTTTAAAGTGTCCCCAACACACCTTCACTCATACTAAACTCCTTAAGAGTCAGCGAGCTTCCGACTTCTCCAAGTGACAGTGCATGACGAGCGCGAGGGAGAGACGCAGCAGTGCACAGATCGCTCGTCTCTCTATATATGAAGTAAATGGGAGCGGGAATTCACTGCATTATGAATGTGACACTTGAGGGAGTTAACAACACTGTACGCAATACCCCCAACTTCACACCAAATGTCAGGCCCTGTATATAGGCTAGCCTACAGTATATAAAGATTCTTGTGAAATGTACCTTAGCATATTAGAGGAAGACGCTGATATCTCGATTGAATTGATGCTTGAAGAATGCACTTCCACAGCAGCCATAATTAACAGCAGGTAGCGGTTAAAGTTTTCGGTAACACTTTACGGTAAGGGTACATGAATTATCATGAATTCATGTATAAATTCATGCATGAAATATGCATTCATTCATGCATTAATATCTCATGAATCATCAGGAACTAACACGAGTTCAACGTTTTTCATTCATGACTTCATGGATGAACAACACCTTAATTAAAACATTAACTAAGATGAGTACATCATCATGAATTATGATTTATTACGCATGATCATGATGTTTTCTTTGTTCACACAAAAAATTGGTATTTACCACCCATTGTGGATAAAGCTATGGTTATGGTACATGAATCATCATGAATTCATGCATAAAAAAGTATTAATTCATGCATGCAAGACTACTCTTCGAATTATTAAAGGAATGTACACAAATCCACATTATCTAATGCATGCATACAGGCTAGAACAGTATATCAATTAATGTGAGAACTTTTTTTCTGAATTATGATCTGAGTTATCCAGCATGTTCATGTCTTCTTCATAGCCTGCAGGTAAATGGACAGACCCCAAAATTGGCCAATCACAGCACATAACATACGAATTCTGTTGGTGTTCAAATACAGTAGTCATCATTAACTAAGCATTATTTATCAATGATTTCATCATGTGTGTGGCCCCTCAACTAAAGTGGTGACTTGGTGCTTTGAAACACTGATGAACAATGTGTTTTCATTATGATCTGAGTTATCCAGCATGTTCATGTCTTCTTCATAGCCTGCAGGTAAATGGACAGACCCCAAAATTGGCCAATCACAGCACATAACATGCGAATTCTGTTGCCATTCAAATACAGTAGTCATCATTAACTAAGCATTATTTATCAATGACTTCATCATGTGTGTGGCCCCTCAACTAAAGTGGTGACTTGGTGCTTTGAAACACTGATGAACAATGTGGCATAACTGTGAAATGACATGAATATGAGCATGAAAGTTCAAGCCTTTGCAAACAATGTACTGTAGACACAAATGGACTTTGATCTTAACTTGCAACGTGATCTCATGAGAATACATGTGTATTTTTACGTAAAGTGTAGTTCTACCATACGTACATTTATTTATGTTTTATACACACAGAAAGTATAATACTGACAGTGGACAGCACAAAAACGTAATTTATTTACTTATAAACAACTTATACAAACAACGACGTACAAATTTGGGCGTATTCCTATTTAACTTATGCATATTAAAATCGTGGCATTAATGTTTTGACACATGATACACTAAAACACAACATAAATTCACAAAAGAAATCAATTTTATTATCTTAATGTGATCCAAATCTTTAGAATCCATACGTTGTTTGCAAGAAACAGATCCAAATGCAGCCCTTTATCCAGTGATCATCATCTCCATTTCTCAGCGGAGACCGTCAACGTCATATCCCGGCATTCCGCGCTCGTGGTGAATTCAAATTCAAAAATTGCGCCCGAAGCGTTACGACATGTTTTACGGCAGTGATATCAAACGCTCATTGGCTCTCGCATGCTTCGTCACAGATTGCGACATGCCGTGTTTAAGTTGTGTACTACATTTGAAATGGAGAAGCGTGCGCGCCTTCACAGAGCGAACAGCGAACCGAAACCGAATCAACATTTTCATGGATTAATAACTTAAATTCTGCTCTGTAACGTTACCTCATACATAACTATTATATACTGCCAGAGAGGACTGCGACACATCGTCATGTGAACGACTTTTGGTACCGGTTTTGACATTTTCTCAATAAATAAATGATTGTGATTGTCTGTCTGTTGTTTTAATTTATATGTAGTTACGTAGTTTTAAGAAATGGTTAGGTTTAGGGGTAGGGGTAGGATTAGTGGCTCAAACTATCTTTTAATGCTACATTGTTAATAAAGCTGCCATTTCCCTACACACATCTGTCCATTACGTTTTATCCTTTTAATATTATCTATAAAATGGGTATGTTTAGGTGTGGAGTTAGGGTTAAGGGATCTTACATTTATAATCTATTAAATGGTAAAAGGGAAATTATACAGATATCTTTATGATATGAAATATTCGTAAATAGTTTAACGTATGTTTTTTAGCTGTAAAATCGTAATAATATTATGTAACTTTACTGCTTTATTCTGAAACCAAACGGTATAAACCAGTTAAATCAACAGCTGGAAAGAGCTGAGAAGGAATTCAGTATACACCATGAACTTTATTTTAAGTGCCTGTATATCTGAAAACTCTTTACAAAACCATAAAGCTGTTACAATTTCATGATATGGAGGAGTCACATCAGTTGCTTTATACGTTAAAAGGTGACTCTTTACCCAAATAGAGATCAAGCTGTTTGTGAAACTTTTTTTTTTAAACAGCTTTATGGTTTTTAACTGGTTTATACCGTTTAAGAATAAAGCAGTGAAGTTAAGATCAAAGTCCATTTGTGTCCACAGTACATTGTTTGCAAAGACTTGAACTTTCATGTTCATATTCATGTCATTTCACAGTTATGCCACATTGTTCATCAGTGTTTCAAAGCACCAAGTCACCACTTTAGTTGAGGGGCCACACACATGATGAAGTCATTGATAAATAATGCTTAGTTAATGATGACTACTGTATTTTAATGCCAACAGAATTCATATGTTATGTGCTGTGATTGGCCAATTTGGGGGTCTGTCCATTTACCTGCAGGCTATGAAGAAGACATGAACATGCTGGATAACTCAGATCATAATGAAAACACATTGTTCATCAGTGTTTCAAAGCACCAAGTCACCACTTTAGTTGAGGGGCCACACACATGATGAAGTCATTGATAAATAATGCTTAGTTAATGATGACTACTGTATTTGAATGGCAACAGAATTCGTATGTTATGTGCTGTGATTGGCCAATTTGGGGGTCTATCCATTTACCTGCAGGCTATGAAGAAGACATGAACATGCTGGATAACTCAGATCATAATGAAAACACATTGTTCATCAGTGTTTCAAAGCACCAAGTCACCACTTTAGTTGAGGGGCCACACACATGATGAAAGCATTGATAAATAATGCTTAGTTAATGATGACTACTGTATTTGAACGCCAACAGAATTCGTATGTTATGTGCTGTGATTGGCCAATTTTGGGGTCTGTCCATTTACCTGCAGGCTATGAAGAAGACATGAACATGCTGGATAACTCAGATCATAATTCAGAAAAAAAGTTCTCACATTAATTGATAAACTGTTCTAGCCTGTATGCATGCATTAGATAATGTGGATTTTTGTACATTCCTTTAATAATTCGAAGAGTAGTCTTGCATGCATGAATTAATACTTTTTTATGCATGAATTCATGATGATTCATGTACCATAACCATAGCTTTATCCACAATGGGTGGTAAAGACCATTTTTTTGTGTGAACAAAGAAAACATCATGATCATGCGTAATAAATCATAATTCATGATGATGTACTCATCTTAGTTAATGTTTTAATTAAGGTGTTGTTCATCCATGAAGTCATGAATGAAAAACGTTGAACTCGTGTTAGTTCCTGATGATTCATGAGATATTAATGCATGAATGAATGCATATTTCATGCATGAATTTATACATGAATTCATGATAATTCATGTACCCTTACCGTAAAGTGTTACCAAGTTTTCTATGCAGAATTTTATTTTATGACAGTCACAGGACCGATTATTCGATCCAGTCAAGTTGATGGATAAAAATACAAATAAAACAAGCATGTAATGAGTAACGACCATACACGGAAGGAAAACAGCAGAGTAAAAGTACCCATACATCACTTAAAATGTACTAAAGTAAAAGTAAAAGTACACAATTTTTAAACTACTCAAAAAAGTCAAATTAAAAAAACTACTTAATTACAGTAACGTGAGTATTTGTAATTTGATACTTCACACCCCTGCTGGTTTCATGTCATGTGCTTCCTTTGATCTTCATGTTATCTTCCATGTGTCTGTGTCATGTTCTCATTTGTTGATTTAGTCATGTGTTTCTCAATTCTGTTTTCTCTTTGGTTCTCTGTCCTTACAGGGGTTCTCTGAAGTGGTCCCACTGTTGATGGCTATTATGTGTGTTTGGGCCACATACTGCTCATCACCCCTTGAATCTGCTCCAGAACCTGCTTCAACCCCAGAGACTCATGTCCACCTCGAACTAGGGATGTCCCGATCAGGTTTTTTTGCCCTCGAGTCCGAGTCCGAGTCATTTGATTTTGAGTATCTGCCGATACCGAGTCCCGATCCGATACTTAATACATAAAAAAAGAATAAAGAAGAGCGAAAAAACAGATCCAGGATGTTCCTTATTTTTGATTTAATTCACCTTATTTTAACATTCAACAACTCTGTTAACAAACAGAGCACTTCTGTGAGGTAGCTTGAACAATCAAGTAATAAATAAATTCTTCACTTTTGGACTTTAGTGCAACAGTAAATATAAAAAAGTCTAATATATAAACAAATAGCACCTCAACTTAAAATACCCGGCAGGCATGTGAACAAATAAAAAATAAAAGTGCTACAGTGTTTGCAAAGCCAGTAATGTGCTTTTAGGAACTGCACTCCTCTACACCGGTTGGTTTCACACTGCACTGTTAGCGGAGCGTGCAGTGCGTATTTTTTTCGCCGCCCATGTTAACAGATTAAACCAGGCTTTAGAGCATTCACACCGCGCGCAGAGGCGGCGTGGCAGTGCGTATAGCAGAGCAGAGCAGGAGTGCCGCGATCGTTTCGGCGCCGAGTCTATTTTTGCTGCGCCGCTTTTGCTGAATTAAAGTGACAATACATTGATCATGGCCAAAATACACCGCAGTTTTATCCAAAAAGTGCATTGATGATATCTATTGTGTTTTAAACAGTCAATCAAACGACCAACAGCAATTTAAAAAGAAAACAAATGTCCAAAAACAAACTTGTTGCCATGACAATAACAAAGAAAAACAAAAAAAAAAACAAAGATGAACAAAAAGTTATATGAAATTATTAATAAAATAAGCTTCTTGACAAGTCTTTATTCTTAAATGTATTTGAAAACGAAAAAAGTAATGCCAACTTATCCATTATAGAGTAGCCTACTCTGTCTGTAGCCTGCCCTACACAACCCGCGGTTCAGCCGCGCGTGACAAAAGCTGCCAGTGTGAAAGCAAAACGCGCGTGTCCTGCCCCTGCTCACCATATGCACTGCTCCTGCGCTGCTTACACTCTGTGTGTGCAGTGTGAAACCAGCGTAACTCTGTGCCACCGCATAACTATAGATGTGTTAAAAAATAATGAGAATATATATACATATATATCCGAGTCCTGATCGGGAGGTAACGTCCGATTCCGATCGAGTCTGAAAACACGTGATCGGGCCCGATTTCCGATCACGTGATCGGATCGGGACATCCCTACCTCGAACACGACTGCAGAGGTCGTACCAGAACTTTCTCTTTGCCTCGACACAACTGCAGAGCTCTTACACGAACTTCCTGAAAACCAGACACCTTGTTGATCCAGTGATATTTGACAAAATAAACAGTCAAATCATGTGTAATTATTGCTATTTTTTCACTACTGCATGAGCTCGTATTTATTTTATATCAACGAACTAAAAGGTGTGCCTAACACATGAACACTTTCCAGTTGATTTTATAACTGTCATTCTTTTTAAATGCTATTGAACTTAGAAACCTGTATACCCATGTCGTATGTAACTTTAGAGACCGTCCCTAAATTTGCAAATATCAAACGTCAAGCCAACTTTATGCCAGTATTTCACTGGGAAATGCTTAGCATGACACTTTGTGTGTTACGTTCATATTCCATCTGCTTGCCTGTTCCCTATATAGTATAGCCTACATTCCCAATAAGGTGCGAGTTTGGTCTTTTATATCACTGTATTTAGTCCATTAAGCTATGTTAAGTGTCCCGACAGCAGGGGAATCCTGGAGTATGATGTATTGACGGAACCCTGAGTATTGCAGCACAGCGCCGTGATAGAAAGTTAAGGAAACTAAACAGCCGAGAGTAATGTCTACTACCTCAGATTTAAAGGGCACCTATTATGCAAAATTCACTTTTACATGGCGTTTGAACATAAATGTGTGTTGGCAGTGTGTTTGTTTTTATTTAAAATCCCCATAAATCATAAGCACTGTCTCGGAACCATTCTCAGATTCGGGGCAATGTGACGTTCTTTTGCACAAGCCCCTCCCACGACTGTTGACTGACACTACAGTTTTAGTGTAGACCCGCCCCGAGTGAGCTGTACACAGCCCGCCATTGTTTCGACGCCGGAGCAGCTTTAGACAAGAATGTCTTCTAAAGCGATTTAGGTGTTTTGTTGTTGGATGTAAGAATGAACATAGCAGTCGTCATTTACTCTCGTTGTTACTCGAGGATGGATCTGTAAGGATCTGATGGATCAGCTTACAGTCTCCGGAGATAGGCCTAACGTTACCGATCATGGCAGAAATGAAAGTGAGAGCATGCACTTTATGACAGCTCATCGAGTCTTTCTATGGATATAAAGTTTACCAGTTTATTAAGCACCCACTGAAAAGGTGTGTATATATTAGTTTACTGTTAGTTGTAACGAGTGTTTTGTGTACTTCGCTGTGTATGTTGATGATAATGAAAGGAAGAGAGAGAGTGAGTTTATGGATAAGACTTTAATGCGCACTTACAGTGATTCTCTGGAGTAAAACTAACACTTCATCTTTTGTGTGATGTACAATAAACTTCATTGAACTCATCAGTATATTTTTGGCCATCATTCGGACGCGGTCTGCTACAACAGGCTTGTACCAATAGTGGATAAAAGCAAGATGAAAAATAAGTTATAAACGTAATTAAACTAGACAATACCTGTTCTATTTCCATACAGCATATCTAGGCATTATTGTCCCTTTGGGTCGAAATGACCACACCACTGAGAGTTTCCGTTCTGATATTATCATTCTGTGAGATGAGATTGTCCTGCTCCGCCCTCTGGGCCGGCAGAAACAGCTCATTTGCATTTAAAGGGATACACACTAAAACGGTGCATTTTTCTGAGCCCCAAAAAGCTGCTTACATGTACAAAGGTAACCGTGAATAATTAAATGTAAATGCAATTTTTGTGTCTTTATCAGCTTTTCCATATATATAGCTACGGGCCCTGATAATCATCACAAATACTTACTGCTCCACTTCTGTAAATCCATTTTTATGAATGAATGACTGTCTCTCAACCCCTTGCTCTAGTCTTCGTCAACAGCCGCTTACACCACCTGCTTGTGAAGTCGACTAACATCAGATGGAGATTATGAATCGGCAATCTACTGATATTCCTGCAGATCCTGGATGTGAAATTTTGAATTTGAACCACTGAATTTGTGGAAGCGAATTTGTAAAGCAATATAAAATGGACCGGAAATTGACTGTCAAATATTATAGGTTGTATTTTTAAACAGAATGAACATTTTGGAAGTGAAATCTGAAAGGTGAAAATGGATTATTAAATGTGTGTGAAATGTTTTGAATTGAAATATTCACATCTTAAATATACAACCCTTTTGAATTTCAGCCCATAAAAATGCAAGCCCTAAAAATACAATGCATTAAAATGCAAGCACGGTTAATGCAATGCATATTTTTCAAGTAGTATAATTCAACAAGCTTTTTGTTTCAAAAACATTTGCCATTATTTTTCATCCATAGGCGTGCATCTTTTTTTAAAAACCCGGTTTTTATGTGCTGATGTTTTTCCAGCTGTGACTTGCAGTTCTCTTACAAGAGTACTCTCGTGTTGCGTAAGCTAGCTTACGCTACGGGAAAATCCCTTTTCTCGAGAATACTGAAGCCAAAAATTATCCTTAATTTTGTATTATTTTAAAACGCATTTTGATGCAGAGAGCAGACCTAGGCGAGGCAGCTCGGGCGCCTATTGGCTGCTCTGGTGGCAACTTATCGAGAGGCTGCTCGTGACGTAAGCACCAATGAGGGCTCTGGCGCTCACGTTTTTTCTTCCTAAAAGAGCCGAGGCGTTGTTGCAAATGCCTCATGTTTCCAAATGCGGCTCGTGTAGAGCCCCTCTCAGCGACTGGGACCGCCACATCCTGTGCGCTTGCGGGCTCGACTAGCCATTTTCGATGTGGACTCCGCGCCTCTGCCCCTCTCGTCCGGGCTGCGCCGCAAAAAGCGCCGCTCGCAGAGACCACCGGAATGCGATCCTGTTTGCGAATGCACGCCGGTGGAATCCCCGCGTGCAACGCTTCCTGAGTCTCCCACCTCACTCACGGATGAGTGGCTTCTGCCACCGCTCCCACCGTGCTCGACGAGTTCAACAGGGACAATGCAGAAGAGGACAGCTGCTCTCTTCTCGCTTCGGGGATCGAAGAGTGGCCGGGCCCCGTTCCGGGCCCCGTTCCGGGCCCCATTCCGGACCCCGCCCCTTCGCTGCAAGAGTTCAGTGGAGTACGGGTCAGCGTCGACTCCGACCTTCTCCGCCTCCTTACTAAGGCCGTGGAGGACCTCAGCCTCGATTGGTCGCTGCCCGAAGAGCCAGCGGCCAACAGTCTTGACGGCTGCTTCCTCCCTGGACGCCGCTCGACACCTCACTCGAGGCCCACTCCCTTCCTGCCCGAGCTGCACGAGGAGCTATCTAAGTGTTGGAAGGCGCCATTTTCGGCTAGGCTGCGGACTTCTGTCTCTTCAACCCTCTCTACTGTTGACGGCGCGAAAGACAAAGGCTACCAGTCCATTCCTCCCGTCGAGGAAGCTGTGGCGACACACCTTTGCCCGCCGTCCGCCGAATGGCAGTCCAAGGCCGCTTTGCCCTCTAAAGCCTGCCGGACTACTCCGGCCCTCATCGGTCACGCCTACGCCGCCACCAGTACGGCCGCTTCAGTGCTTCACTCCATGGCTGTGCTTCAAATTTATCAGGCCAACCTTCTCTGCTCTATGGACGAGGCGGGCCCGGATCCTGAAAGCTTCACGGATCTCAGAAGCGCCACGGACTTAGCTCTACGAGCCACCAAGTCCGCTGCACAGGCCATTGGGAGGAACATGGCATCTCTGTCAGAGATGAAGGACTCCGACAGAGCCACCTTCCTCAACGCACCCGTGTCTCCTTCCGGTCTCTTCGGCCCGTCTGTAAAAGGCTTTGCTGAGCGCTACTCAGAGGTACAGAAGACGTCGCAGGCCATGCGACACTTCATTCCCAGGCGCTCGAGTTCCGCGACAGGTCGTTCTAAAAAGCAGCCGCCTGGCCGGAACACAGCGCCCCCGCCAGCTTCACAGCGCCGTCAGCCCAGGGACTCAAATCAGCGCTCGCGCTCCTCGAGCCGCCGTAGGCCGCCTCCCCCCCGGGGGACCCAGGCCCAAGATTGCGCTGAATCCTGAGCCTCCCAAGTCTCCCTGACCACTCTGAGAAGACGACGATGGTCGAGTCCCGCTGCGGCCAGACCGCCATCGAAAGCGTGTCAGAATGGGTGTTGAATATTATAAAGCGAGGCTATTCGCTGCAGTTCGTTCGCAGACTCCCGTGCTTTCGAGCCAGGGTCGAAACTACGGTGAAAGGCGAAGTAGCCCATCTACTTCGCGCCGAGATAGCGAAACTGCTGAAAAAAGGGGCCATAGAAACCGTCCCTCTGGCACAGAGCGAGTCGGGCTTCTACAGCCGTTACTTCCTAGTACCCAAGAAGGATGGCGGTCTCAGACCCATCCTGGATCTCAGGCGTTTGAACAAAGCCCTTATGAAGAGGTCGTTCAGAATGCTCACAACCAGACAAATCCTCGCGCAAATTCGCCCGAGGGACTGATTTATTTCAGTGGATCTGAAGGATGCATATTTTCAGATACAAATAGCGCCCTGTCACAGGCCTTTCTTAACCTGTTAAGCCTCACCAGTGCGTCGGCGCACTGAAGCGTTTTTTTTATATATATAGCTCAAAGTTACTATCAGATTTAATGTTATACTTCGACAAACTATACATCATTAAAAAGATATAAGACTCAAGTTTCAGTATTTGACCACTATTGTATTCTGAGAAACTTATAGCGACAGTTATTTTTTAATTTGTGTCAGGAGTTATGAAATGAAAAAATGAGTCGATACCTTTGATATGAATTATGCGCGTCAGCTGCTTTCATTCATAAAAAACTCCCGTGCTGTCGTCATGACAGCGATACACAAAACAACGTCCCTCAGGGCTTTAGCTCAAAAATGTGCAGATTTGGAGAAATATTGATATATTCTCATAGATTCACATCATATTTCTATAGACAGGAATAATATTTATTGAATTTATACCCAAATGCGTCGATGTAATCATTATGAGCGCTTGCATACTCTGATACTGTGTTTTCAATCCATACCAACAGCCTGAGGGCGCTATATGCACAATAATTGTCCATATATGGAACATGAAGAAGAGCCATGATCATGTGACATTCCAGGACGTCACTGATACACACAAATCTACAGAGTTCGCACTGTAAAATGCAGATACAGATGTTTTGAAGATAATAAACATGATTGCAATGATATTTGAGTTACCTGTGTTTTTCAAGACATGCCAGGTATTTTCATAATAATAGATTATATTTATAATGTAATGCTAATCTATATAGACTATCATTGTGCAGAACAGTATACAATAGTATATTTTCTGTCTAATTTTTTTATCTGAAGCCAAATTAGATCACAGAAGATTATTTAAAATACTCCACTTGCGTTATAAAAGTAAGTTTGGAGCACAAACATGGTTTTAATCTCATAAATGGTCGTGTATTGATGGTGTGCTAAGCTAACATGCTAGCTAGCCCTAGGTGCACCTGCAACCTAGAAGTTATACTTTTATGTTTTTTTGAATGCTTACTGAAAGTTTCTTTATTCAAGAATGTTCTTTATTCTTTATTTAAAATGTGAGGTGAACTTTGAGAAAAGAAATTAGGGACTGAAACCCTATGAATAGCATGTGAATAGCCAGTCGTTAGTAGCTATAATGCAGACAAAAGAAATGCATATTTCGAGCCATAACCAGGCTGGAGAGGTGTGAATGTGTGCAGGGGGAGACTGAGACTGAATGGGGCTCGTTTGCACCACAAAACAATAGAGACAATATACTGGATAGATGGTTAGAAGATGACAATAAACATCAGAAGCATCTTAGCGTCAAATCAAAATAAAGTCAACTGACATGGTCTTGAAAAACATTTAACTAAATACAGAGTTTTGGACTTATTATCTTCAGATTTTAAACATAAAATGTTTAGACATGTGGCTTTAGCTGTAGTGCATTTCTAGATTGCTCCAGTGCCAACTTCAATTTTATTTTCATGAGGATGTTTCATAAAAATTAATTTCTAATAACTTTACAAAACTTTGAAGCTATTTATAACAATTTTGTCATTATGATAATAATTAATTCTACATTTACAATAAATGTCATTTCTGGGGATTTTTCAAAAGTGGGGTTGCAGCTTAACAGGTTAAGATTCGCCTTCGAGGGCCAGGCCTATCAGTACACCGTCCTTCCGTTCGGCCTGTCTTTAGCACCTCGTACATTTACGAAGTGCATGGACGTGGCGCTCGCTCCCCTGAGAGAACGGGGCATGCGAGTACTGAACTATTTGGACGACTGGCTAATTCTAGCGCAGTCAGAGGTGGAACTGACAAAGTCAATTGGACCAAGAGTTCGCTGTCCCCCAGCCAGAAAATCTCTTTTCTGGGAACAGATTTGGACTCAGTGTCAATGACAGCGTGGCTTACGTCACCTCTGCAAATACAGCGCCTGGCGGCGTCATTCAAGGTTGGCAATGTCACTCCTCTCAAAAGTTTTCAGAGGATGCTAGGCCTGATGGCCTCAGCCTCAGCAGTGCTTCGGCTGGGCTTGCTTCACATGTGCCCACTTCAGCACTGGCTGAAGTTTCAGATCACGGAACCTTCACACATTGGCAGAACGCCTCCTTGTGTGGTCGCAGCACAACCTGCGCTCGCTGAGAGCGGCGCATGTGCCAGGCTGTCTGAACGTGGGTCCAGACATGCTGTCCAGGGACAACGTTCCACCAGGGGAATGGTCCCTTCACCCTCAGGTAGTCCAGTTACTGTGGGACACCTTCGGCAGAGCGGAAGTTGACCTCTTCGCGTCGCTAGACAACGCTCAATGCCCAATATTCTTTACAAAGAACAGGGACACGCTGGCCCACAACTGGCCCAGCCGCCCGCTCTATGCGTTTCCCCCAATTACGTTGTTACCACAAGTAATCAAATGAATCAGGGAGAACAAATGCTCTGTGCTCCTCGTAGCGCCGCTTTGGAGGAACCAAGTTTGGTTCCCGGAGCTGATGCACTTAATGAGCACGGCCCCATGGCATTAAAAGGGCTTGATAGTCGTGTGAGTGAACTTTAAATGTGTGTAATTCTGCATATGAATATAACTTCATGTTTCTGCTACCTTTATCTGCCATTCTTGGTCTCTCTTTAACCGCCTCGTTTTGACTAAACCAGTCATACATAGGAGATTTACAGTAAAATGTATTGTTCTGTGTGTACAATCTTTCTGGGTAGAAATGACGAAATTTTATACCATCATAAACTATGCAAATAAGTTCTCCTGACAAGACATAGAAAAATCTTCCCGCCCGAGATGCTCTAAGATGATTGGTCCGCGTACGCAGAGTAGGTGTGAACCCATCTTCTCCATAAGAGACTGACACCGAAGTTTCTCGGTGAGCACTTTTCCTGTGAGAGGTTTTCCTGGGTCCATGGCTCCTTCGGGAGCTTTTCTCTGTTTCTCCTTTCTTTTTCTCTAAGTCTTTTCTTTATTTTCGTCTTCGGACTCTCCCTACGTTCAGTGAAGCGAACGTAGCCGGCAACTTCAACTCAAAGAAAAAGACTCTTTTGAAATTCCCGCGACCGTGCTCAGCTCCTATTCCTCTCCGGTCAAACTTCGGGAAACACCAACTTCGGCTTCGGCCACCGTCTCCGGACGCGCACCTCCGCGTCACTCCCGACCTTTCTTTTCTTTTCTTTACTAAGTTTTATTTTCATATTCGCCTCTCCCCCCACGAGGGAGATGAACTCTGAATCATGTCTTTGGTAACTTCACGTTCGGTGAACCTTTAAAACTTTGCGCGAGTCTGCTCACACCGGAAGACACGGGAGAACACACACGCCTTCACTCAGAACGACACACATGCCTTCTTGCCTCAACACCACAGACCACATGCAAGTATCGAAATCTAAATGATGTTTAAGGTTGCCTATTCCCTTTTTCAAGGTGATTTTATTCCTTGTTGTCTGTCAAAAGGTTACTGTCTGTGATTTTTGCCTAATCTTTCTCTGATCGCACATGTTGCTTTCACTTTCGCTCGCTCATCCTCTCCATCTCTCTCATTTTCCGATCTCTCTCTCTCTCTCATTTTCGTTATTCGTTTAGTCTTGTATTTGTTTACGTGTTCTGTATATATATATATATACATATATTCTGTGTGAATCGTAGATTGTATTCCTTAGTTTGCATTTATTAAAACCCAATATTCCTGATTGATTCTGTCTGTCTGCTCATGTTACGAAGTCAATGAAAATGTTCGATCTTAAGCTACAAAGCTGATTTGTTACTTTTCAGTAACCTAAATTTTATAAGGACAGGAGAATGGTTTCATGGCCAGAAACTATTCTTCCTGAAATTATAAGAAGTGATAACTTTATTGAGAAGTTGATAAGTTAATCTTACGGCCGTTTTGCTGGACAAACAACTGTTTGATAATTACATTAATTTCCATTAAGGGTTATCTCATAATCGATCTGAAATAGGATTATTGATATATGAATGAGGAATTATAATTCGTTGTGATTGATTATTCATATATACAAATCGATCTATTTTCGACTTCGAATAATTTAATGTAACTGTAATATGCAATATATTAATAATATTCATGATTAATTATTAAAATTCCCTATAGATCATTTGAGCTAATGTTAATGTGCTACCCAGTGCGGTTACACAAAATAAAAAGTCACCTCACCTCAGAAAACAAACTTCTGTCAGACGTTATTCTGTGCTCGTAGCGTGCACTATTAAATTGTTTGCAGAAATGAGGAGGTGTGCGCTGTATATTACTTCACTATAAAATGCAAAATAAATTACGAGCATGCAACGTCGTAGATATGTTGTCAATTAGTAAAATCAATTTTGGTAATGAAATTACCAAAAAGTACCAATAAATTACGTAACCACTGCTATCGTATGGTCTGTACTATCATATGGTCTGTCAGTGTGCAACATTGCATTAGGTGATGTGGCTTTCTCAGATTATAAATCACTTTTTTATAAGTCACTTTTGGTATTCCCTTCAGTCATGAGAGAAGTACATTTTGTGTTTCTACTCGCTGTGTTCGAAAATTTGATTCTACAGCTATTGAACGCTTTGAAAATTTGTTTATCAGCCCCCCAAGCCACTGCCACAATGCACCGCAATAACGAGTGTACAACCGATGTACGCTCAATGGCTAGAGAATACCCATAATGCACTGTGAGTGTTGCACGCTGAATGAATTCCCACGCCTCGCCAGGAGATGCTGCCACCGCTGAATCAATCATACATTTTCCAAATCGCGCTGGTCCTGCGTAATATCATAC